>NW_027364073.1:0-327868 GCF_046119375.1 Phyllobates terribilis | reverse complement strand
GTGCATTTACAATATTCATTGATTTTTGCCATTGAAAAACATGTTTTTCATATACCAGAAATGTTTGAAGCTACTGACTGAATGAAAGGAGCTGGCATCTCACTCTCTTTGAATCTTCTTTATCATGCTAGGATTAACAGGAAAAAGCTAAAAATTTCAGAATTGCACCGTGCAATGTGGAGATATTACTGTTTGTGCATTTACAATATTCATTGATTTTTGCCATTGAAAAACATGTTTTTCATATACCAGAAATGTTTGAAGCTACTGACTGAATGAAAGGAGCTGGCATCTCACTCTCTTTGAATCTTCTTTATCATGCTAGGATTAGCAGGAAAAAGCAAAAAATTTCAGAATTGCACCTTGCAATGTGGAGATATTACTGTTTGTGCATTTACAATATTCATTGATTTTTGCCATTGAAAAACATGTTTTTCATACACCAGAAATGTTTGAAGCTACTGACTGAATGAAAGGAGCTGGCATCTCACTCTCTTTGAATCTTCTTTATCATGCTAGGATTAACAGGAAAAAGCAAAAAATTTCAGAATTGCACCTTGCAATGTGGAGATATTACTGTTTGTGCATTTACAATATTCATTGATTTTTGCCATTGAAAAACATGTTTTTCATATACCAGAAATGTTTGAAGCTACTGACTGAATGAAAGGAGCTGGCATCTCACTCTCTTTGAATCTTCTTTATCATGCTAGGATTAACAGGAAAAAGCTAAAAATTTCAGAATTGCACCGTGCAATGTGGAGATATTACTGTTTGTGCATTTACAATATTCATTGATTTTTGCCATTGAAAAACATGTTTTTCATATACCAGAAATGTTTGAAGCTACTGACTGAATGAAAGGAGCTGGCATCTCACTCTCTTTGAATCTTCTTTATCATGCTAGGATTAGCAGGAAAAAGCAAAAAATTTCAGAATTGCACCTTGCAATGTGGAGATATTACTGTTTGTGCATTTACAATATTCATTGATTTTTGCCATTGAAAAACATGTTTTTCATATACCAGAAATGTTTGAAGCTACTGACTGAATGAAAGGAGCTGGCATCTCACTCTCTTTGAATCTTCTTTATCATGCTAGGATTAACAGGAAAAAGCTAAAAATTTCAGAATTGCACCGTGCAATGTGGAGATATTACTGTTTGTGCATTTACAATATTCATTGATTTTTGCCATTGAAAAACATGTTTTTCATATACCAGAAATGTTTGAAGCTACTGACTGAATGAAAGGAGCTGGCATCTCACTCTCTTTGAATCTTCTTTATCATGCTAGGATTAGCAGGAAAAAGCAAAAAATTTCAGAATTGCACCTTGCAATGTGGAGATATTACTGTTTGTGCATTTACAATATTCATTGATTTTTGCCATTGAAAAACATGTTTTTCATATACCAGAAATGTTTGAAGCTACTGACTGAATGAAAGGAGCTGGCATCTCACTCTCTTTGAATCTTCTTTATCATGCTAGGATTAACAGGAAAAAGCAAAAATTTCAGAATTGCACCTTGCAATGTGGAGATATTAGTTTGTGCATTTACAATATTCATTGATTTTTGCCATTGAAAAACATGTTTTTCATATACCAGAAATGTTTGAAGCTACTGACTGAATGAAAGGAGCTGGCATCTCACTCTCTTTGAATCTTCTTTATCATGCTAGGATTAGCAGGAAAAAGCAAAAAATTTCAGAATTGCACCTTGCAATGTGGAGATATTACTGTTTGTGCATTTACAATATTCATTGATTTTTGCCATTGAAAAACATGTTTTTCATATACCAGAAATGTTTGAAGCTACTGACTGAATGAAAGGAGCTGGCATCTCACTCTCTTTGAATCTTCTTTATCATGCTAGGATTAACAGGAAAAAGCTAAAAATTTCAGAATTGCACCGTGCAATGTGGAGATATTACTGTTTGTGCATTTACAATATTCATTGATTTTTGCCATTGAAAAACATGTTTTTCATATACCAGAAATGTTTGAAGCTACTGACTGAATGAAAGGAGCTGGCATCTCACTCTCTTTGAATCTTCTTTATCATGCTAGGATTAGCAGGAAAAAGCAAAAAATTTCAGAATTGCACCTTGCAATGTGGAGATATTACTGTTTGTGCATTTACAATATTCATTGATTTTTGCCATTGAAAAACATGTTTTTCATATACCAGAAATGTTTGAAGCTACTGACTGAATGAAAGGAGCTGGCATCTCACTCTCTTTGAATCTTCTTTATCATGCTAGGATTAACAGGAAAAAGCTAAAAATTTCAGAATTGCACCGTGCAATGTGGAGATATTACTGTTTGTGCATTTACAATATTCATTGATTTTTGCCATTGAAAAACATGTTTTTCATATACCAGAAATGTTTGAAGCTACTGACTGAATGAAAGGAGCTGGCATCTCACTCTCTTTGAATCTTCTTTATCATGCTAGGATTAACAGGAAAAAGCTAAAAATTTCAGAATTGCACCGTGCAATGTGGAGATATTACTGTTTGTGCATTTACAATATTCATTGATTTTTGCCATTGAAAAACATGTTTTTCATATACCAGAAATGTTTGAAGCTACTGACTGAATGAAAGGAGCTGGCATCTCACTCTCTTTGAATCTTCTTTATCATGCTAGGATTAGCAGGAAAAAGCAAAAAATTTCAGAATTGCACCTTGCAATGTGGAGATATTACTGTTTGTGCATTTACAATATTCATTGATTTTTGCCATTGAAAAACGTTTTTCATATACCAGAAATGTTTGAAGCTACTGACTGAATGAAAGGAGCTGGCATCTCACTCTCTTTGAATCTTCTTTATCATGCTAGGATTAACAGGAAAAAGCTAAAAATTTCAGAATTGCACCGTGCAATGTGGAGATATTACTGTTTGTGCATTTACAATATTCATTGATTTTTGCCATTGAAAAACATGTTTTTCATATACCAGAAATGTTTGAAGCTACTGACTGAATGAAAGGAGCTGGCATCTCACTCTCTTTGAATCTTCTTTATCATGCTAGGATTAGCAGGAAAAAGCAAAAAATTTCAGAATTGCACCTTGCAATGTGGAGATATTACTGTTTGTGCATTTACAATATTCATTGATTTTTGCCATTGAAAAACATGTTTTTCATATACCAGAAATGTTTGAAGCTACTGACTGAATGAAAGGAGCTGGCATCTCACTCTCTTTGAATCTTCTTTATCATGCTAGGATTAACAGGAAAAAGCAAAAAATTTCAGAATTGCACCTTGCAATGTGGAGATATTACTGTTTGTGCATTTACAATATTCATTGATTTTTGCCATTGAAAAACATGTTTTTCATATACCAGAAATGTTTGAAGCTACTGACTGAATGAAAGGAGCTGGCATCTCACTCTCTTTGAATCTTCTTTATCATGCTAGGATTAACAGGAAAAAGCTAAAAATTTCAGAATTGCACCGTGCAATGTGGAGATATAACTGTTTGTGCATTTACAATATTCATTGATTTTTGCCATTGAAAAACATGTTTTTCATATACCAGAAATGTTTGAAGCTACTGACTGAATGAAAGGAGCTGGCATCTCACTCTCTTTGAATCTTCTTTATCATGCTAGGATTAGCAGGAAAAAGCAAAAAATTTCAGAATTGCACCTTGCAATGTGGAGATATTACTGTTTGTGCATTTACAATATTCATTGATTTTTGCCATTGAAAAACATGTTTTTCATATACCAGAAATGTTTGAAGCTACTGACTGAATGAAAGGAGCTGGCATCTCACTCTCTTTGAATCTTCTTTATCATGCTAGGATTAACAGGAAAAAGCTAAAAATTTCAGAATTGCACCGTGCAATGTGGAGATATTACTGTTTGTGCATTTACAATATTCATTGATTTTTGCCATTGAAAAACATGTTTTTCATATACCAGAAATGTTTGAAGCTACTGACTGAATGAAAGGAGCTGGCATCTCACTCTCTTTGAATCTTCTTTATCATGCTAGGATTAGCAGGAAAAAGCAAAAAATTTCAGAATTGCACCTTGCAATGTGGAGATATTACTGTTTGTGCATTTACAATATTCATTGATTTTTGCCATTGAAAAACATGTTTTTCATATACCAGAAATGTTTGAAGCTACTGACTGAATGAAAGGAGCTGGCATCTCACTCTCTTTGAATCTTCTTTATCATGCTAGGATTAACAGGAAAAAGCAAAAAATTTCAGAATTGCACCTTGCAATGTGGAGATATTACTGTTTGTGCATTTACAATATTCATTGATTTTTGCCATTGAAAAACATGTTTTTCATATACCAGAAATGTTTGAAGCTACTGACTGAATGAAAGGAGCTGGCATCTCACTCTCTTTGAATCTTCTTTATCATGCTAGGATTAACAGGAAAAAGCTAAAAATTTCAGAATTGCACCGTGCAATGTGGAGATATTACTGTTTGTGCATTTACAATATTCATTGATTTTTGCCATTGAAAAACATGTTTTTCATATACCAGAAATGTTTGAAGCTACTGACTGAATGAAAGGAGCTGGCATCTCACTCTCTTTGAATCTTCTTTATCATGCTAGGATTAGCAGGAAAAAGCAAAAAATTTCAGAATTGCACCTTGCAATGTGGAGATATTACTGTTTGTGCATTTACAATATTCATTGATTTTTGCCATTGAAAAACATGTTTTTCATATACCAGAAATGTTTGAAGCTACTGACTGAATGAAAGGAGCTGGCATCTCACTCTCTTTGAATCTTCTTTATCATGCTAGGATTAACAGGAAAAAGCTAAAAATTTCAGAATTGCACCGTGCAATGTGGAGATATTACTGTTTGTGCATTTACAATATTCATTGATTTTTGCCATTGAAAAACATGTTTTTCATATACCAGAAATGTTTGAAGCTACTGACTGAATGAAAGGAGCTGGCATCTCACTCTCTTTGAATCTTCTTTATCATGCTAGGATTAGCAGGAAAAAGCAAAAAATTTCAGAATTGCACCTTGCAATGTGGAGATATTACTGTTTGTGCATTTACAATATTCATTGATTTTTGCCATTGAAAAACATGTTTTTCATATACCAGAAATGTTTGAAGCTACTGACTGAATGAAAGGAGCTGGCATCTCACTCTCTTTGAATCTTCTTTATCATGCTAGGATTAACAGGAAAAAGCTAAAAATTTCAGAATTGCACCGTGCAATGTGGAGATATTACTGTTTGTGCATTTACAATATTCATTGATTTTTGCCATTGAAAAACATGTTTTTCATATACCAGAAATGTTTGAAGCTACTGACTGAATGAAAGGAGCTGGCATCTCACTCTCTTTGAATCTTCTTTATCATGCTAGGATTAGCAGACAAAAGCAAAAAATTTCAGAATTGCACCTTGCAATGTGGAGATATTACTGTTTGTGCATTTACAATATTCATTGATTTTTGCCATTGAAAAACATGTTTTTCATATACCAGAAATGTTTGAAGCTACTGACTGAATGAAAGGAGCTGGCATCTCACTCTCTTTGAATCTTCTTTATCATGCTAGGATTAACAGGAAAAAGCAAAAAATTTCAGAATTGCACCTTGCAATGTGGAGATATTACTGTTTGTGCATTTACAATATTCATTGATTTTTGCCATTGAAAAACATGTTTTTCATATACCAGAAATGTTTGAAGCTACTGACTGAATGAAAGGAGCTGGCATCTCACTCTCTTTGAATCTTCTTTATCATGCTAGGATTAACAGGAAAAAGCTAAAAATTTCAGAATTGCACCGTGCAATGTGGAGATATTACTGTTTGTGCATTTACAATATTCATTGATTTTTGCCATTGAAAAACATGTTTTTCATATACCAGAAATGTTTGAAGCTAATGACTGAATGAAAGGAGCTGGCATCTCACTCTCTTTGAATCTTCTTTATCATGCTAGGAATAACAGGAAAAAGCAAAAAATTTCAGAATTGCACCTTGCAATGTGGAGATATTACTGTTTGTGCATTTACAATATTCATTGATTTTTGCCATTGAAAAACATGTTTTTCATATACCAGAAATGTTTGAAGCTACTGACTGAATGAAAGGAGCTGGCATCTCACTCTCTTTGAATCTTCTTTATCATGCTAGGATTAACAGGAAAAAGCTAAAAATTTCAGAATTGCACCGTGCAATGTGGAGATATTACTGTTTGTGCATTTACAATATTCATTGATTTTTGCCATTGAAAACATGTTTTTCATATACCAGAAATGTTTGAAGCTAATGACTGAATGAAAGGAGCTGGCATCTCACTCTCTTTGAATCTTCTTTATCATGCTAGGATTAACAGGAAAAAGCAAAAAATTTCAGAATTGCACCTTGCAATGTGGAGATATTACTGTTTGTGCATTTACAATATTCATTGATTTTTGCCATTGAAAAACATGTTTTTCATATACCAGAAATGTTTGAAGCTACTGACTGAATGAAAGGAGCTGGCATCTCACTCTCTTTGAATCTTCTTTATCATGCTAGGATTAACAGGAAAAAGCTAAAAATTTCAGAATTGCACCGTGCAATGTGGAGATATTACTGTTTGTGCATTTACAATATTCATTGATTTTTGCCATTGAAAAACATGTTTTTCATATACCAGAAATGTTTGAAGCTACTGACTGAATGAAAGGAGCTGGCATCTCACTCTCTTTGAATCTTCTTTATCATGCTAGGATTAGCAGGAAAAAGCAAAAAATTTCAGAATTGCACCTTGCAATGTGGAGATATTACTGTTTGTGCATTTACAATATTCATTGATTTTTGCCATTGAAAAACATGTTTTTCATATACCAGAAATGTTTGAAGCTACTGACTGAATGAAAGGAGCTGGCATCTCACTCTCTTTGAATCTTCTTTATCATGCTAGGATTAACAGGAAAAAGCAAAAAATTTCAGAATTGCACCTTGCAATGTGGAGATATTACTGTTTGTGCATTTACAATATTCATTGATTTTTGCCATTGAAAAACATATTTTTCATATACCAGAAATGTTTGAAGCTACTGACTGAATGAAAGGAGCTGGCATCTCACTCTCTTTGAATCTTCTTTATCATGCTAGGATTAACAGGAAAAAGCTAAAAATTTCAGAATTGCACCGTGCAATGTGGAGATATTACTGTTTGTGTATTTACAATATTCATTGATTTTTGCCATTGAAAAACATGTTTTTCATATACCAGAAATGTTTGAAGCTACTGACTGAATGAAAGGAGCTGGCATCTCACTCTCTTTGAATCTTCTTTATCATGCTAGGATTAGCAGGAAAAAGCAAAAAATTTCAGAATTGCACCTTGCAATGTGGAGATATTACTGTTTGTGCATTTACAATATTCATTGATTTTTGCCATTGAAAAACATGTTTTTCATATACCAGAAATGTTTGAAGCTACTGACTGAATGAAAGGAGCTGGCATCTCACTCTCTTTGAATCTTCTTTATCATGCTAGGATTAACAGGAAAAAGCTAAAAATTTCAGAATTGCACCGTGCAATGTGGAGATATTACTGTTTGTGCATTTACAATATTCATTGATTTTTGCCATTGAAAAACATGTTTTTCATATACCAGAAATGTTTGAAGCTACTGACTGAATGAAAGGAGCTGGCATCTCACTCTCTTTGAATCTTCTTTATCATGCTAGGATTAGCAGGAAAAAGCAAAAAATTTCAGAATTGCACCTTGCAATGTGGAGATATTACTGTTTGTGCATTTACAATATTCATTGATTTTTGCCATTGAAAAACATGTTTTTCATATACCAGAAATGTTTGAAGCTACTGACTGAATGAAAGGAGCTGGCATCTCACTCTCTTTGAATCTTCTTTATCATGCTAGGATTAACAGGAAAAAGCTAAAAATTTCAGAATTGCACCGTGCAATGTGGAGATATTACTGTTTGTGCATTTACAATATTCATTGATTTTTGCCATTGAAAAACATGTTTTTCATATACCAGAAATGTTTGAAGCTACTGACTGAATGAAAGGAGCTGGCATCTCACTCTCTTTGAATCTTCTTTATCATGCTAGGATTAGCAGGAAAAAGCAAAAAATTTCAGAATTGCACCTTGCAATGTGGAGATATTACTGTTTGTGCATTTACAATATTCATTGATTTTTGCCATTGAAAAACATGTTTTTCATATACCAGAAATGTTTGAAGCTACTGACTGAATGAAAGGAGCTGGCATCTCACTCTCTTTGAATCTTCTTTATCATGCTAGGATTAACAGGAAAAAGCTAAAAATTTCAGAATTGCACCGTGCAATGTGGAGATATTACTGTTTGTGCATTTACAATATTCATTGATTTTTGCCATTGAAAAACATGTTTTTCATATACCAGAAATGTTTGAAGCTACTGACTGAATGAAAGGAGCTGGCATCTCACTCTCTTTGAATCTTCTTTATCATGCTAGGATTAGCAGGAAAAAGCAAAAAATTTCAGAATTGCACCTTGCAATGTGGAGATATTACTGTTTGTGCATTTACAATATTCATTGATTTTTGCCATTGAAAAACATGTTTTTCATATACCAGAAATGTTTGAAGCTACTGACTGAATGAAAGGAGCTGGCATCTCACTCTCTTTGAATCTTCTTTATCATGCTAGGATTAACAGGAAAAAGCAAAAAATTTCAGAATTGCACCTTGCAATGTGGAGATATTACTGTTTGTGCATTTACAATATTCATTGATTTTTGCCATTGAAAAACATATTTTTCATATACCAGAAATGTTTGAAGCTACTGACTGAATGAAAGGAGCTGGCATCTCACTCTCTTTGAATCTTCTTTATCATGCTAGGATTAACAGGAAAAAGCTAAAAATTTCAGAATTGCACCGTGCAATGTGGAGATATTACTGTTTGTGTATTTACAATATTCATTGATTTTTGCCATTGAAAAACATGTTTTTCATATACCAGAAATGTTTGAAGCTACTGACTGAATGAAAGGAGCTGGCATCTCACTCTCTTTGAATCTTCTTTATCATGCTAGGATTAGCAGGAAAAAGCAAAAAATTTCAGAATTGCACCTTGCAATGTGGAGATATTACTGTTTGTGCATTTACAATATTCATTGATTTTTGCCATTGAAAAACATGTTTTTCATATACCAGAAATGTTTGAAGCTACTGACTGAATGAAAGGAGCTGGCATCTCACTCTCTTTGAATCTTCTTTATCATGCTAGGATTAACAGGAAAAAGCTAAAAATTTCAGAATTGCACCGTGCAATGTGGAGATATTACTGTTTGTGCATTTACAATATTCATTGATTTTTGCCATTGAAAAACATGTTTTTCATATACCAGAAATGTTTGAAGCTACTGACTGAATGAAAGGAGCTGGCATCTCACTCTCTTTGAATCTTCTTTATCATGCTAGGATTAGCAGGAAAAAGCAAAAAATTTCAGAATTGCACCTTGCAATGTGGAGATATTACTGTTTGTGCATTTACAATATTCATTGATTTTTGCCATTGAAAAACATGTTTTTCATATACCAGAAATGTTTGAAGCTACTGACTGAATGAAAGGAGCTGGCATCTCACTCTCTTTGAATCTTCTTTATCATGCTAGGATTAACAGGAAAAAGCTAAAAATTTCAGAATTGCACCGTGCAATGTGGAGATATTACTGTTTGTGCATTTACAATATTCATTGATTTTTGCCATTGAAAAACATGTTTTTCATATACCAGAAATGTTTGAAGCTACTGACTGAATGAAAGGAGCTGGCATCTCACTCTCTTTGAATCTTCTTTATCATGCTAGGATTAGCAGACAAAAGCAAAAAATTTCAGAATTGCACCTTGCAATGTGGAGATATTACTGTTTGTGCATTTACAATATTCATTGATTTTTGCCATTGAAAAACATGTTTTTCATATACCAGAAATGTTTGAAGCTACTGACTGAATGAAAGGAGCTGGCATCTCACTCTCTTTGAATCTTCTTTATCATGCTAGGATTAACAGGAAAAAGCAAAAAATTTCAGAATTGCACCGTGCAATGTGGAGATATTACTGTTTGTGCATTTACAATATTCATTGATTTTTGCCATTGAAAAACATGTTTTTCATATACCAGAAATGTTTGAAGCTACTGACTGAATGAAAGGAGCTGGCATCTCACTCTCTTTGAATCTTCTTTATCATGCTAGGATTAACAGGAAAAAGCTAAAAATTTCAGAATTGCACCGTGCAATGTGGAGATATTACTGTTTGTGCATTTACAATATTCATTGATTTTTGCCATTGAAAAACATGTTTTTCATATACCAGAAATGTTTGAAGCTACTGACTGAATGAAAGGAGCTGGCATCTCACTCTCTTTGAATCTTCTTTATCATGCTAGGATTAGCAGGAAAAAGCAAAAAATTTCAGAATTGCACCTTGCAATGTGGAGATATTACTGTTTGTGCATTTACAATATTCATTGATTTTTGCCATTGAAAAACATGTTTTTCATATACCAGAAATGTTTGAAGCTACTGACTGAATGAAAGGAGCTGGCATCTCACTCTCTTTGAATCTTCTTTATCATGCTAGGATTAACAGGAAAAAGCAAAAAATTTCAGAATTGCACCTTGCAATGTGGAGATATTACTGTTTGTGCATTTACAATATTCATTGATTTTTGCCATTGAAAAACATGTTTTTCATATACCAGAAATGTTTGAAGCTACTGACTGAATGAAAGGAGCTGGCATCTCACTCTCTTTGAATCTTCTTTATCATGCTAGGATTAACAGGAAAAAGCTAAAAATTTCAGAATTGCACCGTGCAATGTGGAGATATAACTGTTTGTGCATTTACAATATTCATTGATTTTTGCCATTGAAAAACATGTTTTTCATATACCAGAAATGTTTGAAGCTACTGACTGAATGAAAGGAGCTGGCATCTCACTCTCTTTGAATCTTCTTTATCATGCTAGGATTAGCAGGAAAAAGCAAAAAATTTCAGAATTGCACCTTGCAATGTGGAGATATTACTGTTTGTGCATTTACAATATTCATTGATTTTTGCCATTGAAAAACATGTTTTTCATATACCAGAAATGTTTGAAGCTACTGACTGAATGAAAGGAGCTGGCATCTCACTCTCTTTGAATCTTCTTTATCATGCTAGGATTAACAGGAAAAAGCTAAAAATTTCAGAATTGCACCGTGCAATGTGGAGATATTACTGTTTGTGCATTTACAATATTCATTGATTTTTGCCATTGAAAAACATGTTTTTCATATACCAGAAATGTTTGAAGCTACTGACTGAATGAAAGGAGCTGGCATCTCACTCTCTTTGAATCTTCTTTATCATGCTAGGATTAACAGGAAAAAGCTAAAAATTTCAGAATTGCACCGTGCAATGTGGAGATATTACTGTTTGTGCATTTACAATATTCATTGATTTTTGCCATTGAAAAACATGTTTTTCATATACCAGAAATGTTTGAAGCTACTGACTGAATGAAAGGAGCTGGCATCTCACTCTCTTTGAATCTTCTTTATCATGCTAGGATTAACAGGAAAAAGCTAAAAATTTCAGAATTGCACCGTGCAATGTGGAGATATTACTGTTTGTGCATTTACAATATTCATTGATTTTTGCCATTGAAAAACATGTTTTTCATATACCAGAAATGTTTGAAGCTACTGACTGAATGAAAGGAGCTGGCATCTCACTCTCTTTGAATCTTCTTTATCATGCTAGGATTAGCAGGAAAAAGCAAAAAATTTCAGAATTGCACCTTGCAATGTGGAGATATTACTGTTTGTGCATTTACAATATTCATTGATTTTTGCCATTGAAAAACATGTTTTTCATATACCAGAAATGTTTGAAGCTACTGACTGAATGAAAGGAGCTGGCATCTCACTCTCTTTGAATCTTCTTTATCATGCTAGGATTAACAGGAAAAAGCTAAAAATTTCAGAATTGCACCGTGCAATGTGGAGATATTACTGTTTGTGCATTTACAATATTCATTGATTTTTGCCATTGAAAAACATGTTTTTCATATACCAGAAATGTTTGAAGCTACTGACTGAATGAAAGGAGCTGGCATCTCACTCTCTTTGAATCTTCTTTATCATGCTAGGATTAGCAGGAAAAAGCAAAAAATTTCAGAATTGCACCTTGCAATGTGGAGATATTACTGTTTGTGCATTTACAATATTCATTGATTTTTGCCATTGAAAAACATGTTTTTCATATACCAGAAATGTTTGAAGCTACTGACTGAATGAAAGGAGCTGGCATCTCACTCTCTTTGAATCTTCTTTATCATGCTAGGATTAACAGGAAAAAGCTAAAAATTTCAGAATTGCACCGTGCAATGTGGAGATATTACTGTTTGTGCATTTACAATATTCATTGATTTTTGCCATTGAAAAACATGTTTTTCATATACCAGAAATGTTTGAAGCTACTGACTGAATGAAAGGAGCTGGCATCTCACTCTCTTTGAATCTTCTTTATCATGCTAGGATTAGCAGACAAAAGCAAAAAATTTCAGAATTGCACCTTGCAATGTGGAGATATTACTGTTTGTGCATTTACAATATTCATTGATTTTTGCCATTGAAAAACATGTTTTTCATATACCAGAAATGTTTGAAGCTACTGACTGAATGAAAGGAGCTGGCATCTCACTCTCTTTGAATCTTCTTTATCATGCTAGGATTAACAGGAAAAAGCAAAAAATTTCAGAATTGCACCTTGCAATGTGGAGATATTACTGTTTGTGCATTTACAATATTCATTGATTTTTGCCATTGAAAAACATGTTTTTCATATACCAGAAATGTTTGAAGCTACTGACTGAATGAAAGGAGCTGGCATCTCACTCTCTTTGAATCTTCTTTATCATGCTAGGATTAACAGGAAAAAGCTAAAAATTTCAGAATTGCACCGTGCAATGTGGAGATATTACTGTTTGTGCATTTACAATATTCATTGATTTTTGCCATTGAAAAACATGTTTTTCATATACCAGAAATGTTTGAAGCTAATGACTGAATGAAAGGAGCTGGCATCTCACTCTCTTTGAATCTTCTTTATCATGCTAGGATTAACAGGAAAAAGCAAAAAATTTCAGAATTGCACCTTGCAATGTGGAGATATTACTGTTTGTGCATTTACAATATTCATTGATTTTTGCCATTGAAAAACATGTTTTTCATATACCAGAAATGTTTGAAGCTACTGACTGAATGAAAGGAGCTGGCATCTCACTCTCTTTGAATCTTCTTTATCATGCTAGGATTAACAGGAAAAAGCTAAAAATTTCAGAATTGCACCGTGCAATGTGGAGATATTACTGTTTGTGCATTTACAATATTCATTGATTTTTGCCATTGAAAAACATGTTTTTCATATACCAGAAATGTTTGAAGCTAATGACTGAATGAAAGGAGCTGGCATCTCACTCTCTTTGAATCTTCTTTATCATGCTAGGATTAACAGGAAAAAGCAAAAAATTTCAGAATTGCACCTTGCAATGTGGAGATATTACTGTTTGTGCATTTACAATATTCATTGATTTTTGCCATTGAAAAACATGTTTTTCATATACCAGAAATGTTTGAAGCTACTGACTGAATGAAAGGAGCTGGCATCTCACTCTCTTTGAATCTTCTTTATCATGCTAGGATTAACAGGAAAAAGCTAAAAATTTCAGAATTGCACCGTGCAATGTGGAGATATTACTGTTTGTGCATTTACAATATTCATTGATTTTTGCCATTGAAAAACATGTTTTTCATATACCAGAAATGTTTGAAGCTACTGACTGAATGAAAGGAGCTGGCATCTCACTCTCTTTGAATCTTCTTTATCATGCTAGGATTAGCAGGAAAAAGCAAAAAATTTCAGAATTGCACCTTGCAATGTGGAGATATTACTGTTTGTGCATTTACAATATTCATTGATTTTTGCCATTGAAAAACATGTTTTTCATATACCAGAAATGTTTGAAGCTACTGACTGAATGAAAGGAGCTGGCATCTCACTCTCTTTGAATCTTCTTTATCATGCTAGGATTAACAGGAAAAAGCTAAAAATTTCAGAATTGCACCGTGCAATGTGGAGATATTACTGTTTGTGCATTTACAATATTCATTGATTTTTGCCATTGAAAAACATGTTTTTCATATACCAGAAATGTTTGAAGCTACTGACTGAATGAAAGGAGCTGGCATCTCACTCTCTTTGAATCTTCTTTATCATGCTAGGATTAGCAGGAAAAAGCAAAAAATTTCAGAATTGCACCTTGCAATGTGGAGATATTACTGTTTGTGCATTTACAATATTCATTGATTTTTGCCATTGAAAAACATGTTTTTCATATACCAGAAATGTTTGAAGCTACTGACTGAATGAAAGGAGCTGGCATCTCACTCTCTTTGAATCTTCTTTATCATGCTAGGATTAACAGGAAAAAGCAAAAAATTTCAGAATTGCACCTTGCAATGTGGAGATATTACTGTTTGTGCATTTACAATATTCATTGATTTTTGCCATTGAAAAACATATTTTTCATATACCAGAAATGTTTGAAGCTACTGACTGAATGAAAGGAGCTGGCATCTCACTCTCTTTGAATCTTCTTTATCATGCTAGGATTAACAGGAAAAAGCTAAAAATTTCAGAATTGCACCGTGCAATGTGGAGATATTACTGTTTGTGTATTTACAATATTCATTGATTTTTGCCATTGAAAAACATGTTTTTCATATACCAGAAATGTTTGAAGCTACTGACTGAATGAAAGGAGCTGGCATCTCACTCTCTTTGAATCTTCTTTATCATGCTAGGATTAGCAGGAAAAAGCAAAAAATTTCAGAATTGCACCTTGCAATGTGGAGATATTACTGTTTGTGCATTTACAATATTCATTGATTTTTGCCATTGAAAAACATGTTTTTCATATACCAGAAATGTTTGAAGCTACTGACTGAATGAAAGGAGCTGGCATCTCACTCTCTTTGAATCTTCTTTATCATGCTAGGATTAACAGGAAAAAGCTAAAAATTTCAGAATTGCACCGTGCAATGTGGAGATATTACTGTTTGTGCATTTACAATATTCATTGATTTTTGCCATTGAAAAACATGTTTTTCATATACCAGAAATGTTTGAAGCTACTGACTGAATGAAAGGAGCTGGCATCTCACTCTCTTTGAATCTTCTTTATCATGCTAGGATTAGCAGGAAAAAGCAAAAAATTTCAGAATTGCACCTTGCAATGTGGAGATATTACTGTTTGTGCATTTACAATATTCATTGATTTTTGCCATTGAAAAACATGTTTTTCATATACCAGAAATGTTTGAAGCTACTGACTGAATGAAAGGAGCTGGCATCTCACTCTCTTTGAATCTTCTTTATCATGCTAGGATTAACAGGAAAAAGCTAAAAATTTCAGAATTGCACCGTGCAATGTGGAGATATTACTGTTTGTGCATTTACAATATTCATTGATTTTTGCCATTGAAAAACATGTTTTTCATATACCAGAAATGTTTGAAGCTACTGACTGAATGAAAGGAGCTGGCATCTCACTCTCTTTGAATCTTCTTTATCATGCTAGGATTAGCAGACAAAAGCAAAAAATTTCAGAATTGCACCTTGCAATGTGGAGATATTACTGTTTGTGCGTTTACAATATTCATTGATTTTTGCCATTGAAAAACATGTTTTTCATATACCAGAAATGTTTGAAGCTACTGACTGAATGAAAGGAGCTGGCATCTCACTCTCTTTGAATCTTCTTTATCATGCTAGGATTAACAGGAAAAAGCAAAAAATTTCAGAATTGCACCGTGCAATGTGGAGATATTACTGTTTGTGCATTTACAATATTCATTGATTTTTGCCATTGAAAAACATGTTTTTCATATACCAGAAATGTTTGAAGCTACTGACTGAATGAAAGGAGCTGGCATCTCACTCTCTTTGAATCTTCTTTATCATGCTAGGATTAACAGGAAAAAGCTAAAAATTTCAGAATTGCACCGTGCAATGTGGAGATATTACTGTTTGTGCATTTACAATATTCATTGATTTTTGCCATTGAAAAACATGTTTTTCATATACCAGAAATGTTTGAAGCTACTGACTGAATGAAAGGAGCTGGCATCTCACTCTCTTTGAATCTTCTTTATCATGCTAGGATTAACAGGACAAAGCTAAAAATTTCAGAATTGCACCGTGCAATGTGGAGATATTACTGTTTGTGCATTTACAATATTCATTGATTTTTGCCATTGAAAAACATGTTTTTCATATACCAGAAATGTTTGAAGCTACTGACTGAATGAAAGGAGCTGGCATCTCACTCTCTTTGAATCTTCTTTATCATGCTAGGATTAGCAGACAAAAGCAAAAAATTTCAGAATTGCACCTTGCAATGTGGAGATATTACTGTTTGTGCATTTACAATACCAGAAATGTTTGAAGCTACTGACTGAATGAAAGGAGCTGGCATCTCACTCTCTTTGAATCTTCTTTATCATGCTAAGAGGAGCAGGAAAAAGCAAAAAATTTCAGAATTGCACCTTGCAATGCGGAGAAATTACTGTTTGTGCATTTACAATATTCATTGATTTTTGCCATTGAAAAACGTCCAGAAATGATTGAAGCTACTGACTGAATGAAAGTAGCTGGCATCTCACTCTCTTTGAATCTTCTTTATCATGCTAAGAGGAGCAGGAAAAAGCAAAAAATTTCAGAATTGCACCTTGCAATGCGGAGAAATTACTGTTTGTGCATTTACAATATTCATTGATTTTTGCCATTGAAAAACGTCCAGAAATGATTGAAGCTACTGACTGAATGAAAGGAGCTGGCATCTCACTCTCTTTGAATCTTCTTTATCATGCTAAGAGGAGCAGGAAAAAGCAAAAAATTTCAGAATTGCAACTTGCAATGCGGAGAAATTACTGTTTGTGCATTTACAATATTCATTGATTTTTGCCATTGAAAAACATCATGTTATTCATATACCAGAAATGATTGAAGCTACTGACTGAATGAAAGGAGCTGGCATCTCACTCTCTTTGAATCTTCTTTATCATGCTAAGAGGAGCAGGAAAAAGCAAAAAATTTCAGAATTGCACCTTGCAATGCGGAGAAATTACTGTTTGTGCATTTACAATATTCATTGATTTTTGCCATTGAAAAACATCATGTTATTCATATACCAGAAATGTTTGAAGCTACTGACTGAATGAAAGGAGCTGGCATCGCACTCTCTTTGAATCTTCTTTATCATGCTAAGAGGAGCAGGAAAAAGCAAAAAATTTCAGAATTGCACCTTGCAATGCGGAGAAATTACTGTTTGTGCATTTACAATATTCATTGATTTTTGCCATTGAAAAACGTCCAGAAATGATTGAAGCTACTGACTGAATGAAAGGAGCTGGCATCTCACTCTCTTTGAATCTTCTTTATCATGCTAAGAGGAGCAGGAAAATGCAAGAAATTTCAGAATTGCACCTTGCAATGCGGAGAAATTACTGTTTGTGCATTTACAATATTCATTGATTTTTGCCATTGAAAAACATCCAGAAATGATTGAAGCTACTGACTGAATGAAAGGAGCTGGCATCTCACTCTCTTTGAATCTTCTTTATCATGCTAAGAGGAGCAGGAAAAAGCCAAAAATTTCAGAATTGCACCTTGCAATGCGGAGAAATTACTGTTTGTGCATTTACAATATTCATTGATTTTTGCCATTGAAAAACATCATGTTATTCATATACCAGAAATGATTGAAGCTACTGACTGAATGAAAGGAGCTGGCATCTCACTCTCTTTGAATCTTCTTTATCATGCAAAGAGGAGCAGGAAAATGCAAAAAATTTCAGAATTGCACCTTGCAATGCGGAGAAATTACTGTTTGTGCATTTACAATATTCATTGATTTTTGCCATTGAAAAACGTCCAGAAATGATTGAAGCTACTGACTGAATGAAAGGAGCTGGCATCTCACTCTCTTTGAATCTTCTTTATCATGCTAAGAGGAGCAGGAAAAAGCAAAACATTTCAGAATTGCACCTTGCAATGGGGAGAAATTACTGTTTGTGCATTTACAATATTCATTGATTTTTGCCATTGAAAAATGTCCAGAAATGATTGAAGCTGCTGACTGAATGAAAGGAGCTGGCATCTCACTCTCTTTGAATCTTCTTTATCATGCTAAGAGGAGCAGGAAAAAGCAAAAAATTTCAGAATTGCACCTTGCAATGCGGAGAAATTACTGTTTGTGCATTTACAATATTCATTGATTTTTGCCATTGAAAAACATCATGTTATTCATATACCAGAAATGATTGAAGCTACTGACTGAATGAAAGGAGCTGGCATCTCACTCTCTTTGAATCTTCTTTATCATGCTAAGAGGAGCAGGAAAAAGCAAAAAATTTCAGAATTGCACCTTGCAATGCGGAGAAATTACTGTTTGTGCATTTACAATATTCATTGATTTTTGCCATTGAAAAACGTCCAGAAATGATTGAAGCTACTGACTGAATGAAAGGAGCTGGCATCTCACTCTCTTTGAATCTTCTTTATCATGCTAAGAGGAGCAGGAAAAAGCAAAAAATTTCAGAATTGCACCTTGCAATGCGGAGAAATTACTGTTTGTGCATTTACAATATTCATTGATTTTTGCCATTGAAAAACGCCCAGAAATGATTGAAGCTACTGACTGAATGAAAGGAGCTGGCATCTCACTCTCTTTGAATCTTCTTTATCATGCTAAGAGGAGCAGGAAAAAGCAAAAAATTTCAGAATTGCACCTTGCAATGCGGAGAAATTACTGTTTGTGCATTTACAATATTCATTGATTTTTGCCATTGAAAAACATCATGTTATTCATATACCAGAAATGTTTGAAGCTACTGACTGAATGAAAGGAGCTGGCATCTCACTCTCTTTGAATCTTCTTTATCATGCTAAGAGGAGCAGGAAAAAGCAAAAAATTTCAGAATTGCACCTTGCAATGCGGAGAAATTACTGTTTGTGCATTTACAATATTCATTGATTTTTGCCATTGAAAAACGTCCAGAAATGATTGAAGCTACTGACTGAATGAAAGGAGCTGGCATCTCACTCTCTTTGAATCTTCTTTATCATGCTAAGAGGAGCAGGAAAAAGCAAAAAATTTCAGAATTGCACCTTGCAATGCGGAGAAATTACTGTTTGTGCATTTACAATATTCATTGATTTTTGCCATTGAAAAACATCATGTTATTCATATACCAGAAATGATTGAAGCTACTGACTGAATGAAAGGAGCTGGCATCTCGCTCTCTTTGAATCTTCTTTATCATGCTAAGAGGAGCAGGAAAAAGCAAAAAATTTCAGAATTGCACCTTGCAATGCGGAGAAATTACTGTTTGTGCATTTACAACATTCATTGATTTTTGCCATTGAAAAACGTCCAGAAGAGATTGAAGCTACTGACTGAATGAAAGGAGCTGGCATCTCACTCTCTTTGAATCTTCTTTATCATGCTAAGAGGAGCAGGAAAAAGCAAAAAATTTCAGAATTGCACCTTGCAATGTGGAGAAATTACTGTTTGTGCATTTACAATATTCATTGATTTTTGCCATTGAAAAACATCATGTTATTCATATACCAGAAATGATTGAAGCTACTGACTGAATGAAAGGAGCTGGCATCTCACTCTCTTTGAATCTTCTTTATCATGCTAAGAGGAGCAGGAAAAAGCAAAAAATTTCAGAATTGCACCTTGCAATGCGGAGAAATTACTGTTTGTGCATTTACAATATTCATTGATTTTTGCCATTGAAAAACGTCCAGAAATGATTGAAGCTACTGACTGAATGAAAGGAGCTGGCATCTCACTCTCTTTGAATCTTCTTTATCATGCTAAGAGGAGCAGGAAAAAGCAAAAAATTTCAGAATTGCACCTTGCAATGCGGAGAAATTACTGTTTGTGCTTTTACAATATTCATTGATTTTTGCCATTGAAAAACATCATGTTATTCATATACCAGAAATGTTTGAAGCTACTGACTGAATGAAAGGAGCTGGCATCTCACTCTCTTTGAATCTTCTTTATCATGCTAAGAGGAGCAGGAAAAAGCAAAAAATTTCAGAATTGCACCTTGCAATGCGGAGAAATTACTGTTTGTGCATTTACAATATTCATTGATTTTTGCCATTGAAAAACGTCCAGAAATGATTAAAGCTACTGACTGAATGAAAGGAGCTGGCATCTCACTCTCTTTGAATCTTCTTTATCATGCTAAGAGGAGCAGGAAAAAGCAAAAAATTTCAGAATTGCACCTTGCAATGCGGAGAAATTACTGTTTGTGCATTTACAATATTCATTGATTTTTGCCATTGAAAAACGTCCAGAAATGATTGAAGCTACTGACTGAATGAAAGGAGCTGGCATCTCACTCTCTTTAAATCTTCTTTATCATGCTAAGAGGAGCAGGAAAAAGCAAAAAATTTCAGAATTGCAACTTGCAATGCGGAGAAATTACTGTTTGTGCATTTACAATATTCATTGATTTTTGCCATTGAAAAACATCATGTTATTCATATACCAGAAATGATTGAAGCTACTGACTGAATGAAAGGAGCTGGCATCTCACTCTCTTTGAATCTTCTTTATCATGCTAAGAGGAGCAGGAAAAAGCAAAAAATTTCAGAATTGCACCTTGCAATGCGGAGAAATTACTGTTTGTGCATTTACAATATTCATTGATTTTTGCCATTGAAAAACGTCCAGAAATGATTGAAGCTACTGACTGAATGAAAGGAGCTGGCATCTCACTCTCTTTGAATCTTCTTTATCATGCTAAGAGGAGCAGGAAAAAGCAAAAAATTTCAGAATTGCACCTTGCAATGCGGAGAAATTACTGTTTGTGCATTTACAATATTCATTGATTTTTGCCATTGAAAAACGTCCAGAAATGATTGAAGCTACTGACTGAATGAAAGGAGCTGGCATCTCACTCTCTTTGAATCTTCTTTATCATGCTAAGAGGAGCAGGAAAAAGCAAAAAATTTCAGAATTGCACCTTGCAATGCGGAGAAATTACTGTTTGTGCATTTACAATATTCATTGATTTTTGCCATTGAAAAACATCATGTTATTCATATACCAGAAATGTTTGAAGCTACTGACTGAATGAAAGGAGCTGGCATCTGACTCTCTTTGAATCTTCTTTATCATGCTAAGAGGAGCAGGAAAAAGCAAAAAATTTCAGAATTGCACCTTGCAATGAGGAGAAATTACTGTTTGTGCATTTACAATATTCATTGATTTTTGCCATTGAAAAACGTCCAGAAATGATTGAAGCTACTGACTGAATGAAAGGAGCTGGCATCTCACTCTCTTTGAATCTTCTTTATCATGCTAAGAGGAGCAGGAAAAAGCAAAAAATTTCAGAATTGCACCTTGCAATGCGGAGAAATTACTGTTTGTGCATTTACAATATTCATTGATTTTTGCCATTGAAAAACATCATGTTATTCATATACAAGAAATGATTGAAGCTACTGACTGAATGAAAGGAGCTGGCATCTCGCTCTCTTTGAATCTTCTTTATCATGCTAAGAGGAGCAGGAAAAAGCAAAAAATTTCAGAATTGCACCTTGCAATGCGGAGAAATTACTGTTTGTGCATTTACAATATTCATTGATTTTTGCCATTGAAAAACGTCCAGAAGAGATTGAAGCTACTGACTGAATGAAAGGAGCTGGCATCTCACTCTCTTTGAATCTTCTTTATCATGCTAAGAGGAGCAGGAAAAAGAAAAAATTTCAGAATTGCACCTTGCAATGTGGAGAAATTACTGTTTGTGCATTTACAATATTCATTGATTTTTGCCATTGAAAAACATCATGTTATTCATATACCAGAAATGATTGAAGCTACTGACTGAATGAAAGGAGCTGGCATCTCACTCTCTTTGAATCTTCTTTATCATGCTAAGAGGAGCAGGAAAAAGCAAAAAATTTCAGAATTGCACCTTGCAATGCGGAGAAATTACTGTTTGTGCATTTACAATATTCATTGATTTTTGCCATTGAAAAACGTCCAGAAATGATTGAAGCTACTGACTGAATGAAAGGAGCTGGCATCTCACTCTCTTTGAATCTTCTTTATCATGCTAAGAGGAGCAGGAAAAAGCAAAAAATTTCAGAATTGCACCTTGCAATGCGGAGAAATTACTGTTTGTGCTTTTACAATATTCATTGATTTTTGCCATTGAAAAACATCATGTTATTCATATACCAGAAATGTTTGAAGCTACTGACTGAATGAAAGGAGATGGCATCTCACTCTCTTTGAATCTTCTTTATCATGCTAAGAGGAGCAGGAAAAAGCAAAAAATTTCAGAATTGCACCTTGCAATGCGGAGAAATTACTGTTTGTGCATTTACAATATTCATTGATTTTTGCCATTGAAAAACGTCCAGAAATGATTGAAGCTACTGACTGAATGAAAGGAGCTGGCATCTCACTCTCTTTGAATCTTCTTTACCATGCTAAGAGGAGCAGGAAAAAGCAAAAAATTTCAGAATTGCACCTTGCAATGCGGAGAAATTACTGTTTGTGCATTTACAATATTCATTGATTTTTGCCATTGAAAAACGTCCAGAAATGATTGAAGCTACTGACTGAATGAAAGGAGCTGGCATCTCACTCTCTTTGAATCTTCTTTATCATGCTAAGAGGAGCAGGAAAAAGCAAAAAATTTCAGAATTGCAACTTGCAATGCGGAGAAATTACTGTTTGTGCATTTACAATATTCATTGATTTTTGCCATTGAAAAACATCATGTTATTCATATACCAGAAATGATTGAAGCTACTGACTGAATGAAAGGAGCTGGCATCTCACTCTCTTTGAATCTTCTTTATCATGCTAAGAGGAGCAGGAAAAAGCAAAAAATTTCAGAATTGCACCTTGCAATGCGGAGAAATTACTGTTTGTGCATTTACAATATTCATTGATTTTTGCCATTGAAAAACGTCCAGAAATGATTGAAGCTACTGACTGAATGAAAGGAGCTGGCATCTCACTCTCTTTGAATCTTCTTTACATTCTAAGAGGAGCAGGAAAAAGCAAAAAATTTCAGAATTGCACCTTGCAATGCGGAGAAATTACTGTTTGTGCATTTACAATATTCATTGATTTTTGCCATTGAAAAACGTCCAGAAATGATTGAAGCTACTGACTGAATGAAAGGAGCTGGCATCTCACTCTCTTTGAATCTTCTTTATCATGCTAAGAGGAGCAGGAAAAAGCAAAAAATTTCAGAATTGCACCTTGCAATGCGGAGAAATTACTGTTTGTGCATTTACAATATTCATTAATTTTTGCCATTGAAAAACATCATGTTATTCATATCCCAGAAATGTTTGAAGCTACTGACTGAATGAAAGGAGCTGGCATCTCACTCTCTTTGAATCTTCTTTATCATGCTAAGAGGAGCAGGAAAAAGCAAAAAATTTCAGAATTGCACCTTGCAATGCGGAGAAATTACTGTTTGTGCATTTACAATATTCATTGATTTTTGCCATTGAAAAACGTCCAGAAATGATTGAAGCTACTGACTGAATGAAAGGAGCTGGCATCTCACTCTCTTTGAATCTTCTTTATCATGCTAAGAGGAGCAGGAAAATGCAAGAAATTTCAGAATTGCACCTTGCAATGCGGAGAAATTACTGTTTGTGCATTTACAATATTCATTGATTTTTGCCATTGAAAAACATCCAGAAATGATTGAAGCTACTGACTGAATGAAAGGAGCTGGCATCTCACTCTCTTTGAATCTTCTTTATCATGCTAAGAGGAGCAGGAAAAAGCCAAAAATTTCAGAATTGCACCTTGCAATGCGGAGAAATTACTGTTTGTGCATTTACAATATTCATTGATTTTTGCCATTGAAAAACATCATGTTATTCATATACCAGAAATGATTGAAGCTACTGACTGAATGAAAGGAGCTGGCATCTCACTCTCTTTGAATCTTCTTTATCATGCAAAGAGGAGCAGGAAAAAGCAAAAAATTTCAGAATTGCACCTTGCAATGCGGAGAAATTACTGTTTGTGCATTTACAATATTCATTGATTTTTGCCATTGAAAAACGTCCAGAAATGATTGAAGCTACTGACTGAATGAAAGGAGCTGGCATCTCACTCTCTTTGAATCTTCTTTATCATGCTAAGAGGAGCAGGAAAAAGCAAAAAATTTCAGAATTGCACCTTGCAATGCGGAGAAATTACTGTTTGTGCATTTACAATATTCATTGATTTTTGCCATTGAAAAACGTCCAGAAATGATTGAAGCAACTGACTGAATGAAAGGAGCTGGCATCTCACTCTCTTTGAATCTTCTTTATCATGCTAAGAGGAGCAGGAAAAAGCAAAAAATTTCAGAATTGCACCTTGCAATGCGGAGAAATTACTGTTTGTGCATTTACAATATTCATTGATTTTTGCCATTGAAAAACGTCCAGAAATAATTGAAGCTACTGACTGAATGAAAGGAGCTGGCATCTCACTCTCTTTGAATCTTCTTTATCATGATAAGAGGAGCAGGAAAAAGCAAAAAATTTCAGAATTGCACTTTGCAATGCGGAGAAATTACTGTTTGTGCATTTACAATATTCATTGATTTTTGCCATTGAAAAATGTCCAGAAATGATTGAAGCTGCTGACTGAATGAAAGGAGCTGGCATCTCACTCTCTTTGAATCTTCTTTATCATGCTAAGAGGAGCAGGAAAAAGCAAAAAATTTCAGAATTGCACCTTGCAATGCGGAGAAATTACTGTTTGTGCATTTACAATATTCATTGATTTTTGCCATTGAAAAACATCATGTTATTCATATACCAGAAATGATTGAAGCTACTGACTGAATGAAAGGAGCTGGCATCTCACTCTCTTTGAATCTTCTTTATCATGCTAAGAGGAGCAGGAAAAAGCAAAAAATTTCAGAATTGCACCTTGCAATGCGGAGAAATTACTGTTTGTGCATTTACAATATTCAATGATTTTTGCCATTGAAAAACGTCCAGAAATGATTGAAGCTACTGACTGAATGAAAGGAGCTGGCATCTCACTCTCTTTGAATCTTCTTTATCATGCTAAGAGGAGCAGGAAAAAGCAAAAAATTTCAGAATTGCACCTTGCAATGTGGAGAAATTACTGTTTGTGCATTTACAATATTCATTGATTTTTGCCATTGAAAAACATCATGTTATTCATATACCAGAAATGATTGAAGCTACTGACTGAATGAAAGGAGCTGGCATCTCACTCTCTTTGAATCTTCTTTATCATGCTAAGAGGAGCAGGAAAAAGCAAAAAATTTCAGAATTGCACCTTGCAATGCGGAGAAATTACTGTTTGTGCATTTACAATATTCATTGATTTTTGCCATTGAAAAACGTCCAGAAATGATTGAAGCTACTGACTGAATGAAAGGAGCTGGCATCTCACTCTCTTTGAATCTTCTTTATCATGCTAAGAGGAGCAGGAAAAAGCAAAAAATTTCAGAATTGCACCTTGCAATGCGGAGAAATTACTGTTTGTGCTTTTACAATATTCATTGATTTTTGCCATTGAAAAACATCATGTTATTCATATACCAGAAATGTTTGAAGCTACTGACTGAATGAAAGGAGCTGGCATCTCACTCTCTTTGAATCTTCTTTATCATGCTAAGAGGAGCAGGAAAAAGCAAAAAATTTCAGAATTGCACCTTGCAATGCGGAGAAATTACTGTTTGTGCATTTACAATATTCATTGATTTTTGCCATTGAAAAACGTCCAGAAATGATTAAAGCTACTGACTGAATGAAAGGAGCTGGCATCTCACTCTCTTTGAATCTTCTTTATCATGCTAAGAGGAGCAGGAAAAAGCAAAAAATTTCAGAATTGCAACTTGCAATGCGGAGAAATTACTGTTTGTGCATTTACAATATTCATTGATTTTTGCCATTGAAAAACGTCCAGAAATGATTGAAGCTACTGACTGAATGAAAGGAGCTGGCATCTCACTCTCTTTGAATCTTCTTTATCATGCTAAGAGGAGCAGGAAAAAGCAAAAAATTTCAGAATTGCAACTTGCAATGCGGAGAAATTACTGTTTGTGCATTTACAATATTCATTGATTTTTGCCATTGAAAAACATCATGTTATTCATATACCAGAAATGATTGAAGCTACTGACTGAATGAAAGGAGCTGGCATCTCACTCTCTTTGAATCTTCTTTATCATGCTAAGAGGAGCAGGAAAAAGCAAAAAATTTCAGAATTGCACCTTGCAATGCGGAGAAATTACTGTTTGTGCATTTACAATATTCATTGATTTTTGCCATTGAAAAACGTCCAGAAATGATTGAAGCTACTGACTGAATGAAAGGAGCTGGCATCTCACTCTCTTTGAATCTTCTTTATCATGCTAAGAGGAGCAGGAAAAAGCAAAAAATTTCAGAATTGCACCTTGCAATGCGGAGAAATTACTGTTTGTGCATTTACAATATTCATTGATTTTTGCCATTGAAAAACGTCCAGAAATGATTGAAGCTACTGACTGAATGAAAGGAGCTGGCATCTCACTCTCTTTGAATCTTCTTTATCATGCTAAGAGGAGCAGGAAAAAGCAAAAAATTTCAGAATTGCACCTTGCAATGCGGAGAAATTACTGTTTGTGCATTTACAATATTCATTGATTTTTGCCATTGAAAAACATCATGTTATTCATATACCAGAAATGTTTGAAGCTACTGACTGAATGAAAGGAGCTGGCATCTCACTCTCTTTGAATCTTCTTTATCATGCTAAGAGGAGCAGGAAAAAGCAAAAAATTTCAGAATTGCACCTTGCAATGAGGAGAAATTACTGTTTGTGCATTTACAATATTCATTGATTTTTGCCATTGAAAAACGTCCAGAAATGATTGAAGCTACTGACTGAATGAAAGGAGCTGGCATCTCACTCTCTTTGAATCTTCTTTATCATGCTAAGAGGAGCAGGAAAAAGCAAAAAATTTCAGAATTGCACCTTGCAATGCGGAGAAATTACTGTTTGTGCATTTACAATATTCATTGATTTTTGCCATTGAAAAACATCATGTTATTCATATACAAGAAATGATTGAAGCTACTGACTGAATGAAAGGAGCTGGCATCTCGCTCTCTTTGAATCTTCTTTATCATGCTAAGAGGAGCAGGAAAAAGCAAAAAATTTCAGAATTGCACCTTGCAATGCGGAGAAATTACTGTTTGTGCATTTACAATATTCATTGATTTTTGCCATTGAAAAACGTCCAGAAGAGATTGAAGCTACTGACTGAATGAAAGGAGCTGGCATCTCACTCTCTTTGAATCTTCTTTATCATTCTAAGAGGAGCAGGAAAAAGCAAAAAATTTCAGAATTGCACCTTGCAATGTGGAGAAATTACTGTTTGTGCATTTACAATATTCATTGATTTTTGCCATTGCAAAACATCATGTTATTCATATACCAGAAATGATTGAAGCTACTGACTGAATGAAAGGAGCTGGCATCTCACTCTCTTTGAATCTTCTTTATCATGCTAAGAGGAGCAGGAAAAAGCAAAAAATTTCAGAATTGCACCTTGCAATGCGGAGAAATTACTGTTTGTGCATTTACAATATTCATTGATTTTTGCCATTGAAAAACGTCCAGAAATGATTGAAGCTACTGACTGAATGAAAGGAGCTGGCATCTCACTCTCTTTGAATCTTCTTTATCATGCTAAGAGGAGCAGGAAAAAGCAAAAAATTTCAGAATTGCACCTTGCAATGCGGAGAAATTACTGTTTGTGCATTTACAATATTCATTGATTTTTGCCATTGAAAAACGTCCAGAAATGATTGAAGCTACTGACTGAATGAAAGGAGCTGGCATCTCACTCTCTTTGAATCTTCTTTATCATGCTAAGAGGAGCAGGAAAAAGCAAAAAATTTCAGAATTGCAACTTGCAATGCGGAGAAATTACTGTTTGTGCATTTACAATATTCATTGATTTTTGCCATTGAAAAACATCATGTTATTCATATACCAGAAATGATTGAAGCTACTGACTGAATGAAAGGAGCTGGCATCTCACTCTCTTTGAATCTTCTTTATCATGCTAAGAGGAGCAGGAAAAAGCAAAAAATTTCAGAATTGCACCTTGCAATGCGGAGAAATTTCTGTTTGTGCATTTACAATATTCATTGATTTTTGCCATTGAAAAACGTCCAGAAATGATTGAAGCTACTGACTGAATGAAAGGAGCTGGCATCTCACTCTCTTTGAATCTTCTTTACATTCTAAGAGGAGCAGGAAAAAGCAAAAAATTTCAGAATTGCACCTTGCAATGCGGAGAAATTACTGTTTGTGCATTTACAATATTCATTGATTTTTGCCATTGAAAAACGTCCAGAAATGATTGAAGCTACTGACTGAATGAAAGGAGCTGGCATCTCACTCTCTTTGAATCTTCTTTATCATGCTAAGAGGAGCAGGAAAAAGCAAAAAATTTCAGAATTGCACCTTGCAATGCGGAGAAATTACTGTTTGTGCATTTACAATATTCATTAATTTTTGCCATTGAAAAACATCATGTTATTCATATCCCAGAAATGTTTGAAGCTACTGACTGAATGAAAGGAGCTGGCATCTCACTCTCTTTGAATCTTCTTTATCATGCTAAGAGGAGCAGGAAAAAGCAAAAAATTTCAGAATTGCACCTTGCAATGCGGAGAAATTACTGTTTGTGCATTTACAATATTCATTGATTTTTGCCATTGAAAAACGTCCAGAAATGATTGAAGCTACTGACTGAATGAAAGGAGCTGGCATCTCACTCTCTTTGAATCTTCTTTATCATGCTAAGAGGAGCAGGAAAATGCAAGAAATTTCAGAATTGCACCTTGCAATGCGGAGAAATTACTGTTTGTGCATTTACAATATTCATTGATTTTTGCCATTGAAAAACATCCAGAAATGATTGAAGCTACTGACTGAATGAAAGGAGCTGGCATCTCACTCTCTTTGAATCTTCTTTATCATGCTAAGAGGAGCAGGAAAAAGCCAAAAATTTCAGAATTGCACCTTGCAATGCGGAGAAATTACTGTTTGTGCATTTACAATATTCATTGATTTTTGCCATTGAAAAACATCATGTTATTCATATACCAGAAATGATTGAAGCTACTGACTGAATGAAAGGAGCTGGCATCTCACTCTCTTTGAATCTTCTTTATCATGCAAAGAGGAGCAGGAAAAAGCAAAAAATTTCAGAATTGCACCTTGCAATGCGGAGAAATTACTGTTTGTGCATTTACAATATTCATTGATTTTTGCCATTGAAAAACGTCCAGAAATGATTGAAGCTACTGACTGAATGAAAGGAGCTGGCATCTCACTCTCTTTGAATCTTCTTTATCATGCTAAGAGGAGCAGGAAAAAGCAAAAAATTTCAGAATTGCACCTTGCAATGCGGAGAAATTACTGTTTGTGCATTTACAATATTCATTGATTTTTGCCATTGAAAAACGTCCAGAAATGATTGAAGCAACTGACTGAATGAAAGGAGCTGGCATCTCACTCTCTTTGAATCTTCTTTATCATGCTAAGAGGAGCAGGAAAAAGCAAAAAATTTCAGAATTGCACCTTGCAATGCGGAGAAATTACTGTTTGTGCATTTACAATATTCATTGATTTTTGCCATTGAAAAACGTCCAGAAATAATTGAAGCTACTGACTGAATGAAAGGAGCTGGCATCTCACTCTCTTTGAATCTTCTTTATCATGCTAAGAGGAGCAGGAAAAAGCAAAAAATTTCAGAATTGCACCTTGCAATGCGGAGAAATTACTGTTTGTGCATTTACAATATTCATTGATTTTTGCCGTTGAAAAATGTCCAGAAATGATTGAAGCTGCTGACTGAATGAAAGGAGCTGGCATCTCACTCTCTTTGAATCTTCTTTATCATGCTAAGAGGAGCAGGAAAAAGCAAAAAATTTCAGAATTGCACCTTGCAATGCGGAGAAATTACTGTTTGTGCATTTACAATATTCATTGATTTTTGCCATTGAAAAACATCATGTTATTCATATACCAGAAATGATTGAAGCTACTGACTGAATGAAAGGAGCTGGCATCTCACTCTCTTTGAATCTTCTTTATCATGCTAAGAGGAGCAGGAAAAAGCAAAAAATTTCAGAATTGCACCTTGCAATGCGGAGAAATTACTGTTTGTGCATTTACAATATTCAATGATTTTTGCCATTGAAAAACGTCCAGAAATGATTGAAGCTACTGACTGAATGAAAGGAGCTGGCATCTCACTCTCTTTGAATCTTCTTTATCATGCTAAGAGGAGCAGGAAAAAGCAAAAAATTTCAGAATTGCACCTTGCAATGCGGAGAAATTACTGTTTGTGCATTTACAATATTCATTGATTTTTGCCATTGAAAAACATCATGTTATTCATATACCAGAAATGTTTGAAGCTACTGACTGAATGCAAGGAGCTGGCATCTCACTCTCTTTGAATCTTCTTCATAATGCTAAGAGGAGCAGGAAAAAGCAAAAAATTTCAGAATTGCACCTTGCAATGCGGAGAAATTACTGTTTGTGCATTTACAATATTCATTGATTTTTGCCATTGAAAAACGTCCAGAAATGATTGAAGCTACTGACTGAATGAAAGGAGCTGGCATCTCACTCTCTTTGAATCTTCTTTATCATGCTAAGAGGAGCAGGAAAAAGCAAAAAATTTCAGAATTGCACCTTGCAATGCGGAGAAATTACTGTTTGTGCATTTACAATATTCATTAATTTTTGCCATTGAAAAACATCATGTTATTCATATACCAGAAATGATTGAAGCTACTGACTGAATGAAAGGAGCTGGCATCTCACTCTCTTTGAATCTTCTTTATCATGCTAAGAGGAGCAGGAAAAAGCAAAAAATTTCAGAATTGCACCTTGCAATGCGGAGAAATTACTGTTTGTGCATTTACAATATTCATTGATTTTTGCCATTGAAAAACATCATGTTATTCATATACCAGAAATGTTTGAAGCTACTGACTGAATGAAAGGAGCTGGCATCTCACTCTCTTTGAATCTTCTTCATAATGCTAAGAGGAGCAGGAAAAAGCAAACAATTTCAGAATTGCACCTTGCAATGCGGAGAAATTACTGTTTGTGCATTTACAATATTCATTGATTTTTGCCATTGAAAAACGTCCAGAAATGATTGAAGCTACTGACTGAATGAAAGGAGTTGGCATCTCACTCTCTTTGAATCTTCTTTATCATGCTAAGAGGAGCAGGAAAAAGCAAAAAATTTCAGAATTGCACCTTGCAATGCGGAGAAATTACTGTTTGTGCATTTACAATATTCATTGATTTTTGCCATTGAAAAACATCATGTTATTCATATACCAGAAATGTTTGAAGCTACTGACTGAATGAAAGGAGCTGGCATTTCACTCTCTTTCAATCTTCTTTATCATGCTAAGAGGAGCAGGAAAAAGCAAAAAATTTCAGAATTGCACCTTGCAATGCGGATAAATTACTGTTTGTGCATTTACAATATTCATTGATTTTTGCCATTGAAAAACATCATGTTATTCATATACCAGAAATGATTGAAGCTACTGACTGAATGAAAGGAGCTGGCATCTCACTCTCTTTGAATCTTCTTTATCATGCTAAGAGGAGCAGGAAAAAGCAAAAAATTTCAGAATTGCACCTTGCAATGCGGAGAAATTACTGTTTGTGCATTTACAATATTCATTGATTTTTGCCATTGAAAAACATCATGTTATTCATATACCAGAAATGATTGAAGCTACTGACTGAATGAAAGGAGCTGGCATCTCACTCTCTTTGAATCTTCTTTATCATGCTAAGAGGAGCAGGAAAAAGCAAAAAATTTCAGAATTGCACCTTGCAATGCGGAGAAATTACTGTTTGTGCATTTACAATATTCATTGATTTTTGCAATTGAAAAACGTCCAGAAATGATTGAAGCTACTGACTGAATGAAAGGAGCTGGCATCTCACTCTCTTTGAATCTTCTTTATCATGCTAAGAGGAGCAGGAAAAAGCAAAAAATTTCAGAATTGCACCTTGCAATGCGGAGAAATTACTGTTTGTGCATTTACAATATTCATTGATTTTTGCCATTGAAAAACATCATGTTATTCATATACCAGAAATGTTTGAAGCTACTGACTGAATGAAAGGAGCTGGCATCTCACTCTCTTTGAATCTTCTTTATCATGCTAAGAGGAGCAGGAAAAAGCAAAAAATTTCAGAATTGCACCTTGCAATGCGGAGAAATTACTGTTTGTGCATTTACAATATTCATTGATTTTTGCCATTGAAAAACGTCCAGAAATGATTGAAGCTACTGACTGAATGAAAGGAGCTAGCATCTCACTCTCTTTGAATCTTGTTTATCATGCTAAGAGGAGCAGGAAAAAGCAAAAAATTTCAGAATTGCACCTTGCAATGCGGAGAAATTACTGTTTGTGCATTTACAATATTCATTGATTTTTGCCATTGAAAAACGTCCAGAAATGATTGAAGCTACTGACTGAATGAAAGGAGCTGTCATCTCACTCTCTTTGAATCTTCTTTATCATGCTAAGAGGAGCACGAAAAAGCAAAAAATTTCAGAATTGCACCTTGCAATGCGGAGAAATTACTGTTTGTGCATTTACAATATTCATTGATTTTTGCCATTGAAAAACATCATGTTATTCATATACCAGAAATGATTGAAGCTACTGACTGAATGAAAGGAGCTGGCATCTCACTCTCTTTGAATCTTCTTTATCATGCTAAGAGGAGCAGGAAAAAGTAAAAAATTTCAGAATTGCACCTTGCAATGCGGAGAAATTACTGTTTGTGCATTTATAATATTCAATGATTTTTGCCATTGAAAAACGTCCAGAAATGATTGAAGCTACTGACTGAACAAAAGGAGCTGGCATCTCACTCTCTTTGAATCTTCTTTATCATGCTAAGAGGAGCAGGAAAAAGCAAAAAATTTCAGAATTGCACCTTGCAATGCGGATAAATTACTGTTTGTGCATTTACAATATTCATTGATTTTTGCCATTGAAAAACATCATGTTATTCATATACCAGAAATGTTTGAAGCTACTGACTGAATGAAAGGAGCTTGCATCTCACTCTCTTTGAATCTTCTTTATCATGCTAAGAGGAGCAGGAAAAAGCAAAAAATTTCAGAATTGCACCTTGCAATGCGGAGAAATTACTGTTTGTGCATTTACAATATTCATTGATTTTTGCCATTGAAAAACGTCCAGAAATGATTGAAGCTACTGACTGAATGAAAGGAGCTGGCATCTCACTCTCTTTGAATCTTGTTTATCATGCTAAGAGGAGCAGGAAAAAGCAAAAAATTTCAGAATTGCACCTTGCAATGCGGAGAAATTACTGTTTGTGCATTTACAATATTCATTGATTTTTGCCATTGAAAAACGTCCAGAAATGATTGAAGCTACTGACTGAATGAAAGGAGCTGTCATCTCACTCTCTTTGAATATTCTTTATCATGCTAAGAGGAGCAGGAAAAAGCAAAAAATTTCAGAATTGCACCTTGCAATGCGGAGAAATTACTGTTTGTGCATTTACAATATTCATTGATTTTTGCCATTGAAAAACATCATGTTATTCATATACCAGAAATGATTGAAGCTACTGACTGAATGAAAGGAGCTGGCATCTCACTCTCTTTGAATCTTCTTTATCATGCTAAGAGGAGCAGGAAAAAGTAAAAAATTTCAGAATTGCACCTTGCAATGCGGAGAAATTACTGTTTGTGCATTTATAATATTCAATGATTTTTGCCATTGAAAAACATCCAGAAATGATTGAAGCTACTGACTGAACAAAAGGAGCTGGCATCTCACTCTCTTTGAATCTTCTTTATCATGCTAAGAGGAGCAGGAAAAAGCAAAAAATTTCAGAATTGCACCTTGCAATGCGGATAAATTACTGTTTGTGCATTTACAATATTCATTGATTTTTGCCATTGAAAAACATCATGTTATTCATATACCAGAAATGTTTGAAGCTACTGACTGAATGAAAGGAGCTTGCATCTCACTCTCTTTGAATCTTCTTTATCATGCTAAGAGGAGCAGGAAAAAGCAAAAAATTTCAGAATTGCACCTTGCAATGCGGAGAAATTACTGTTTGTGCATTTACAATATTCATTGATTTTTGCCATTGAAAAACGTCCAGAAATGATTGAAGCTACTGACTGAATGAAAGGAGCTGGCATCTCACTCTCTTTGAATCTTCTTTATCATGCTAAGAGGAGCAGGAAAAAGCAAAAAATTTTAGAATTGCACCTTGCAATGCGGAGAAATTACTGTTTGTGCATTAACAATATTCATTGATTTTTGCCATTGAAAAACGTCCAGAAATGATTGAAGCTACTGACTGAATGAAAGGAGCTGGCATCTCACTCTCTTTGAATCTTGTTTATCATGCTAAGAGGAGCAGGAAAAAGCAAAAAATTTCAGAATTGCACCTTGCAATGCGGAGAAATTACTGTTTGTGCATTTACAATATTCATTGATTTTTGCCATTGAAAAACGTCCAGAAATGATTGAAGCTACTGACTGAATGAAAGGAGCTGGCATCTCACTCTCTTTGAATCTTCTTTATCATGCTAAGAGGAGCAGGAAAAGGAAAAAATTTCAGAATTGCACCTTGCAATGCGGAGAAATTACTGTTTGTGCATTTACAATATTCATTGATTTTTGCCATTGAAAAACATCATGTTATTCATATACCAGAAATGATTGAAGCTACTGACTGAATGAAAGGAGCTGGCATCTCACTCTCTTTGAATCTTCTTTATCATGGTAAGAGGAGCAGGAAAAAGTAAAAAATTTCAGAATTGCACCTTGCAATGCGGAGAAATTACTGTTTGTGCATTTATAATATTCAATGATTTTTGCCATTGAAAAACGTCCAGAAATGATTGAAGCTACTGACTGAACGAAAGGAGCTGGCATCTCACTCTCTTTGAATCTTCTTTATCATGCTAAGAGGAGCAGGAAAAAGCAAAAAATTTCAGAATTGCACCTTGCAATGCGGAGAAATTACTGTTTGTGCATTTACAATATTCATTGATTTTTGCCATTGAAAAACATCATGTTATTCATATACCAGAAATGTTTGAAGCTACTGACTGAATGAAAGGAGCTGGCATCTCACTCTCTTTGAATCTTCTTTATCATGCTAAGAGGAGCAGGAAAAAGCAAAAAATTTCAGAATTGCACCTTGCAATGCGGAGAAATTACTGTTTGTGCATTTACAATATTCATTGATTTTTGCCATTGAAAAACGTCCAGAAATGATTGAAGCTACTGACTGAATGAAAGGAGCTGGCATCTCACTCTCTTTGAATCTTCTTTATCATGCTAAGAGGAGCAGGAAAAAGCAAAAAATTTCAGAATTGCACCTTGCAATGCGGAGAAATTACTGTTTGTGCATTTACAATATCCATTGATTTTTGCCATTGAAAAACATCATGTTATTCATATACCAGAAATGTTTGAAGCTACTGACTGAATGAAAGGAGCTGACATCTCACTCTCTTTGAATCTTCTTTATCATGCTAAGAGGAGCAGGAAAAAGCAAAAAATTTCAGAATTGCACCTTGCAATGCGGAGAACTTACTGTTTGTGCATTTACAATATTCATTGATTTTTGCCTTTGAAAAACGTCCAGAAATGATTGAAGCTACTGACTGCATGAAAGGAGCTGGCATCTCACTCTCTTTGAATCTTCTTTATCATGCTAAGAGGAGCAGGAAAAAGCAAAAAATTTCAGACTTGCACCTTGCAATGCGGAGAAATTACTGTTTGTGCATTTACAATATTCATTGATTTTTGCCATTGAAAAACATCATGTTATTCATATACCAGAAATGTTTGAAGCTACTGACTGAATGAAAGGAGCTGGCATCTCACTCTCTTTGAATCTTCTTTACCATGCTAAGAGGAGCAGGAAAAAGCAAAAAATTTCAGAATTGCACCTTGCAATGCGGAGAAATTACTGTTTGTGCATTTACAATATTCATTGATTTTTGCCATTGAAAAACGTCCAGAAATGATTGAAGCTACTGACTGAATGAAAGGAGCTGGCATCTCACTCTCTTTGAATCTTCTTTATCATGCTAAGAGGAGCAGGAAAAAGCAAAAAATTTCAGAATTGCACCTTGCAATGCGGAGAAATTACAGTTTGTGCATTTACAATATTCATTGATTTTTGCCATTGAAAAACGTCCAGAAATGATTGAAGCTACTGACTGAATGAAAGGAGCTGGCATCTCACTCTCTTTGAATCTTCTTTATCATGCTAAGAGGAGCAGGAAAAAGCAAAAAATTTCAGACTTGCACCTTGCAATGCGGAGAAATTACTGTTTGTGCATTTACAATATTCATTGATTTTTGCCATTGAAAAACATCATGTTATTCATATACCAGAAATGTTTGAAGCTACTGACTGAATGAAAGGAGCTGGCATCTCACTCTCTTTGAATCTTCTTTACCATGCTAAGAGGAGCAGGAAAAAGCAAAAAATTTCAGAATTGCACTTTGCAATGCGGAGAAATTACTGTTTGTGCATTTACAATATTCATTGATTTTTGCCATTGAAAAACGTCCAGAAATGATTGAAGCTACTGACTGAATGAAAGGAGCTGGCATCTCACTCTCTTTGAATCTTCTTTATCATGCTAAGAGGAGCAGGAAAAAGCAAAAAATTTCAGAATTGCACCTTGCAATGCGGAGAAATTACAGTTTGTGCATTTACAATATTCATTGATTTTTGCCATTGAAAAACGTCCAGAAATGATTGAAGCTACTGACTGAATGAAAGGAGCTGGCATCTCATTCTCTTTGAATCTTCTTTATCATGCTAAGAGGAGCAGGAAAAAGCAAAAAATTTCAGAATTGCACCTTGCAATGCGGAGAAATTACTGTTTGTGCATTTACAATATTCATTGATTTTTGCCATTGAAAAACGTCCAGAAATGATTGAAGCTACTGACTGAATGAAAGGAGCTGGCATCTCACTCTCTTTGAATCTTCTTTATCATGCTAAGAGGAGCAGGAAAAAGCAAAAAATTTCAGAATTGCGCCTTGCAATGCGGAGAAATTACTGTTTGTGCATTTACAAAATTCATTGATTTTTGCCATTGAAAAACATCATGTTATTCATATACCAGAAATGATTGAAGCTACTGACTGAATGAAAGGAGCTGGCATCTCACTCTCTGTGAATCTTCTTTATCATGCTAAGAGGAGCAGGAAAAAGTAAAAAATTTCAGAATTGCACCTTGCAATGCGGAGAAATTACTGTTTGTGCATTTACAATATTCATTGATTTTTGCCATTGAAAAACGTCCAGAAATGATTGAAGCTACTGACTGAATGAAAGGAGCTGGCATCTCACTCTCTTTGAATCTTCTTTATCATGCTAAGAGGAGCAGGAAAAAGCAAAAAATTTCAGAATTGCACCTTGCAATGCGGAGAAATTACTGTTTGTGCATTTACAATATTCATTGATTTTTGCCATTGAAAAACATCATGTTATTCATATACCAGAAATGTTTGAAGCTACTGACTGAATGAAAGGAGCTGGCATCTCACTCTCTTTGAATCTTCTTCATAATGCTAAGAGGAGCAGGAAAAAGCAAAAAATTTCAGAATTGCACCTTGCAATGCGGAGAAATTACTGTTTGTGCATTTACAAAATTCATTGATTTTTGCCATTGAAAAACATCATGTTATTCATATACCAGAAATGACTGAAGCTACTGACTGAATGAAAGGAGCTGGCATCTCACTCTCTTTGAATCTTCTTTATCATGCTAAGAGGAGCAGGAAAAAGCAAAAAAATTCAGAATTGCACCTTGCAATGCGGAGAAATTACTGTTTGTGCATTTACAATATTCATTGATTTTTGCCATTGAAAAACGTCCAGAAATGATTGAAGCTACTGACTGAATGAAAGGAGCTGGCATCTCACTCTCTTTGAATCTTCTTTATCATGCTAAGAGGAGCAGGAAAAAGCAAAAAATTTCAGAATTGCACCTTGCAATGCGGAGAAATTACTGTTTGTGCATTTACAATATTCATTGATTTTTGCCATTGAAAAACATCATGTTATTCATATACCAGAAATGTTTGAAGCTACTGACTGAATGAAAGGAGCTGGCATCTCACTTTCTTTGAATCTTCTTTATCATGCTAAGAGGAGCAGGAAAAAGCAAAAAATTTCAGAATTGCACCTTGCAATGCGGATAAATTACTGTTTGTGCATTTACAATATTCATTGATTTTTGCCATTGAAAAACATCATGTTATTCATATACCAGAAATGATTGAAGCTACTGACTGAATGAAAGGAGCTGGCATCTCACTCTCTTTGAATCTTCTTTATCATGCTAACAGGAGCAGGAAAAAGCAAAAAATTTCAGAATTGCACCTTGCAATGCGGAGAAATTACTGTTTGTGCATTTACAATATTCATTGATTTTTGCAATTGAAAAACGTCCAGAAATGATTGAAGCTACCGACTGAATTAAAGGAGCTGGCATCTCACTCTCTTTGAATCTTCTTTATCATGCTAAGAGGAGCAGGAAAAAGCAAAAAATTTCAGAATTGCACCTTGCAATGCGGAGAAATTACTGTTTGTGCATTTACAATATTCATTGATTTTTGCCATTGAAAAACATCATGTTATTCATATACCAGAAATGTTTGAAGCTACTGACTGAATAAAAGGAGCTGGCATCTCACTCTCTTTGAATCTTCTTTATCATGCTAAGAGGAGCAGGAAAAAGCAAAAAATTTCAGAATTGCACCTTGCAATGCGGAGAAATTACTGTTTGTGCATTTACAATATTCATTGATTTTTACCATTGAAAAACGTCCAGAAATGATTGAAGCTACTGACTGAATGAAAGGAGCTGGCATCTCACTCTCTTTGAATCTTGTTTATCATGCTAAGAGGAGCAGGAAAAAGCAAAAAATTTCAGAATTGCACCTTGCAATGCGGAGAAATTACTGTTTGTGCATTTACAATATTCAATGATTTTTGCCATTGAAAAACGTCCAGAAATGATTGAAGCTACTGACTGAACGAAAGGAGCTGGCATCTCACTCTCTTTGAATCTTCTTTATCATGCTAAGAGGAGCAGGAAAAAGCAAAAAATTTCAGAATTGCACCTTGCAATGCGGAGAAATTACTGTTTGTGCATTTACAATATTCATTGATTTTTGCCATTGAAAAACATCATGTTATTCATATACCAGAAATGTTTGAAGCTACTGACTGAATGCAAGGAGCTGGCATCTCACTCTCTTTGAATCTTCTTCATAATGCTAAGAGGAGCAGGAAAAAGCAAACAATTTCAGAATTGCACCTTGCAATGCGGAGAAATTACTGTTTGTGCATTTACAATATTCATTGATTTTTGCCATTGAAAAACGTCCAGAAATGATTGAAGCTACTGACTGAATGAAAGGAGCTGGCATCTCACTCTCTTTGAATCTTCTTTATCATGCTAAGAGGAGCAGGAAAAAGCAAAAAATGTCAGAATTGCACCTTGCAATGCGGAGAAATTACTGTTTGTGCATTTACAATATTCATTGATTTTTGCCATTGAAAAACATCATGTTATTCATATACCAGAAATGATTGAAGCTACTGACTGTATGAAAGGAGCTGGCATCTCACTCTCTTTGAATCTTCTTTATCATGCTAAGAGGAGCAGGAAAAAGCAAAAAATTTCAGAATTGCACCTTGCAATGCGGAGAAATTACTGTTTGTGCATTTACAATATTCATTGATTTTTGCCATTGAAAAACATCATGTTATTCATATACCAGAAATGATTGAAGCTACTGACTGAATGAAAGGAGCTGGCATCTCACTCTCTTTGAATCTTCTTTATCATGCTAAGAGGAGCAGGAAAAAGCAAAAAATTTCAGAATTGCACCTTGCAATGCGGAGAAATTACTGTTTGTGCATTTACAATATTCATTGATTTTTGCCATTGAAAAACATCATGTTATTCATATACCAGAAATGATTGAAGCTACTGACTGAATGAAAGGAGCTGGCATCTCACTCTCTTTGAATCTTCTTTATCATGCTAAGAGGAGCAGGAAAAAGCAAAAAATTTCAGAATTGCACCTTGCAATGCGGAGAAATTACTGTTTGTGCATTTACAATATTCATTGATTTTTGCCATTGAAAAACATCATGTTATTCATATACCAGAAATGATTGAAGCTACTGACTGAATGAAAGGAGCTGGCATCTCACTCTCTTTGAATCTTCTTTATCATGCTAAGAGGAGCAGGAAAAAGCAAAAAATTTCAGAATTGCACCTTGCAATGCGGAGAAATTACTGTTTGTGCATTTACAATATTCATTGATTTTTGCCATTGAAAAACATCATGTTATTCATATACCAGAAATGATTGAAGCTACTGACTGAATGAAAGGAGCTGGCATCTCACTCTCTTTGAATCTTCTTTATCATGCTAAGAGGAGCAGGAAAAAGCAAAAAATTTCAGAATTGCACCTTGCAATGCGGAGAAATTACTGTTTGTGCATTTACAATATTCATTGATTTTTGCAATTGAAAAACGTCCAGAAATGATTGAAGCTACTGACTGAATGAAAGGAGCTGGCATCTCACTCTCTTTGAATCTTCTTTATCATGCTAAGAGGAGCAGGAAAAAGCAAAAAATTTCAGAATTGCACCTTGCAATGCGGAGAAATTACTGTTTGTGCATTTACAATATTCATTGATTTTTGCCATTGAAAAACATCATGTTATTCATATACCAGAAATGTTTGAAGCTACTGACTGAATGCAAGGAGCTGGCATCTCACTCTCTTTGAATCTTCTTCATAATGCTAAGAGGAGCAGGAAAAAGCAAAAAATTTCAGAATTTCACCTTGCAATGCGGAGAAATTACTGTTTGTGCATTTACAATATTCATTGATTTTTGCCATTGAAAAACGTCCAGAAATGATTGAAGCTACTGACTGAATGAAAGGAGCTGGCATCTCACTCTCTTTGAATCTTCTTTATCATGCTAAGAGGAGCAGGAAAAAGCAAAAAATTTCAGAATTGCACCTTGCAATGCGGAGAAATTACTGTTTGTGCATTTACAATATTCATTGATTTTTGCCATTGAAAAACATCATGTTATTCATATACCAGAAATGTTTGAAGCTACTGACTGAATGAAAGGAGCTGGCATCTCACACTCTTTCAATCTTCTTTATCATGCTAAGAGGAGCAGGAAAAAGCAAAAAATTTCAGAATTGCACCTTGCAATGCGGATAAATTACTGTTTGTGCATTTACAATATTCATTGATTTTTGCCATTGAAAAACATCATGTTATTCATATACCAGAAATGATTGAAGCTACTGACTGAATGAAAGGAGCTGGCATCTCACTCTCTTTGAATCTTCTTTATCATGCTAAGAGGAGCTGGAAAAAGCAAAAAATTTCAGAATTGCACCTTGCAATGCGGAGAAATTACTGTTTGTGCATTTACAATATTCATTGATTTTTGCCATTGAAAAACATCATGTTATTCATATACCAGAAATGATTGAAGCTACTGACTGAATGAAAGGAGCTGGCATCTCACTCTCTTTGAATCTTCTTTATCATGCTAAGAGGAGCAGGAAAAAGCAAAAAATTTCAGAATTGCACCTTGCAATGCGGAGAAATTACTGTTTGTGCATTTACAATATTCATTGATTTTTGCCATTGAAAAACATCATGTTATTCATATACCAGAAATGTTTGAAGCTACTGACTGAATGAAAGGAGCTGGCATCTCACTCTCTTTGAATCTTCTTCATAATGCTAAGAGGAGCAGGAAAAAGCAAAAAATTTCAGAATTGCACCTTGCAATGCGGAGAAATTACTGTTTGTGCATTTACAATATTCATTGATTTTTGCCATTGAAAAACGTCCAGAAATGATTGAAGCTACTGACTGAATGAAAGGAGCTGGCATCTCACTCTCTTTGAATCTTCTTTATCATGCTAAGAGGAGCAGGAAAAAGCAAAAAATTTCAGAATTGCACCTTGCAATGCGGAGAAATTACTGTTTGTGCATTTACAATATTCATTGATTTTTGCCATTGAAAAACATCATGTTATTCATATACCAGAAATGTTTGAAGCTACTGACTGAATGAAAGGAGCTGGCATCTCACTCTCTTTCAATCTTCTTTATCATGCTAAGAGGAGCAGGAAAAAGCAAAAAATTTCAGAATTGCACCTTGCAATGCGGATAAATTACTGTTTGTGCATTTACAATATTCATTGATTTTTGCCATTGAAAAACATCATGTTATTCATATACCAGAAATGATTGAAGCTACTGACTGAATGAAAGGAGCTGGCATCTCACTCTCTTTGAATCTTCTTTATCATGCTAAGAGGAGCAGGAAAAAGCAAAAAATTTCAGAATTGCACCTTGCAATGCGGAGAAATTACTGTTTGTGCATTTACAATATTCATTGATTTTTGCCATTGAAAAACATCATGTTATTCATATACCAGAAATGATTGAAGCTACTGACTGAATGAAAGGAGCTGGCATCTCACTCTCTTTGAATCTTCTTTATCATGCTAAGAGGAGCAGGAAAAAGCAAAAAATTTCAGAATTGCACCTTGCAATGCGGAGAAATTACTGTTTGTGCATTTACAATATTCATTGATTTTTGCAATTGAAAAACGTCCAGAAATGATTGAAGCTACTGACTGAATGAAAGGAGCTGGCATCTCACTCTCTTTGAATCTTCTTTATCATGCTAAGAGGAGCAGGAAAAAGCAAAAAATTTCAGAATTGCACCTTGCAATGCGGAGAAATTACTGTTTGTGCATTTACAATATTCATTGATTTTTGCCATTGAAAAAATCATGTTATTCATATATCAGAAATGTTTGAAGCTACTGACTGAATGAAAGGAGCTGGCATCTCACTCTCTTTGAATCTTCTTTATCATGCTAAGAGGAGCAGGAAAAAGCAAAAAATTTCAGAATTGCACCTTGCAATGCGGAGAAATTACTGTTTGTGCATTTACAATATTCATTGATTTTTGCCATTGAAAAACGTCCAGAAATGATTGAAGCTACTGACTGAATGAAAGGAGCTGGCATCTCACTCTCTTTGAATCTTGTTTATCATGCTAAGAGGAGCAGGAAAAAGCAAAAAATTTCAGAATTGCACCTTGCAATGCGGAGAAATTACTGTTTGTGCATTTACAATATTCAATGATTTTTGCCATTGAAAAACGTCCAGAAATTATTGAAGCTACTGACTGAACGAAAGGAGCTGGCATCTCACTCTCTTTGAATCTTCTTTATCATGCTAAGAGGAGCAGGAAAAAGCAAAAAATTTCAGAATTGCACCTTGCAATGCGGAGAAATTACTGTTTGTGCATTTACAATATTCATTGATTTTTGCCATTGAAAAACATCATGTTATTCATATACCAGAAATGTTTGAAGCTACTGACTGAATGAAAGGAGCTGGCATCTCACTCTCTTTGAATCTTCTTCATAATGCTAAGAGGAGCAGGAAAAAGCAAAAAATTTCAGAATTGCACCTTGCAATGCGGAGAAATTACTGTTTGTGCATTTACAATATTCATTGATTTTTGCCATTGAAAAACGTCCAGAAATGATTGAAGCTACTGACTGAATGAAAGGAGCTGGCATCTCACTCTCTTTGAATCTTCTTTATCATGCTAAGAGGAGCAGGAAAAAGCAAAAAATTTCAGAATTGCACCTTGCAATGCGGAGAAATTACTGTTTGTGCATTTACAAAATTCATTGATTTTTGCCATTGAAAAACATCATGTTATTCATATACCAGAAATGACTGAAGCTACTGACTGAATGAAAGGAGCTGGCATCTCACTCTCTTTGAATCTTCTTTATCATGCTAAGAGGAGCAGGAAAAAGCAAAAAATTTCAGAATTGCACCTTGCAATGCGGAGAAATTACTGTTTGTGCATTTACAATTATCATTGATTTTTGCCATTGAAAAACGTCCAGAAATGATTGAAGCTACTGACTGAATGAAAGGAGCTGGCATCTCACTCTCTTTGAATCTTCTTTATCATGCTAAGAGGAGCAGGAAAAAGCAAAAAATTTCAGAATTGCACCTTGCAATGCGGAGAAATTACTGTTTGTGCATTTACAATAGTCATTGATTTTTGCCATTGAAAAACATCATGTTATTCATATACCAGAAATGATTGAAGCTACTGACTGAATGAAAGGAGCTGGCATCTCACTCTCTTTGAATCTTCTTTATCATGCTGAGGAGCAGGAAAAACAAAAAATTTCAGAATTGCACCTTGCAATGCGGAGAAATTACTGTTTGTGCATTTACAATATTCATTGATTTTTGCCATTGAAAAACATCATGTTATTCATATACCAGAAATGTTTGAAGCTACTGAATGAATGAAAGGAGCTGGCATCTCACTCTGTTTGAATCTTCTTTATCATGCTAAGAGGAGCAGGAAAAAGCAAAAAATTTCAGAATTGCACCTTGCAATGCGGAGAAATTACTGTTTGTGCATTTACAATATTCATTGATTTTTGCCATTGAAAAACGTCCAGAAATGATTGAAGCTACTGACTGAATGAAAGGAGCTGGCATCTCACTCTCTTTGAATCTTGTTTATCATGCTAAGAGGAGCAGGAAAAAGCAAAAAATTTCAGAATTGCACCTTGCAATGCGGAGAAATTACTGTTTGTGCATTTACAATATTCATTGATTTTTGCCATTGAAAAACGTCCAGAAATGATTGAAGCTACTGACTGAATGAAAGGAGCTGGCATCTCACTCTCTTTGAAACTTCTTTATCATGCTAAGAGGAGCAGGAAAAAGCAAAAAATTTCAGAATTGCACCTTGCAATGCGGAGAAATTACTGTTTGTGCATTTACAATATTCATTGATTTTTGCCATTGAAAAACGTCCAGAAATGATTGAAGCTACTGACTGAATGAAAGGAGCTGGCATCTCACTCTCTTTGAATCTTCTTTATCATGCTAAGAGGAGCAGGAAAAAGTAAAAAATTTCAGAATTTCACCTTGCAATGCGGAGAAATTACTGTTTGTGCATTTACAATATTCAATGATTTTTGCCATTGAAAAACGTCCAGAAATTATTGAAGCTACTGACTGAACGAAAGGAGCTGGCATCTCACTCTCTTTGAATCTTCTTTATCATGCTAAGAGGAGCAGGAAAAAGCAAAAAATTTCAGAATTGCACCTTGCAATGCGGAGAAATTACTGTTTGTGCATTTACAATATTCATTGATTTTTGCCATTGAAAAACATCATGTTATTCATATACCAGAAATGTTTGAAGCTACTGACTGAATGAAAGGAGCTGGCATCTCACTCTCTTTGAATCTTCTTCATAATGCTAAGAGGAGCAGGAAAAAGCAAAAAATTTCAGAATTGCACCTTGCAATGCGGAGAAATTACTGTTTGTGCATTTACAATATTCATTGATTTTTGCCATTGAAAAACGTCCAGAAATGATTGAAGCTACTGACTGAATGAAAGGAGCTGGCATCTCACTCTCTTTGAATCTTGTTTATCATGCTAAGAGGAGCAGGAAAAAGCAAAAAATTTCAGAATTGCACCTTGCAATGCGGAGAAATTACTGTTTGTGCATTTACAATATTCATTGATTTTTGCCATTGAAAAAATCATGTTATTCATATATCAGAAATGTTTGAAGCTACTGACTGAATGAAAGGAGCTGGCATCTCACTCTCTTTGAATCTTCTTTATCATGCTAAGAGGAGCAGGAAAAAGCAAAAAATTTCAGAATTGCACCTTGCAATGCGGAGAAATTACTGTTTGTGCATTTACAATATTCATTGATTTTTGCCATTGAAAAACGTCCAGAAATGATTGAAGCTACTGACTGAATGAAAGGAGCTGGCATCTCACTCTCTTTGAATCTTGTTTATCATGCTAAGAGGAGCAGGAAAAAGCAAAAAATTTCAGAATTGCACCTTGCAATGCGGAGAAATTACTGTTTGTGCATTTACAATATTCAATGATTTTTGCCATTGAAAAACGTCCAGAAATTATTGAAGCTACTGACTGAACGAAAGGAGCTGGCATCTCACTCTCTTTGAATCTTCTTTATCATGCTAAGAGGAGCAGGAAAAAGCAAAAAATTTCAGAATTGCACCTTGCAATGCGGAGAAATTACTGTTTGTGCATTTACAATATTCATTGATTTTTGCCATTGAAAAACATCATGTTATTCATATACCAGAAATGTTTGAAGCTACTGACTGAAAGAAAGGAGCTGGCATCTCACTCTCTTTGAATCTTCTTCATAATGCTAAGAGGAGCAGGAAAAAGCAAAAAATTTCAGAATTGCACCTTGCAATGCGGAGAAATTACTGTTTGTGCATTTACAATATTCATTGATTTTTGCCATTGAAAAACGTCCAGAAATGATTGAAGCTACTGACTGAATGAAAGGAGCTGGCATCTCACTCTCTTTGAATCTTCTTTATCATGCTAAGAGGAGCAGGAAAAAGCAAAAAATTTCAGAATTGCACCTTGCAATGCGGAGAAATTACTGTTTGTGCATTTACAAAATTCATTGATTTTTGCCATTGAAAAACATCATGTTATTCATATACCAGAAATGACTGAAGCTACTGACTGAATGAAAGGAGCTGGCATCTCACTCTCTTTGAATCTTCTTTATCATGCTAAGAGGAGCAGGAAAAAGCAAAAAATTTCAGAATTGCACCTTGCAATGCGGAGAAATTACTGTTTGTGCATTTACAATTATCATTGATTTTTGCCATTGAAAAACGTCCAGAAATGATTGAAGCTACTGACTGAATGAAAGGAGCTGGCATCTCACTCTCTTTGAATCTTCTTTATCATGCTAAGAGGAGCAGGAAAAAGCAAAAAATTTCAGAATTGCACCTTGCAATGCGGAGAAATTACTGTTTGTGCATTTACAATAGTCATTGATTTTTGCCATTGAAAAACATCATGTTATTCATATACCAGAAATGATTGAAGCTACTGACTGAATGAAAGGAGCTGGCATCTCACTCTCTTTGAATCTTCTTTATCATGCTAAGAGGAGCAGGAAAAAGCAAAAAATTTCAGAATTGCACCTTGCAATGTGGAGAAATTACTGTTTGTGCATTTACAATATTCATTGATTTTTGCAATTGAAAAACGTCCAGAAATGATTGAAGCTACTGACTGAATGAAAGGAGCTGGCATCTCACTCTCTTTGAATCTTCTTTATCATGCTGAGGAGCAGGAAAAACAAAAAATTTCAGAATTGCACCTTGCAATGCGGAGAAATTACTGTTTGTGCATTTACAATATTCATTGATTTTTGCCATTGAAAAACATCATGTTATTCATATACCAGAAATGTTTGAAGCTACTGAATGAATGAAAGGAGCTGGCATCTCACTCTGTTTGAATCTTCTTTATCATGCTAAGAGGAGCAGGAAAAAGCAAAAAATTTCAGAATTGCACCTTGCAATGCGGAGAAATTACTGTTTGTGCATTTACAATATTCATTGATTTTTGCCATTGAAAAACGTCCAGAAATGATTGAAGCTACTGACTGAATGAAAGGAGCTGGCATCTCACTCTCTTTGAATCTTGTTTATCATGCTAAGAGGAGCAGGAAAAAGCAAAAAATTTCAGAATTGCACCTTGCAATGCGGAGAAATTACTGTTTGTGCATTTACAATATTCATTGATTTTTGCCATTGAAAAACGTCCAGAAATGATTGAAGCTACTGACTGAATGAAAGGAGCTGGCATCTCACTCTCTTTGAAACTTCTTTATCATGCTAAGAGGAGCAGGAAAAAGCAAAAAATTTCAGAATTGCACCTTGCAATGCGGAGAAATTACTGTTTGTGCATTTACAATATTCATTGATTTTTGCCATTGAAAAACGTCCAGAAATGATTGAAGCTACTGACTGAATGAAAGGAGCTGGCATCTCACTCTCTTTGAATCTTCTTTATCATGCTAAGAGGAGCAGGAAAAAGTAAAAAATTTCAGAATTTCACCTTGCAATGCGGAGAAATTACTGTTTGTGCATTTACAATATTCAATGATTTTTGCCATTGAAAAACGTCCAGAAATTATTGAAGCTACTGACTGAACGAAAGGAGCTGGCATCTCACTCTCTTTGAATCTTCTTTATCATGCTAAGAGGAGCAGGAAAAAGCAAAAAATTTCAGAATTGCACCTTGCAATGCGGAGAAATTACTGTTTGTGCATTTACAATATTCATTGATTTTTGCCATTGAAAAACATCATGTTATTCATATACCAGAAATGTTTGAAGCTACTGACTGAATGAAAGGAGCTGGCATCTCACTCTCTTTGAATCTTCTTCATAATGCTAAGAGGAGCAGGAAAAAGCAAAAAATTTCAGAATTGCACCTTGCAATGCGGAGAAATTACTGTTTGTGCATTTACAATATTCATTGATTTTTGCCATTGAAAAACGTCCAGAAATGATTGAAGCTACTGACTGAATGAAAGGAGCTGGCATCTCACTCTCTTTGAATCTTGTTTATCATGCTAAGAGGAGCAGGAAAAAGCAAAAAATTTCAGAATTGCACCTTGCAATGCGGAGAAATTACTGTTTGTGCTTTTACAAAATTCATTGATTTTTGCCATTGAAAAACATCATTTTATTCATATACCAGAAATGACTGAAGCTACTGACTGAATGAAAGGAGCTGGCATCTCACTCTCTTTGAATCTTCTTTATCATGCTAAGAGGAGCAGGAAAAAGCAAAAAATTTCAGAATTGCACCTTGCAATGCGGAGAAATTACTGTTTGTGCATTTACAATATTCATTGATTTTTGCCATTGAAAAACGTCCAGAAATGATTGAAGCTACTGACTGAATGAAAGGAGCTGGCATCTCACTCTCTTTGAATCTTCTTTATCATGCTAAGAGGAGCAGGAAAAAGCAAAAAATTTCAGAATTGCACCTTGCAATGCGGAGAAATTACTGTTTGTGCATTTACAATATTCATTGATTTTTGCCATTGAAAAACATCATGTTATTCATATAGCAGAAATGTTTGAAGCTACTGACTGAATGAAAGGAGCTGGCATCTCACTCTCTTTGAATCTACTTTGTCATGCTAAGAGGAGCAGGAAAAAGCAAAAAATTTCAGAATTGCACCTTGCAATGCGGAGAAATTACTGTTTGTGCATTTACAATATTCATTGATTTTTGCAATTGAAAAACGTCCAGAAATGATTGAAGCTACTGACTGAATGAAAGGAGCTGGCATCTCACTCTCTTTGAATCTTCTTTATCATGCTAAGAGGAGCAGGAAAAAGCAAAAAATTTCAGAATTGCACCTTGCAATGCGGAGAAATTACTGTTCGTGCATTTACAATATTCATTGATTTTTGCCATTGAAAAACGTCCAGAAATGATTGAAGCTACTGACTGAATGAAAGGAGCTGGCATCTCACTCTCTTTGAATCTTCTTTATCATGCTAAGAGGAGCAGGAAAAAGCAAAAAATTTCAGAATTGCACCTTGCAATGCGGAGAAATTACTGTTTGTGCATTTACAATATTCATTGATTTTTGCCATTGAAAAACATCATGTTATTCATATAGCAGAAATGTTTGAAGCTACTGACTGAATGAAAGGAGCTGGCATCTCACTCTCTTTGAATCTACTTTGTCATGCTAAGAGGAGCAGGAAAAAGCAAAAAATTTCAGAATTGCACCTTGCAATGCGGAGAAATTACTGTTTGTGCATTTACAATATTCATTGATTTTTGCAATTGAAAAACGTCCAGAAATGATTGAAGCTACTGACTGAATGAAAGGAGCTGGCATCTCACTCTCTTTGAATCTTCTTTATCATGCTAAGAGGAGCAGGAAAAAGCAAAAAATTTCAGAATTGCACCTTGCAATGCGGAGAAATTACTGTTTGTGCATTTACAATATTCATTGATTTTTGCCATTGAAAAACATCATGTTATTCATATACCAGAAATGTTTGAAGCTACTGACTGAATGAAAGGAGCTGACATCTCACTCTCTTTGAATCTTCTTTATCATGCTAAGAGGAGCAGGAAAAAGCAAAAAATTTCAGAATTGCACCTTGCAATGCGGAGAAATTACTGTTTGTGCATTTACAATATTCATTGATTTTTGCCATTGAAAAACGTCCAGAAATGATTGAAGCTACTGACTGAATGAAAGGAGCTGGCATCTCACTCTCTTTGAATCTTGTTTATCATGCTAAGAGGAGCAGGAAAAAGCAAAAAATTTCAGAATTGCACCTTGCAATGCGGAGAAATTACTGTTTGTGCATTTACAATATTCAATGATTTTTGCCATTGAGAAACGTCCAGAAATGATTGAAGCTACTGACTGAACGAAAGGAGCTGGCATCTCACTCTCTTTGAATCTTCTTTATCATGCTAAGAGGAGCAGGAAAAAGCAAAAAATTTCAGAATTGCACCTTGCAATGCGGAGAAATTACTGTTTGTGCATTTACAATATTCATTGATTTTTGCCATTGAAAAACATCATGTTATTCATATACCAGAAATGTTTGAAGCTACTGACTGAATGAAAGGAGCTGGCATCTCACTCTCTTTGAATCTTCTTCATAATGCTAAGAGGAGCAGGAAAAAGCAAAAAATTTCAGAATTGCACCTTGCAATGTGGAGAAATTACTGTTTGTGCATTTACAATATTCATTGATTTTTGCCATTGAAAAACGTCCAGAAATGATTGAAGCTACTGACTGAATGAAAGGAGCTGGCATCTCACTCTCTTTGAATCTTCTTTATCATGCTAAGAGGAGCAGGAAAAAGCAAAAAATTTCAGAATTGCACCTTGCAATGCGGAGAAATTACTGTTTGTGCATTTACAATATTCATTGATTTTTGCCATTGAAAAACATCATGTTATTCATATACCAGAAATGTTTGAAGCTACTGACTGAATGAAAGGAGCTGGCATCTCACTCTCTTTCAATCTTCTTTATCATGCTAAGAGGAGCAGGAAAAAGCAAAAAATTTCAGAATTGCACCTTGCAATGCGGATAAATTACTGTTTGTGCATTTACAATATTCATTGATTTTTGCCATTGAAAAACATCATGTTATTCATATACCAGAAATGATTGAAGCTACTGACTGAATGAAAGGAGCTGGCATCTCACTCTCTTTGAATCTTCTTTATCATGCTAAGAGGAGCAGGAAAAAGCAAAAAATTTCAGAATTGCACCTTGCAATGCGGATAAATTACTGTTTGTGCATTTACAATATTCATTGATTTTTGCCATTGAAAAATATCATGTTATTCATATACCAGAAATGATTGAAGCTACTGACTGAATGAAAGGAGCTGGCATCTCACTCTCTTTGAATCTTCTTTATCATGCTAAAAGTAGCAGGAAAAAGCAAAAAATTTCAGAATTGCACCTTGCAATGCGGAGAAATTACTGTTTGTGCATTTACAATATTCATTGATTTTTGCAATTGAAAAACGTCCAGAAATGATTGAAGCTACTGACTGAATGAAAGGAGCTGGCATCTCACTCTCTTTGAATCTTCTTTATCATGCTAAGAGGAGCAGGAAAAAGCAAAAAATTTCAGAATTGCACCTTGCAATGCGGAGAAATTACTGTTTGTGCATTTACAATATTCATTGATTTTTGCCATTGAAAAACATCATGTTATTCATATACCAGAAATGTTTGAAGCTACTGACTGAATGAAAGGAGCTGGCATCTCACTCTCTTTGAATCTTCTTTATCATGCTAAGAGGAGCAGGAAAAAGCAAAAAATTTCAGAATTGCACCTTGCAATGCGGAGAAATTACTGTTTGTGCATTTACAATATTCATTGATTTTTGCCATTGAAAAACGTCCAGAAATGATTGAAGCTACTGACTGAATGAAAGGAGCTGGCATCTCACTCTCTTTGAATCTTGTTTATCATGCTAAGAGGAGCAGGAAAAAGCAAAAAAATTCAGAATTGCACCTTGCAATGCGGAGAAATTACTGTTTGTGCATTTACAATATTCATTGATTTTTGCCATTGAAAAACGTCCAGAAATGATTGAAGCTACTGACTGAATGAAAGGAGCTGGCATCTCACTCTCTTTGAATCTTCTTTATCATGCTAAGAGGAGCAGGAAAAAGCAAAAAAATTCAGAATTGCACCTTGCAATGCGGAGAAATTACTGTTTGTGCATTTACAATATTCATTGATTTTTGCCATTGAAAAACGTCCAGAAATGATTGAAGCTACTGACTGAATGAAAGGAGCTGGCATCTCACTCTCTTTGAATCTTCTTTATCATGCTAAGAGGAGCAGGAAAAAGCAAAAAATTTCAGAATTGCACCTTGCAATGCGGAGAAATTACTGTTTGTGCATTTACAATATTCATTGATTTTTGCCATTGAAAAACATCATGTTATTCATATACCAGAAATGTTTGAAGCTACTGACTGAATGAAAGGAGCTGGCATCTCACTCTCTTTCAATCTTCTTTATCATGCTAAGAGGAGCAGGAAAAAGCAAAAAATTTCAGAATTGCACCTTGCAATGCGGATAAATTACTGTTTGTGCATTTACAATATTCATTGATTTTTGCCATTGAAAAACATCATGTTATTCATATACCAGAAATGATTGAAGCTACTGACTGAATGAAAGGAGCTGGCATCTCACTCTCTTTGAATCTTCTTTATCATGCTAAGAGGAGCAGGAAAAAGCAAAAAATTTCAGAATTGCACCTTGGAATGCGGATAAATTACTGTTTGTGCATTTACAATATTCATTGATTTTTGCCATTGAAAAATATCATGTTATTCATATACCAGAAATGATTGAAGCTACTGACTGAATGAAAGGAGCTGGCATCTCACTCTCTTTGAATCTTCTTTATCATGCTAAGAGGAGCAGGAAAAAGCAAAAAATTTCAGAATTGCACCTTGCAATGCGGAGAAATTACTGTTTGTGCATTTACAATATTCATTGATTTTTGCAATTGAAAAACGTCCAGAAATGATTGAAGCTACTGACTGAATGAAAGGAGCTGGCATCTCACTCTCTTTGAATCTTCTTTATCATGCTAAGAGGAGCAGGAAAAAGCAAAAAATTTCAGAATTGCACCTTGCAATGCGGAGAAATTACTGTTTGTGCATTTACAATATTCATTGATTTTTGCCATTGAAAAACATCATGTTATTCATATACCAGAAATGTTTGAAGCTACTGACTGAATGAAAGGAGCTGGCATCTCACTCTCTTTGAATCTTCTTTATCATGCTAAGAGGAGCAGGAAAAAGCAAAAAATTTCAGAATTGCACCTTGCAATGCGGAGAAATTACTGTTTGTGCATTTACAATATTCATTGATTTTTGCCATTGAAAAACATCATGTTATTCATATACCAGAAATGATTGAAGCTACTGACTGAATGAAAGGAGCTGGCATCTCACTCTCTTTGAATCTTCTTTATCATGCTAAGAGGAGCAGGAAAAAGCAAAAAATTTCAGAATTGCACCTTGCAATGCGGAGAAATTACTGTTTGTGCATTTACAATATTCATTGATTTTTGCCATTGAAAAACGTCCAGAAATGATTGAAGCTACTGACTGAATGAAAGGAGCTGGCATCTCACTCTCTTTGAATCTTGTTTATCATGCTAAGAGGAGCAGGAAAAAGCAAAAAAATTCAGAATTGCACCTTGCAATGCGGAGAAATTACTGTTTGTGCATTTACAATATTCATTGATTTTTGCCATTGAAAAACGTCCAGAAATGATTGAAGCTACTGACTGAATGAAAGGAGCTGGCATCTCACTCTCTTTGAATCTTCTTTATCATGCTAAGAGGAGCAGGAAAAAGCAAAAAATTTCAGAATTGCACCTTGCAATGCGGAGAAATTACTGTTTGTGCATTTACAATATTCATTGATTTTTGCCATTGAAAAACGTCCATAAATGATTGAAGCTACTGACTGAATGAAAAGAGCTAGCATCTCACTCTCTTTGAATCTTGTTTATCATGCTAAGAGGAGCAGGATAAAGCAAAAAATTTCAGAATTGCACCTTGCAATGCGGAGAAATTACTGTTTGTGCATTTACAATATTCATTGATTTTTGCCATTGAAAAACGTCCAGAAATGATTGAAGCTACTGACTGAACGAAAGGAGCTGGCATCTCACTCTCTTTGAATCTTCTTTATCATGCTAAGAGGAGCAGGAAAAAGCAAAAAATTTCATAATTGCACCTTGCAATGCGGAGAAATTACTGTTTGTGCATTTACAATATTCATTGATTTTTGCCATTGAAAAACATCATGTTATTCATATACCAGAAATGATTGAAGCTACTGACTGAATGAAAGGAGCTGGCATCTCACTCTCTTTGAATCTTCTTTATCATGCTAAGAGGAGCAGGAAAAAGCAAAAAATTTCAGAATTGCACCTTGCAATGCGGAGAAATTACTGTTTGTGCATTTACAATATTCATTGATTTTTGCCATTGAAAAACGTCCAGAAATGATTGAAGCTACTGACTGAATGAAAGGAGCTGGCATCTCACTCTCTTTGAAACTTCTTTATCATGCTAAGAGGAGCAGGAAAAAGCAAAAAATTTCAGAATTGCACCTTGCAATGCGGAGAAATTACTGTTTGTGCATTTACAATATTCATTGATTTTTGCCATTGAAAAACGTCCAGAAATGATTGAAGCTACTGACTGAATGAAAGGAGCTGGCATCTCACTCTCTTTGAATCTTCTTTATCATGCTAAGAGGAGCAGGAAAAAGCAAAAAATTTCAGAATTGCACCTTGCAATGCGGAGAAATTACTGTTTGTGCATTTACAAAATTCATTGATTTTTGCCATTGAAAAACATCATGTTATTCATATACCAGAAATGATTGAAGCTACTGACTGAATGAAAGGAGCTGGCATCTCACTCTCTTTGAATCTTCTTTATCATGCTAAGAGGAGCAGGAAAAAGCAAAAAATTTCAGAATTGCACCTTGCAATGCGGAGAAATTACTGTTTGTGCATTTACAATATTCATTGATTTTTGCCATTGAAAAACTTCCAGAAATGATTGAAGCTACTGACTGAATGAAAGGAGCTGGCATCTCACTCTCTTTGAATCTTCTTTATCATGCTAAGAGGAGCAGAAAAAGCAAAAAATTTCAGAATTGCACCTTGCAATGCGGAGAAATTACTGTTTGTGCATTCACAATATTCATTGATTTTTGCCATTGAAAAACATCATTTTATTCATATACCAGAAATGTTTGAAGCTACTGACTGAATGAAAGGAGCTGGCATCTCACTCTCTTTGAATCTTCTTTATCATGCTAAGAGGAGCAGGAAAAAGCAAAAAATTTCAGAATTGCACCTTGCAATGCGGATAATTACTGTTTGTGCATTTACAATATTCATTGATTTTTGCCATTGAAAAACATCATGTTATTCATATACCAGAAATGATTGAAGCTACTGACTGAATGAAAGGAGCTGGCATCTCACTCTCTTTGAATCTTCTTTATCATGCTAAGAGGAGCAGGATAAAGCAAAAAATTTCAGAATTGCACCTTGCAATGCGGAGAAATTACTGTTTGTGCATTTACAATATTCATTGATTTTTGCCATTGAAAAACATCACGTTATTCATATACCAGAAATGATTGAAGCTACTGACTGAATGAAAGTAGCTGGCATCTCAATCTCTTTGAATCTTCTTTATCATGCTAAGAGGAGCAGGAAAAAGCAAAAAATTTCAGAATTGCACCTTGCAATGCGGATAAATTACTGTTTGTGCATTTACAATATTCATTGATTTTTGCCATTGAAAAACATCATGTTATTCATATACCAGAAATGATTGAAGCTACTGACTGAATGAAAGGAGCTGGCATCTCACTCTCTTTGAATCTTCTTTATCATGCTAAGAGGAGCAGGAAAAAGCAAAAAATTTCAGAATTGCACCTTGCAATGCGGAGAAATTACTGTTTGTGCATTTACAATATTCATTGATTTTTGCAATTGAAAAACGTCCAGAAATGATTGAAGCTACTGACTGAATGAAAGGAGCTGGCATCTCACTCTCTTTGAATCTTCTTTATCATGCTAAGAGGAGCAGGAAAAAGCAAAAAATTTCAGAATTGCACCTTGCAATGCGGAGAAATTACTGTTTGTGCATTTACAATATTCATTGATTTTTGCCATTGAAAAACATCATGTTATTCATATACCAGAAATGATTGAAGCTACTGACTGAATGAAAGGAGCTGGCATCTCACTCTCTTTGAATCTTCTTTATCATGCTAAGAGGAGCAGGAAAAAGCAAAAAATTTCAGAATTGCACCTTGCAATGCGGAGAAATTACTGTTTGTGCATTTACAATATTCATTGATTTTTGCAATTGAAAAACGTCCAGAAATGATTGAAGCTACTGACTGAATGAAAGGAGCTGGCATCTCACTCTCTTTGAATCTTCTTTATCATGCTAAGAGGAGCAGGAAAAAGCAAAAAATTTCAGAATTGCACCTTGCAATGCGGAGAAATTACTGTTTGTGCATTTACAATATTCATTGATTTTTGCCATTGAAAAACGTCCAGAAATGATTGAAGCTACTGACTGAATGAAAGGAGCTGGCATCTCACTCTCTTTGAATCTTCTTTATCATGCTAAGAGGAGCAGGAAAAAGCAAAAAATTTCAGAATTGCACCTTGCAATGCGGAGAAATTACTGTTTGTGCATTTACAATATTCATTGATTTTTGCCATTGAAAAACGTCCAGAAATGATTGAAGCTACTGACTGAATGAAAGGAGCTGGCATCTCACTCTCTTTGAAACTACTTTATCATGCTAAGAGGAGCAGGAAAAAGCAAAAAATTTCAGAATTGCACCTTGCAATGCGGAGAAATTACTGTTTGTGCATTTACAATATTCATTGATTTTTGCCATTGAAAAACGTCCAGAAATGATTGAAGCTACTGACTGAATGAAAGGAGCTGGCATCTCACTCTCTTTGAATCTTCTTTATCATGCTAAGAGGAGCAGGAAAAAGCAAAAAATTTCAGAATTGCACCTTGCAATGCGGAGAAATTACTGTTTGTGCATTTACAAAATTCATTGATTTTTGCCATTGAAAAACATCATGTTATTCATATACCAGAAATGATTGAAGCTACTGACTGAATGAAAGGAGCTGGCATCTCACTCTCTTTGAATCTTCTTTATCATGCTAAGAGGAGCAGGAAAAAGCAAAAAATTTCAGAATTGCACCTTGCAATGCGGAGAAATTACTGTTTGTGCATTTACAATATTCATTGATTTTTGCCATTGAAAAACTTCCAGAAATGATTGAAGCTACTGACTGAATGAAAGGAGCTGGCATCTCACTCTCTTTGAATCTTCTTTATCATGCTAAGAGGAGCAGAAAAAGCAAAAAATTTCAGAATTGCACCTTGCAATGCGGAGAAATTACTGTTTGTGCATTCACAATATTCATTGATTTTTGCCATTGAAAAACATCATTTTATTCATATACCAGAAATGTTTGAAGCTACTGACTGAATGAAAGGAGCTGGCATCTCACTCTCTTTGAATCTTCTTTATCATGCTAAGAGGAGCAGGAAAAAGCAAAAAATTTCAGAATTGCACCTTGCAATGCGGATAATTACTGTTTGTGCATTTACAATATTCATTGATTTTTGCAATTGAAAAACATCATGTTATTCATATACCAGAAATGATTGAAGCTACTGACTGAATGAAAGGAGCTGGCATCTCACTCTCTTTGAATCTTCTTTATCATGCTAAGAGGAGCAGGATAAAGCAAAAAATTTCAGAATTGCACCTTGCAATGCGGAGAAATTACTGTTTGTGCATTTACAATATTCATTGATTTTTGCCATTGAAAAACATCACGTTATTCATATACCAGAAATGATTGAAGCTACTGACTGAATGAAAGTAGCTGGCATCTCAATCTCTTTGAATCTTCTTTATCATGCTAAGAGGAGCAGGAAAAAGCAAAAAATTTCAGAATTGCACCTTGCAATGCGGATAAATTACTGTTTGTGCATTTACAATATTCATTGATTTTTGCCATTGAAAAACATCATGTTATTCATATACCAGAAATGATTGAAGCTACTGACTGAATGAAAGGAGCTGGCATCTCACTCTCTTTGAATCTTCTTTATCATGCTAAGAGGAGCAGGAAAAAGCAAAAAATTTCAGAATTGCACCTTGCAATGCGGAGAAATTACTGTTTGTGCATTTACAATATTCATTGATTTTTGCAATTGAAAAACGTCCAGAAATGATTGAAGCTACTGACTGAATGAAAGGAGCTGGCATCTCACTCTCTTTGATTCTTCTTTATCATGCTAAGAGGAGCAGGAAAAAGCAAAAAATTTCAGAATTGCACCTTGCAATGCGGAGAAATTACTGTTTGTGCATTTACAATATTCATTGATTTTTGCCATTGAAAAACATCATGTTATTCATATACCAGAAATGATTGAAGCTACTGACTGAATGAAAGGAGCTGGCATCTCACTCTCTTTGAATCTTCTTTATCATGCTAAGAGGAGCAGGAAAAAGCAAAAAATTTCAGAATTGCACCTTGCAATGCGGAGAAATTACTGTTTGTGCATTTACAATATTCATTGATTTTTGCAATTGAAAAACGTCCAGAAATGATTGAAGCTACTGACTGAATGAAAGGAGCTGGCATCTCACTCTCTTTGAATCTTCTTTATCATGCTAAGAGGAGCAGGAAAAAGCAAAAAATTTCAGAATTGCACCTTGCAATGCGGAGAAATTACTGTTTGTGCATTTACAATATTCATTGATTTTTGCCATTGAAAAACGTCCAGAAATGATTGAAGCTACTGACTGAATGAAAGGAGCTGGCATCTCACTCTCTTTGAATCTTCTTTATCATGCTAAGAGGAGCAGGAAAAAGCAAAAAATTTCAGAATTGCACCTTGCAATGCGGAGAAATTACTGTTTGTGCATTTACAATATTCATTGATTTTTGCCATTGAAAAACGTCCAGAAATGATTGAAGCTACTGACTGAATGAAAGGAGCTGGCATCTCACTCTCTTTGAATCTTCTTTATCATGCTAAGAGGAGCAGGAAAAAGCAAAAAATTTCAGAATTGCACCTTGCAATGCGGAGAAATTACTGTTTGTGCATTTACAAAATTCATTGATTTTTGCCATTGAAAAACATCATGTTATTCATATACCAGAAATGTTTGAAGCTACTGACAGAATGAAAGGAGCTGGCATCTCACTCTCTTTGAATCTTCTTTATCATGCTAAGAGGAGCAGGAAAAAGCAAAAAATTTCAGAATTGCACCTTGCAATGCGGAGAAATTACTGTTTGTGCATTTACAATATTCATTGATTTTTGCCATTGAAAAACTTCCAGAAATGATTGAAGCTACTGACTGAATGAAAGGAGCTGGCATCTCACTCTCTTTGAATCTTCTTTATCATGCTAAGAGGAGCAGGAAAAAGCAAAAAATTTCAGAATTGCACCTTGCAATGCGGAGAAATTACTGTTTGTGCATTTACAATATTCATTGATTTTTGCCATTGAAAAACATCATTTTATTCATATACCAGAAATTTTTGAAGCTACTGACTGAATGAAAGGATCTGGCATCTCACTCTCTTTGAATCTTCTTTATCATGCTAAGAGGAGCAGGAAAAAGCAAAAAATTTCAGAATTGCACCTTGCAATGCGGAGAAATTACTGTTTGTGCATTTACAATATTCATTGATTTTTGCCATTGAAAAACATCATGTTATTCATATACCAGAAATGTTTGAAGCTACTGACTGAATGAAAGGAGCTGGCATCTCATTCTCTTTGAATCTTCTTTATCATGCTAAGAGGAGCAGGAAAATGCAAAAAATTTCAGAATTGCACCTTGCAATGCGGATAATTACTGTTTGTGCATTTACAATATTCATTGATTTTTGCCATTGAAAAACATCATGTTATTCATATACCAGAAATGATTGAAGCTACTGACTGAATGAAAGGAGCTGGCATCTCACTCTCTTTGAATCTTCTTTATCATGCTAAGAGGAGCAGGAAAAAGCAAAAAATTTCAGAATTGCACCTTGCAACGCGGAGAAATTACTGTTTGTGCATTTACAATATTCATTGATTTTTGCCATTGAAAAACATCATGTTATTCATATACCAGAAATGATTGAAGCTACTGACTGAATGAAAGGAGCTGGCATCTCACTCTCTTTGAATCTTCTTTATCATGCTAAGAGGAGCAGGAAAAAGCAAAAAATTTCAGAATTGCACCTTGCAATGCGGAGAAATTACTGTTTGTGCATTTACAATATTCATTGATTTTTGCAATTGAAAAACGTCCAGAAATGATTGAAGCTACTGACTGAATGAAAGGAGCTGGCATCTCACTCTCTTTGAATCTTCTTTATCATGCTAAGAGGAGCAGGAAAAAGCAAAAAATTTCAGAATTGCACCTTGCAATGCGGAGAAATTACTGTTTGTGCATTTACAATATTCATTGATTTTTGCCATTGAAAAACGTCCAGAAATGATTGAAGCTACTGACTGAATGAAAGGAGCTGGCATCTCACTCTCTTTGAATCTTCTTTATCATGCTAAGAGGAGCAGGAAAAAGCAAAAAATTTCAGAATTGCACCTTGCAATGCGGAGAAATTACTGTTTGTGCATTTACAATATTCATTGATTTTTGCCATTGAAAAACGTCCAGAAATGATTGAAGCTACTGACTGAATGAAAGGAGCTGGCATCTCACTCTCTTTGAATCTTCTTTATCATGCTAAGAGGAGCAGGAAAAAGCAAAAAATTTCAGAATTGCACCTTGCAATGCGGAGAAATTACTGTTTGTGAATTTACAAAATTCATTGATTTTTGCCATTGAAAAACATCATGTTATTCATATACCAGAAATGTTTGAAGCTACTGACAGAATGAAAGGAGCTGGCATCTCACTCTCTTTGAATCTTCTTTATCATGCTAAGAGGAGCAGGAAAAAGCAAAAAATTTCAGAATTGCACCTTGCAATGCGGAGAAATTACTGTTTGTGCATTTACAATATTCATTGATTTTTGCCATTGAAAAACTTCCAGAAATGATTGAAGCTACTGACTGAATGAAAGGAGCTGGCATCTCACTCTCTTTGAATCTTCTTTATCATGCTAAGAGGAGCAGGAAAAAGCAAAAAATTTCAGAATTGCACCTTGCAATGCGGAGAAATTACTGTTTGTGCATTTACAATATTCATTGATTTTTCCATTGAAAAACATCATTTTATTCATATACCAGAAATGTTTGAAGCTACTGACTGAATGAAAGGAGCTGGCATCTCACTCTCTTTGAATCTTCTTTATCATGCTAAGAGGAGCAGGAAAAAGCAAAAAATTTCAGAATTGCACCTTGCAATGCGGATAATTACTGTTTGTGCATTTACAATATTCATTGATTTTTGCCATTGAAAAACATCATGTTATTCATATACCAGAAATGATTGAAGCTACTGACTGAATGAAAGGAGCTGGCATCTCACTCTCTTTGAATCTTCTTTATCATGCTAAGAGGAGCAGGATAAAGCAAAAAATTTCAGAATTGCACCTTGCAATGCGGAGAAATTACTGTTTGTGCATTTACAATATTCATTGATTTTTGCCATTGAAAAACATCATGTTAGTCATATACCAGAAATGATTGAAGCTACTGACTGAATGAAAGTAGCTGGCATCTCACTCTCTTTGAATCTTCTTTATCATGCTAAGAGGAGCAGGAAAAAGCAAAAAATTTCAGAATTGCACCTTGCAATGCAGAGAAATTACTGTTTGTGCATTTACAATATTCATTGATTTTTGCCATTGAAAAACATCATGTTATTCATATACCAGAAATGATTGAAGCTACTGACTGAATGAAAGGAGCTGGCATCTCACTCTCTTTGAATCTTCTTTATCATGCTAAGAGGAGCAGGAAAAAGCAAAAAATTTCAGAATTGCACCTTGCAATGCGGAGAAATTACTGTTTGTGCATTTACAATATTCATTGATTTTTGCAATTGAAAAACGTCCAGAAATGATTGAAGCTACTGACTGAATGAAAGGAGCTGGCATCTCACTCTCTTTGAATCTTCTTTATCATGCTAAGAGGAGCAGGAAAAAGCAAAAAATTTCAGAATTGCACCTTGCAATGCGGAGAAATTACTGTTTGTGCATTTACAATATTCATTGATTTTTGCCATTGAAAAACATCATGTTATTCATATACCAGAAATGTTTGAAGCTACTGACTGAATGAAAGGAGCTGGCATCTCACTCTCTTTGAATCTTCTTTATCATGCTAAGAGGAGCAGGAAAAAGCAAAAAATTTCAGAATTGCACCTTGCAATGCGGAGAAATTACTGTTTGTGCATTTACAATATTTATTGATTTTTGCCATTGAAAAACGTCCAGAAATGATTGAAGCTACTGACTGAATGAAAGGAGCTGGCATCTCACTCTCTTTGAATCTTGTTTATCATGCTAAGAGGAGCAGGAAAAAGCAAACAATTTCAGAATTGCACCTTGCAATGCGGATAAATTACTGTTTGTGCATTTACAATATTCATTGATTTTTGCCATTGAAAAACGTCCAGAAATGATTGAAGCTACTGACTGAATGAAAGGAGCTGGCATCTCACTCTCTTTGAAACTTCTTTATCATGCTAAGAGGAGCAGGAAAAAGCAAAAAATTTCAGAATTGCACCTTGCAATGCGGAGAAATTACTGTTTGTGCATTTACAATATTCATTGATTTTTGCCATTGAAAAACGTCCAGAAATGATTGAAGCTACTGACTGAATGAAAGGAGCTGGCATCTCACTCTCTTTGAATCTTCTTTATCATGCTAAGAGGAGCAGGAAAAAGTAAAAAATTTCAGAATTGCACCTTGCAATACGGAGAAATTACTGTTTGTGCATTTATAATATTCAATGATTTTTGCCATTGAAAAACGTCCAGAAATGATTGAAGCTACTGACTGAACGAAAGGAGCTGGCATCTCACTCTCTTTGAATCTTCTTTATCATGCTAAGAGGAGCAGGAAAAAGCAAAAAATTTCAGAATTGCACCTTGCAATGCGGAGAAATTACTGTTTGTGCATTTACAATATTCATTGATTTTTGCCATTGAAAAACATCATGTTATTCATATACCAGAAATATTTGAAGCTACTGACTGAATGAAAGGAGCTGGCATCTCACTCTCTTTGAATCTTCTTTATCATGCTAAGAGGAGCAGGAAAAAGCAAAAAATTTCAGAATTGCACCTTGCAATGCGGAGAAATTACTGTTTGTGCATTTACAATATTCATTGATTTTTGCCATTGAAAAACGTCCAGAAATGATTGAAGCTACTGACTGAATGAAAGGAGCTGGCATCTCACTCTCTTTGAATCTTCTTTATCATGCTAAGAGGAGCAGGAAAAAGCAAAAAATTTCAGAATTGCACCTTGCAATGCGGAGAAATTACTGTTTGTGCATTTACAATATCCATTGATTTTTGCCATTGAAAAACATCATGTTATTCATATACCAGAAATGTTTGAAGCTACTGACTGAATGAAAGGAGCTGACATCTCACTCTCTTTGAATCTTCTTTATCATGCTAAGAGGAGCAGGAAAAAGCAAAAAATTTCAGAATTGCACCTTGCAATGCGGAGACATTACTGTTTGTGCATTTACAATATTCATTGATTTTTGCCATTGAAAAACGTCCAGAAATGATTGAAGCTACTGACTGCATGAAAGGAGCTGGCATCTCACTCTCTTTGAATCTTCTTTATCATGCTAAGAGGAGCAGGAAAAAGCAAAAAATTTCAGAATTGCACCTTGCAATGCGGAGAAATTACTGTTTGTGCATTTACAATATTCATTGATTTTTGCCATTGAAAAACATCATGTTATTCATATACCAGAAATGTTTGAAGCTACTGACTGAATGAAAGGAGCTGGCATCTCACTCTCTTTGAATCTTCTTTATCATGCTAAGAGGAGCAGGAAAAAGCAAAAAATTTCAGACTTGCACCTTGCAATGCGGAGAAATTACTGTTTGTGCATTTACAATATTCATTGATTTTTGCCATTGAAAAACATCATGTTATTCATATACCAGAAATGTTTGAAGCTACTGACTGAATGAAAGGAGCTGGCATCTCACTCTCTTTGAATCTTCTTTACCATGCTAAGAGGAGCAGGAAAAAGCAAAAAATTTCAGAATTGCACCTTGCAATGCGGAGAAATTACTGTTTGTGCATTTACAATATTCATTGATTTTTGCCATTGAAAAACGTCCAGAAATGATTGAAGCTACTGACTGAATGAAAGGAGCTGGCATCTCACTCTCTTTGAATCTTCTTTATCATGCTAAGAGGAGCAGGAAAAAGCAAAAAATTTCAGAATTGCACCTTGCAATGCGGAGAAATTACAGTTTGTGCATTTACAATATTCATTGATTTTTGCCATTGAAAAACGTCCAGAAATGATTGAAGCTACTGACTGAATGAAAGGAGCTGGCATCTCACTCTCTTTGAATCTTCTTTATCATGCTAAGAGGAGCAGGAAAAAGCAAAAAATTTCAGACTTGCACCTTGCAATGCGGAGAAATTACTGTTTGTGCATTTACAATATTCATTGATTTTTGCCATTGAAAAACATCATGTTATTCATATACCAGAAATGTTTGAAGCTACTGACTGAATGAAAGGAGCTGGCATCTCACTCTCTTTGAATCTTCTTTACCATGCTAAGAGGAGCAGGAAAAAGCAAAAAATTTCAGAATTGCACTTTGCAATGCGGAGAAATTACTGTTTGTGCATTTACAATATTCATTGATTTTTGCCATTGAAAAACGTCCAGAAATGATTGAAGCTACTGACTGAATGAAAGGAGCTGGCATCTCACTCTCTTTGAATCTTCTTTATCATGCTAAGAGGAGCAGGAAAAAGCAAAAAATTTCAGAATTGCACCTTGCAATGCGGAGAAATTACAGTTTTTTCTCCGCATTGCAAGGTGCAATTCTGAAATTTTTTGCTTTTTCCTGCTCCTCTTAGCATGATAAAGAAGATTCAAAGAGAGTGAGATGCCAGCTCCTTTCATTCAGTCAGTAGCTTCAATCATTTCTGGACGTTTTTCAATGGCAAAAATCAATGAATATTGTAAATGCACAAACAGTAATTTCTCCGCATTGCAAGGTGCAATTCTGAAATTTTTTGCTTTTTCCTGCTCCTCTTAGCATGATAAAGAAGATTCAAAGAGAGTGAGATGCCAGCTCCTTTCATTCAGTCAGTAGCTTCAATCATTTCTGGACGTTTTTCAATGGCAAAAATCAATGAATATTGTAAATGCACAAACAGTAATTTCTCCGCATTGCAAGGTGCAATTCTGAAATTTTTTGCTTTTTCCTGCTCCTCTTAGCATGATAAAGAAGATTCAAAGAGAGTGAGATGCCAGCTCCTTTCATTCAGTCAGTAGCTTCAATCATTTCTGGACGTTTTTCAATGGCAAAAATCAATGAATATTGTAAATGCACAAACAGTAATTTCTCCGCATTGCAAGGTGCAATTCTGAAATTTTTTGCTTTTTCCTGCTCCTCTTAGCATGATAAAGAAGATTCAAAGAGAGTGAGATGCCAGCTCCTTTCATTCAGTCAGTAGCTTCAATCATTTCTGGACGTTTTTCATTGGCAAAAATCAATGAATATTGTAAATGCACAAACAGTAATTTCTCCGCATTGCAAGGTGCAATTCTGAAATTTTTTGCTTTTTCCTGCTCCTCTTAGCATGACAAAGAAGATTCAAAGAGAGTAAGATGCCAGCTCCTTTCATTCAGTCAGTAGCTTCAATCATTTCTGGTATATGAATAACATGATGTTTTTCAATGGCAAAAATCAATGAATATTGTAAATGCACAAACAGTAATTTCTCCGCATTGCAAGGTGCAATTCTGAAATTTTTTGCTTTTTCCTGCTCCTCTTAGCATGATAAAGAAGATTCAAAGAGAGTGAGATGCCAGCTCCTTTCATTCAGTCAGTAGCTTCAATCATTTCTGGACGTTTTTCAATGGCAAAAATCAATGAATATTGTAAATGCACAAACAGTAATTTCTCCGCATTGCAAGGTGCAATTCTGAAATTTTTTGCTTTTTCCTGCTCCTCTTAGCATGATAAAGAAGATTCAAAGAGAGTGAGATGCCAGCTCCTTTCATTCAGTCAGTAGCTTCAATCATTTCTGGACGTTTTTCAATGGCAAAAATCAATGAATATTGTAAATGCACAAACAGTAATTTCTCCGCATTGCAAGGTGCAATTCTGAAATTTTTTGCTTTTTCCTGCTCCTCTTAGCATGATAAAGAAGATTCAAAGAGAGTGAGATGCCAGCTCCTTTCATTCAGTCAGTAGCTTCAAACATTTCTTGTATATGAATAACATGATGTTTTTCAATGGCAAAAATCAATGAATATTGTAAAAGCACAAACAGTAATTTCTCCGCATTGCAAGGTGCAATTCTGAAATTTTTTGCTTTTTCCTGCTCCTCTTAGCATGATAAAGAAGATTCAAAGAGAGTGAGATGCCAGCTCCTTTCATTCAGTCAGTAGCTTCAATCATTTCTGGACGTTTTTCAATGGCAAAAATCAATGAATATTGTAAATGCACAAACAGTAATTTCTCCGCATTGCAAGGTGCAATTCTGAAATTTTTTGCTTTTTCCTGCTCCTCTTAGCATGATAAAGAAGATTCAAAGAGAGTGAGATGCCAGCTCCTTTCATTCAGTCAGTAGCTTCAATCATTTCTGGTATATGAATAACATGATGTTTTTCAATGGCAAAAATCAATGAATATTGTAAATGCACAAAGAGTAATTTCTCCGCATTGCAAGTTGCAATTCTGAAATTTTTTGCTTTTTCCTGCTCCTCTTAGCATGATAAAGAAGATTCAAAGAGAGTGAGATGCCAGCTCCTTTCATTCAGTCAGTAGCTTCAATCATTTCTGGACGTTTTTCAATGGCAAAAATCAATGAATATTGTAAATGCACAAACAGTAATTTCTCCGCATTGCAAGGTGCAATTCTGAAATTTTTTGCTTTTTCCTGCTCCTCTTAGCATGATAAAGAAGATTCAAAGAGAGTGAGATGCCAGCTCCTTTCATTCAGTCAGTAGCTTCAATCATTTCTGGACGTTTTTCAATGGCAAAAATCAATGAATATTGTAAATGCACAAACAGTAATTTCTCCGCATTGCAAGGTGCAATTCTGAAATTTTTTGCTTTTTCCTGCTCCTCTTAGCATGATAAAGAAGATTCAAAGAGAGTTAGATGCCAGCTCCTTTCATTCAGTCAGTAGCTTCAAACATTTCTGGTATATGAATAACATGATGTTTTTCAATGGCAAAAATCAATGAATATTGTAAAAGCACAAACAGTAATTTCTCCGCATTGCAAGGTGCAATTCTGAAATTTTTTGCTTTTTCCTGCTCCTCTTAGCATGATAAAGAAGATTCAAAGAGAGTGAGATGCCAGCTCCTTTCATTCAGTCAGTAGCTTCAATCATTTCTGGACGTTTTTCAATGGCAAAAATCAATGAATATTGTAAATGCACAAACAGTAATTTCTCCGCATTGCAAGGTGCAATTCTGAAATTCTTTGCTTTTTCCTGCTCCTCTTAGCATGATAAAGAAGATTCAAAGAGAGTGAGATGCCAGCTCCTTTCATTCAGTCAGTACCTTCAATCATTTCTGGATGTTTTTCAATGGCAAAAATCAATGAATATTGTAAATGCACAAACAGTAATTTCTCCGCATTGCAAGGTGCAATTCTGAAATTTTTTGCTTTTTCCTGCTCCTCTTAGCATGATAAAGAAGATTCAAAGAGAGTGAGATGCCAGCTCCTTTCATTCAGTCAGTAGCTTCAAACATTTCTGGTATATGAATAACATGATGTTTTTCAATGGCAAAAATCAATGAATATTGTAAATGCACAAACAGTAATTTCTCCGCATTGCAAGGTGCAAGTCTGAAATTTTTTGCTTTTTCCTGCTCCTCTTAGCATGGTAAAGAAGATTCAAAGAGAGTGAGATGCCAGCTACTTTCATTCAGTCAGTAGCTTCAATCATTTCTGGACGTTTTTCAATGGTAAAAATCAATGAATATTGTAAATGCACAAACAGTAATTTCTCCACATTGCAAGGTGCAATTCTGAAATTTTTTGCTTTTTCCTGCTCCTCTTAGCATGATAAAGAAGATTCAAAGAGAGTGAGATGCCAGCTCCTTTCATTCAGTCAGTAGCTTCAAACATTTCTGGTATATGAATAACATGATGTTTTTCAATGGCAAAAATCAATGAATATTGTAAATGCACAAACAGTAATTTCTCCGCATTGCAAGGAGCAATTCTGAAATTTTTTGCTTTTTCCTGCTCCTCTTAGCATGATAAAGAAGATTCAAAGAGAGTGAGATGCCAGCTCCTTTCATTCAGTCAGTAGCTTCAAACATTTCTGGTATATGAATAACATGATGTTTTTCAATGGCAAAAATCAATGAATATTGTAAATGCACAAACAGTAATTTCTCCGCATTGCAAGGTGCAATTCTGAAATTTTTTGCTTTTTCCTGCTCCTCTTAGCATGATAAAGAAGATTCAAAGAGAGTGAGATGCCAGCTCCTTTCATTCAGTCAGTAGCTTCAATCATTTCTGGACGTTTTTCAATGGCAAAAATCAATGAATATTGTAAATGCACAAACAGTAATTTCTCCGCATTGCAAGGTGCAATTCTGAAATTTTTTGCTTTTTCCTGCTCCTCTTAGCATGATAAAGAAGATTCAAAGAGAGTGAGATGCCAGCTCCTTTCATTCAGTCAGTAGCTTCAATCATTTCTGGACGTTTTTCAATGGCAAAAATCAATGAATATTGTAAATGCACAAACAGTAATTTCTCCGCATTGCAAGGTGCAATTCTGAAATTTTTTGCTTTTTCCTGCTCCTCTTAGCATGATAAAGAAGATTCAAAGAGAGTGAGATGCCAGCTCCTTTCATTCAGTCAGTAGCTTCAAACATTTCTGGTATATGAATAACATGATGTTTTTCAATGGCAAAAATCAATGAATATTGTAAATGCACAAACAGTAATTTCTCCGCATTGCAAGGTGCAATTCTGAAATTTTTTGCTTTTTCCTGCTCCTCTTAGCATGATAAAGAAGATTCAAAGAGAGTGAGATGCCAGCTCCTTTCATTCAGTCAGTAGCTTCAATCATTTCTGGACGTTTTTCAATGGCAAAAATCAATGAATATTGTAAATGCACAAACAGTAATTTCTCCGCATTGCAAGGTGCAATTCTGAAATTTTTTGCTTTTTCCTGCTCCTCTTAGCATGATAAAGAAGATTCAAAGAGAGTGAGATGCCAGCTCCTTTCATTCAGTCAGTAGCTTCAATCATTTCTGGACGTTTTTCAATGGCAAAAATCAATGAATATTGTAAATGCACAAACAGTAAGTTCTCCGCATTGCAAGGTGCAATTCTGAAATTTTTTGCTTTTTCCTGCTCCTCTTAGCATGACAAAGAAGATTCAAAGAGAGTAAGATGCCAGCTCCTTTCATTCAGTCAGTAGCTTCAATCATTTCTGGTATATGAATAACATGATGTTTTTCAATGGCAAAAATCAATGAATATTGTAAATGCACAAACAGTAATTTCTCCGCATTGCAAGGTGCAATTCTGAAATTTTTTGCTTTTTCCTGCTCCTCTTAGCATGATAAAGAAGATTCAAAGAGAGTGAGATGCCAGCTCCTTTCATTCAGTCAGTAGCTTCAATCATTTCTGGACGTTTTTCAATGGCAAAAATCAATGAATATTGTAAATGCACAAACAGTAATTTCTCCGCATTGCAAGGTGCAATTCTGAAATTTTTTGCTTTTTCCTGCTCCTCTTAGCATGATAAAGAAGATTCAAAGAGAGTGAGATGCCAGCTCCTTTCATTCAGTCAGTAGCTTCAATCATTTCTGGACGTTTTTCAATGGCAAAAATCAATGAATATTGTAAATGCACAAACAGTAATTTCTCCGCATTGCAAGGTGCAATTCTGAAATTTTTTGCTTTTTCCTGCTCCTCTTAGCATGATAAAGAAGATTCAAAGAGAGTGAGATGCCAGCTCCTTTCATTCAGTCAGTAGCTTCAAACATTTCTTGTATATGAATAACATGATGTTTTTCAATGGCAAAAATCAATGAATATTGTAAAAGCACAAACAGTAATTTCTCCGCATTGCAAGGTGCAATTCTGAAATTTTTTGGTTTTTCCTGCTCCTCTTAGCATGATAAAGAAGATTCAAAGAGAGTGAGATGCCAGCTCCTTTCATTCAGTCAGTAGCTTCAATCATTTCTTGACGTTTTTCAATGGCAAAAATCAATGAATATTGTAAATGCACAAACAGTAATTTCTCCGCATTGCAAGGTGCAAGTCTGAAATTTTTTGCTTTTTCCTGCTCCTCTTAGCATGGTAAAGAAGATTCAAAGAGAGTGAGATGCCAGCTACTTTCATTCAGTCAGTAGCTTCAATCATTTCTGGACGTTTTTCAATGGTAAAAATCAATGAATATTGTAAATGCACAAACAGTAATTTCTCCACATTGCAAGGTGCAATTCTGAAATTTTTTGCTTTTTCCTGCTCCTCTTAGCATGATAAAGAAGATTCAAAGAGAGTGAGATGCCAGCTCCTTTCATTCAGTCAGTAGCTTCAAACATTTCTGGTATATGAATAACATGATGTTTTTCAATGGCAAAAATCAATGAATATTGTAAATGCACAAACAGTAATTTCTCCGCATTGCAAGGAGCAATTCTGAAATTTTTTGCTTTTTCCTGCTCCTCTTAGCATGATAAAGAAGATTCAAAGAGAGTGAGATGCCAGCTCCTTTCATTCAGTCAGTAGCTTCAAACATTTCTGGTATATGAATAACATGATGTTTTTCAATGGCAAAAATCAATGAATATTGTAAATGCACAAACAGTAATTTCTCCGCATTGCAAGGTGCAATTCTGAAATTTTTTGCTTTTTCCTGCTCCTCTTAGCATGATAAAGAAGATTCAAAGAGAGTGAGATGCCAGCTCCTTTCATTCAGTCAGTAGCTTCAATCATTTCTGGACGTTTTTCAATGGCAAAAATCAATGAATATTGTAAATGCACAAACAGTAATTTCTCCGCATTGCAAGGTGCAATTCTGAAATTTTTTGCTTTTTCCTGCTCCTCTTAGCATGATAAAGAAGATTCAAAGAGAGTGAGATGCCAGCTCCTTTCATTCAGTCAGTAGCTTCAATCATTTCTGGACGTTTTTCAATGGCAAAAATCAATGAATATTGTAAATGCACAAACAGTAATTTCTCCGCATTGCAAGGTGCAATTCTGAAATTTTTTGCTTTTTCCTGCTCCTCTTAGCATGATAAAGAAGATTCAAAGAGAGTGAGATGCCAGCTCCTTTCATTCAGTCAGTAGCTTCAAACATTTCTGGTATATGAATAACATGATGTTTTTCAATGGCAAAAATCAATGAATATTGTAAATGCACAAACAGTAATTTCTCCGCATTGCAAGGTGCAATTCTGAAATTTTTTGCTTTTTCCTGCTCCTCTTAGCATGATAAAGAAGATTCAAAGAGAGTGAGATGCCAGCTCCTTTCATTCAGTCAGTAGCTTCAATCATTTCTGGACGTTTTTCAATGGCAAAAATCAATGAATATTGTAAATGCACAAACAGTAATTTCTCCGCATTGCAAGGTGCAATTCTGAAATTTTTTGCTTTTTCCTGCTCCTCTTAGCATGATAAAGAAGATTCAAAGAGAGTGAGATGCCAGCTCCTTTCATTCAGTCAGTAGCTTCAATCATTTCTGGACGTTTTTCAATGGCAAAAATCAATGAATATTGTAAATGCACAAACAGTAAGTTCTCCGCATTGCAAGGTGCAATTCTGAAATTTTTTGCTTTTTCCTGCTCCTCTTAGCATGACAAAGAAGATTCAAAGAGAGTAAGATGCCAGCTCCTTTCATTCAGTCAGTAGCTTCAATCATTTCTGGTATATGAATAACATGATGTTTTTCAATGGCAAAAATCAATGAATATTGTAAATGCACAAACAGTAATTTCTCCGCATTGCAAGGTGCAATTCTGAAATTTTTTGCTTTTTCCTGCTCCTCTTAGCATGATAAAGAAGATTCAAAGAGAGTGAGATGCCAGCTCCTTTCATTCAGTCAGTAGCTTCAATCATTTCTGGACGTTTTTCAATGGCAAAAATCAATGAATATTGTAAATGCACAAACAGTAATTTCTCCGCATTGCAAGGTGCAATTCTGAAATTTTTTGCTTTTTCCTGCTCCTCTTAGCATGATAAAGAAGATTCAAAGAGAGTGAGATGCCAGCTCCTTTCATTCAGTCAGTAGCTTCAATCATTTCTGGACGTTTTTCAATGGCAAAAATCAATGAATATTGTAAATGCACAAACAGTAATTTCTCCGCATTGCAAGGTGCAATTCTGAAATTTTTTGCTTTTTCCTGCTCCTCTTAGCATGATAAAGAAGATTCAAAGAGAGTGAGATGCCAGCTCCTTTCATTCAGTCAGTAGCTTCAAACATTTCTTGTATATGAATAACATGATGTTTTTCAATGGCAAAAATCAATGAATATTGTAAAAGCACAAACAGTAATTTCTCCGCATTGCAAGGTGCAATTCTGAAATTTTTTGGTTTTTCCTGCTCCTCTTAGCATGATAAAGAAGATTCAAAGAGAGTGAGATGCCAGCTCCTTTCATTCAGTCAGTAGCTTCAATCATTTCTTGACGTTTTTCAATGGCAAAAATCAATGAATATTGTAAATGCACAAACAGTAATTTCTCCGCATTGCAAGGTGCAATTCTGAAATTTTTTGCTTTTTCCTGCTCCTCTTAGCATGATAAAGAAGATTCAAAGAGAGTGAGATGCCAGCTCCTTTCATTCAGTCAGTAGCTTCAATCATTTCTGGTATATGAATAACATGATGTTTTTCAATGGCAAAAATCAATGAATATTGTAAATGCACAAACAGTAATTTCTCCGCATTGCAAGTTGCAATTCTGAAATTTTTTGCTTTTTCCTGCTCCTCTTAGCATGATAAAGAAGATTCAAAGAGAGTGAGATGCCAGCTCCTTTCATTCAGTCAGTAGCTTCAATCATTTCTGGACGTTTTTCAATGGCAAAAATCAATGAATATTGTAAATGCACAAACAGTAATTTCTCCGCATTGCAAGGTGCAATTCTGAAATTTTTTGCTTTTTCCTGCTCCTCTTAGCATGATAAAGAAGATTCAAAGAGAGTGAGATGCCAGCTCCTTTCATTCAGTCAGTAGCTTCAATCATTTCTGGACGTTTTTCAATGGCAAAAATCAATGAATATTGTAAATGCACAAACAGTAATTTCTCCGCATTGCAAGGTGCAATTCTGAAATTTTTTGCTTTTTCCTGCTCCTCTTAGCATGATAAAGAAGATTCAAAGAGAGTTAGATGCCAGCTCCTTTCATTCAGTCAGTAGCTTCAAACATTTCTGGTATATGAATAACATGATGTTTTTCAATGGCAAAAATCAATGAATATTGTAAAAGCACAAACAGTAATTTCTCCGCATTGCAAGGTGCAATTCTGAAATTTTTTGCTTTTTCCTGCTCCTCTTAGCATGATAAAGAAGATTCAAAGAGAGTGAGATGCCAGCTCCTTTCATTCAGTCAGTAGCTTCAATCATTTCTGGACGTTTTTCAATTGCAAAAATCAATGAATATTGTAAATGCACAAACAGTAATTTCTCCGCATTGCATTTTGCAATTCTGAATTTTTTTGCTTTTTCCTGCTCCTCTTAGCATGATAAAGAAGATTCAAAGAGAGTGAGATGCCAGCTCCTTTCATTCAGTCAGTAGCTTCAATCATTTCTGGTATATGAATAACATGATGTTTTTCAATGGCAAAAATCAATGAATATTGTAAATGCACAAACAGTAATTTCTCCACATTGCAAGGTGCAATTCTGAAATTTTTTGCTTTTTCCTGCTCCTCTTAGCATGATAAAGAAGATTCAAAGAGAGTGAGATGCCAGCTCCTTTCATTCAGTCAGTAGCTTCAATCATTTCTGGACGTTTTTCAATGGCAAAAATCAATGAATATTGTAAATGCACAAACAGTAATTTCTCCGCATTGCAAGGTGCAATTCTGAAATTTTTTGCTTTTTCCTGCTCCTCTTAGCAAGATAAAGAAGATTCAAAGAGAGCGAGATGCCAGCTCCTTTCATTCAGTCAGTAGCTTCAATCATTTCTGGTATATGAATAACATGATGTTTTTCAATGGCAAAAATCAATGAATATTGTAAATGCACAAACAGTAATTTCTCCGCATTGCAAGGTGCAATTCTGAAATTTTTTGCTTTTTCCTGCTCCTCTTAGCATGATAAAGAAGATTCAAAGAGAGTGAGATGCCAGCTCCTTTCATTCAGTCAGTAGCTTCAATCATTTCTGGACGTTTTTCAATGGCAAAAATCAATGAATATTGTAAATGCACAAACAGTAATTTCTCCGCATTGCAAGGTGCAATTCTGAAATTTTTTGCTTTTTCCTGCTCCTCTTAGCATGATAAAGAAGATTCAAAGAGAGTGAGATGCCAGCTCCTTTCATTCAGTCAGTAGCTTCAAACATTTCTGGTATATGAATAACATGATGTTTTTCAATGGCAAAAATCAATGAATATTGTAAATGCACAAACAGTAATTTCTCCGCATTGCAAGGTGCAATTCTGAAATTTTTTGCTTTTTCCTGCTCCTCTTAGCATGATAAAGAAGATTCAAAGAGAGTGAGATGCCAGCTCCTTTCATTCAGTCAGTAGCTTCAATCATTTCTGGACGTTTTTCAATGGCAAAAATCAATGAATATTGTAAATGCACAAACAGTAATTTCTCCGCATTGCAAGGTGCAATTCTGAAATTTTTTGCTTTTTCCTGCTCCTCTTAGCATGATAAAGAAGATTCAAAGAGAGTGAGATGCCAGCTCCTTTCATTCAGTCAGTAGCTTCAATCATTTCTGGTATATGAATAACATGATGTTTTTCAATGGCAAAAATCAATGAATATTGTAAATGCACAAACAGTAATTTCTCCGCATTGCAAGGTGCAATTCTGAAATTTTTTGCTTTTTCCTGCTCCTCTTAGCATGATAAAGAAGATTCAAAGAGAGTGAGATGCCAGCTCCTTTCATTCAGTCAGTAGCTTCAAACATTTCTGGTATATGAATAACATGATGTTTTTCAATGGCAAAAATCAATGAATATTGTAAATGCACAAACAGTAATTTCTCCGCATTGCAAGTTGCAATTCTGAAATTTTTTGCTTTTTCCTGCTCCTCTTAGCATGATAAAGAAGATTCAAAGAGAGTGAGATGCCAGCTCCTTTCATTCAGTCAGTAGCTTCAATCATTTCTGGACGTTTTTCAATGGCAAAAATCAATGAATATTGTAAATGCATAAACAGTAATTTCTCCGCATTGCAAGGTGCAATTCTGAAATTTTTTGCTTTTTCCTGCTCCTCTTAGCATGATAAAGAAGATTCAAAGAGAGTGAGATGTCAGCTCCTTTCATTCAGTCAGTAGCTTCAAACATTTCTGGTATATGAATAACATGATGTTTTTCAATGGCAAAAATCAATGAATTTTGTAAATGCACAAACAGTAATTTCTCCGCATTGCAAGGTGCAATTCTGAAATTTTTTGCTTTTTCCTGCTCCTCTTAGCATGATAAAGAAGATTCAAAGAGAGTGAGATGCCAGTTCCTTTCATTCAGTCAGTAGCTTCAATCATTTCTGGACGTTTTTCAATGGCAAAAATCAATGAATATTGTAAATGCACAAACAGTAATTTCTCCGCATTGCAAGGTGCAATTCTGAAATTTTTTGCTTTTTCCTGCTCCTCTTAGCATGATAAAGAAGATTCAAAGAGAGTGAGATGCCAGCTCCTTTCATTCAGTCAGTAGCTTCAATCATTTCTGGTATATGAATAACATGATGTTTTTCAATGGCAAAAATCAATGAATATTGTAAATGCACAAACAGTAATTTCTCCGCATTGCAAGGTGCAATTCTGAATTTTTTTGCTTTTTCCTGCTCCTCTTAGCATGATAAAGAAGATTCAAAGAGAGTGAGATGCCAGCTCCTTTCATTCAGTCAGTAGCTTCAATCATTTCTGGACGTTTTTCAATGGCAAAAATCAATGAATATTGTAAATGCACAAACAGTAATTTCTCCGCATTGCAAGGTGCAATTCTGAAATTTTTTGCTTTTTCCTGCTCCTCTTAGCATGATAAACAAGATTCAAAGAGAGTGAGATGCCAGCTCGTTTCATTCAGTCAGTAGCTTCAATCATTTCTGGACGTTTTTCAATGGCAAAAATCAATGAATATTGTAAATGCACAAACAGTAATTTCTCCGCATTGCAAGGTGCAATTCTGAAATTTTTTGCTTTTTCCTGCTCCTCTTAGCATGATAAAGAAGATTCAAAGAGAGTGAGATGCCAGCTCCTTTCATTCAGTCAGTAGCTTCAAACATTTCTGGTATATGAATAACATGATGTTTTTCATTGGCAAAAATCAATGAATATTGTAAATGCACAAACAGTAATTTCTCCGCATTGCAAGGTGCAAGTCTGAAATTTTTTGCTTTTTCCTGCTCCTCTTAGCATGATAAAGAAGATTCAAAGAGAGTGAGATGCCAGCTACTTTCATTCAGTCAGTAGCTTCAATCATTTCTGGACGTTTTTCAACGGTAAAAATCAATGAATATTGTAAATGCACAAACAGTAATTTCTCCACATTGCAAGGTGCAATTCTGAAATTTTTTGCTTTTTCCTGCTCCTCTTAGCATGATAAAGAAGATTCATAGAGAGTGAGATGCCAGCTCCTTTCATTCAGTCAGTAGCTTCAATCATTTCTGGTATATGAATAACATGATGTTTTTCAATGGCAAAAATCAATGAATATTGTAAATGCACAAACAGTAATTTCTCCGCATTGCAAGGTGCAATTCTGAAATTTTTTGCTTTTTCCTGCTCCTCTTAGCATGATAAAGAAGATTCAAAGAGAGTGAGATGCCAGCTCCTTTCATTCAGTCAGTAGCTTCAATCATTTCTGGACGTTTTTCAATGGCAAAAATCAATGAATATTGTAAATGCACAAACAGTAATTTCTCCGCATTGCAAGGTGCAATTCTGAAATTTTTTGCTTTTTCCTGCTCCTCTTAGCATGATAAAGAAGATTCAAAGAGAGTGAGATGTCAGCTCCTTTCATTCAGTCAGTAGCTTCAAACATTTCTGGTATATGAATAACATGATGTTTTTCAATGGCAAAAATCAATGAATTTTGTAAATGCACAAACAGTAATTTCTCCGCATTGCAAGGTGCAATTCTGAAATTTTTTGCTTTTTCCTGCTCCTCTTAGCATGATAAAGAAGATTCAAAGAGAGTGAGATGCCAGTTCCTTTCATTCAGTCAGTAGCTTCAATCATTTCTGGACGTTTTTCAATGGCAAAAATCAATGAATATTGTAAATGCACAAACAGTAATTTCTCCGCATTGCAAGGTGCAATTCTGAAATGTTTTGCTTTTTCCTGCTCCTCTTAGCATGATAAAGAAGATTCAAAGAGAGTGAGATGCCAGCTCCTTTCATTCAGTCAGTAGCTTCAATCATTTCTGGACGTTTTTCAATGGCAAAAATCAATGAATATTGTAAATGCACAAACAGTAATTTCTCCGCATTGCAAGGTGCAATTCTGAAATTTTTTGCTTTTTCCTGCTCCTCTTAGCATGATAAAGAAGATTCAAAGAGAGTTAGATGCCAGCTCCTTTCATTCAGTCAGTAGCTTCAAACATTTCTGGTATATGAATAACATGATGTTTTTCAATGGCAAAAATCAATGAATATTGTAAAAGCACAAACAGTAATTTCTCCGCATTGCAAGGTGCAATTCTGAAATTTTTTGCTTTTTCCTGCTCCTCTTAGCATGATAAAGAAGATTCAAAGAGAGTGAGATGCCAGCTCCTTTCATTCAGTCAGTAGCTTCAATCATTTCTGGACGTTTTTCAATTGCAAAAATCAATGAATATTGTAAATGCACAAACAGTAATTTCTCCGCATTGCATTTTGCAATTCTGAATTTTTTTGCTTTTTCCTGCTCCTCTTAGCATGATAAAGAAGATTCAAAGAGAGTGAGATGCCAGCTCCTTTCATTCAGTCAGTAGCTTCAATCATTTCTGGTATATGAATAACATGATGTTTTTCAATGGCAAAAATCAATGAATATTGTAAATGCACAAACAGTAATTTCTCCACATTGCAAGGTGCAATTCTGAAATTTTTTGCTTTTTCCTGCTCCTCTTAGCATGATAAAGAAGATTCAAAGAGAGTGAGATGCCAGCTCCTTTCATTCAGTCAGTAGCTTCAATCATTTCTGGACGTTTTTCAATGGCAAAAATCAATGAATATTGTAAATGCACAAACAGTAATTTCTCCGCATTGCAAGGTGCAATTCTGAAATTTTTTGCTTTTTCCTGCTCCTCTTAGCAAGATAAAGAAGATTCAAAGAGAGCGAGATGCCAGCTCCTTTCATTCAGTCAGTAGCTTCAATCATTTCTGGTATATGAATAACATGATGTTTTTCAATGGCAAAAATCAATGAATATTGTAAATGCACAAACAGTAATTTCTCCGCATTGCAAGGTGCAATTCTGAAATTTTTTGCTTTTTCCTGCTCCTCTTAGCATGATAAAGAAGATTCAAAGAGAGTGAGATGCCAGCTCCTTTCATTCAGTCAGTAGCTTCAATCATTTCTGGACGTTTTTCAATGGCAAAAATCAATGAATATTGTAAATGCACAAACAGTAATTTCTCCGCATTGCAAGGTGCAATTCTGAAATTTTTTGCTTTTTCCTGCTCCTCTTAGCATGATAAAGAAGATTCAAAGAGAGTGAGATGCCAGCTCCTTTCATTCAGTCAGTAGCTTCAAACATTTCTGGTATATGAATAACATGATGTTTTTCAATGGCAAAAATCAATGAATATTGTAAATGCACAAACAGTAATTTCTCCGCATTGCAAGGTGCAATTCTGAAATTTTTTGCTTTTTCCTGCTCCTCTTAGCATGATAAAGAAGATTCAAAGAGAGTGAGATGCCAGCTCCTTTCATTCAGTCAGTAGCTTCAATCATTTCTGGACGTTTTTCAATGGCAAAAATCAATGAATATTGTAAATGCACAAACAGTAATTTCTCCGCATTGCAAGGTGCAATTCTGAAATTTTTTGCTTTTTCCTGCTCCTCTTAGCATGATAAAGAAGATTCAAAGAGAGTGAGATGCCAGCTCCTTTCATTCAGTCAGTAGCTTCAATCATTTCTGGTATATGAATAACATGATGTTTTTCAATGGCAAAAATCAATGAATATTGTAAATGCACAAACAGTAATTTCTCCGCATTGCAAGGTGCAATTCTGAAATTTTTTGCTTTTTCCTGCTCCTCTTAGCATGATAAAGAAGATTCAAAGAGAGTGAGATGCCAGCTCCTTTCATTCAGTCAGTAGCTTCAAACATTTCTGGTATATGAATAACATGATGTTTTTCAATGGCAAAAATCAATGAATATTGTAAATGCACAAACAGTAATTTCTCCGCATTGCAAGTTGCAATTCTGAAATTTTTTGCTTTTTCCTGCTCCTCTTAGCATGATAAAGAAGATTCAAAGAGAGTGAGATGCCAGCTCCTTTCATTCAGTCAGTAGCTTCAATCATTTCTGGACGTTTTTCAATGGCAAAAATCAATGAATATTGTAAATGCATAAACAGTAATTTCTCCGCATTGCAAGGTGCAATTCTGAAATTTTTTGCTTTTTCCTGCTCCTCTTAGCATGATAAAGAAGATTCAAAGAGAGTGAGATGTCAGCTCCTTTCATTCAGTCAGTAGCTTCAAACATTTCTGGTATATGAATAACATGATGTTTTTCAATGGCAAAAATCAATGAATTTTGTAAATGCACAAACAGTAATTTCTCCGCATTGCAAGGTGCAATTCTGAAATTTTTTGCTTTTTCCTGCTCCTCTTAGCATGATAAAGAAGATTCAAAGAGAGTGAGATGCCAGTTCCTTTCATTCAGTCAGTAGCTTCAATCATTTCTGGACGTTTTTCAATGGCAAAAATCAATGAATATTGTAAATGCACAAACAGTAATTTCTCCGCATTGCAAGGTGCAATTCTGAAATTTTTTGCTTTTTCCTGCTCCTCTTAGCATGATAAAGAAGATTCAAAGAGAGTGAGATGCCAGCTCCTTTCATTCAGTCAGTAGCTTCAATCATTTCTGGTATATGAATAACATGATGTTTTTCAATGGCAAAAATCAATGAATATTGTAAATGCACAAACAGTAATTTCTCCGCATTGCAAGGTGCAATTCTGAATTTTTTTGCTTTTTCCTGCTCCTCTTAGCATGATAAAGAAGATTCAAAGAGAGTGAGATGCCAGCTCCTTTCATTCAGTCAGTAGCTTCAATCATTTCTGGACGTTTTTCAATGGCAAAAATCAATGAATATTGTAAATGCACAAACAGTAATTTCTCCGCATTGCAAGGTGCAATTCTGAAATTTTTTGCTTTTTCCTGCTCCTCTTAGCATGATAAACAAGATTCAAAGAGAGTGAGATGCCAGCTCGTTTCATTCAGTCAGTAGCTTCAATCATTTCTGGACGTTTTTCAATGGCAAAAATCAATGAATATTGTAAATGCACAAACAGTAATTTCTCCGCATTGCAAGGTGCAATTCTGAAATTTTTTGCTTTTTCCTGCTCCTCTTAGCATGATAAAGAAGATTCAAAGAGAGTGAGATGCCAGCTCCTTTCATTCAGTCAGTAGCTTCAAACATTTCTGGTATATGAATAACATGATGTTTTTCATTGGCAAAAATCAATGAATATTGTAAATGCACAAACAGTAATTTCTCCGCATTGCAAGGTGCAAGTCTGAAATTTTTTGCTTTTTCCTGCTCCTCTTAGCATGATAAAGAAGATTCAAAGAGAGTGAGATGCCAGCTACTTTCATTCAGTCAGTAGCTTCAATCATTTCTGGACGTTTTTCAACGGTAAAAATCAATGAATATTGTAAATGCACAAACAGTAATTTCTCCACATTGCAAGGTGCAATTCTGAAATTTTTTGCTTTTTCCTGCTCCTCTTAGCATGATAAAGAAGATTCATAGAGAGTGAGATGCCAGCTCCTTTCATTCAGTCAGTAGCTTCAATCATTTCTGGTATATGAATAACATGATGTTTTTCAATGGCAAAAATCAATGAATATTGTAAATGCACAAACAGTAATTTCTCCGCATTGCAAGGTGCAATTCTGAAATTTTTTGCTTTTTCCTGCTCCTCTTAGCATGATAAAGAAGATTCAAAGAGAGTGAGATGCCAGCTCCTTTCATTCAGTCAGTAGCTTCAATCATTTCTGGACGTTTTTCAATGGCAAAAATCAATGAATATTGTAAATGCACAAACAGTAATTTCTCCGCATTGCAAGGTGCAATTCTGAAATTTTTTGCTTTTTCCTGCTCCTCTTAGCATGATAAAGAAGATTCAAAGAGAGTGAGATGTCAGCTCCTTTCATTCAGTCAGTAGCTTCAAACATTTCTGGTATATGAATAACATGATGTTTTTCAATGGCAAAAATCAATGAATTTTGTAAATGCACAAACAGTAATTTCTCCGCATTGCAAGGTGCAATTCTGAAATTTTTTGCTTTTTCCTGCTCCTCTTAGCATGATAAAGAAGATTCAAAGAGAGTGAGATGCCAGTTCCTTTCATTCAGTCAGTAGCTTCAATCATTTCTGGACGTTTTTCAATGGCAAAAATCAATGAATATTGTAAATGCACAAACAGTAATTTCTCCGCATTGCAAGGTGCAATTCTGAAATGTTTTGCTTTTTCCTGCTCCTCTTAGCATGATAAAGAAGATTCAAAGAGAGTGAGATGCCAGCTCCTTTCATTCAGTCAGTAGCTTCAATCATTTCTGGTATATGAATAACATGATGTTTTTCAATGGCAAAAATCAATGAATATTGTAAATGCACAAACAGTAATTTCTCCGCATTGCAAGGTGCAATTCTGAAATTTTTTGCTTTTTCCTGCTCCTCTTAGCATGATAAAGAAGATTCAAAGAGAGTGAGATGCCAGCTCCTTTCATTCAGTCAGTAGCTTCAATCATTTCTGGACGTTTTTCAATGGCAAAAATCAATGAATATTGTAAATGCACAAACAGTAATTTCTCCGCATTGCAAGGTGCAATTCTGAAATTTTTTGCTTTTTACTGCTCCTCTTAGCATGATAAAGAAGATTCAAAGAGAGTGAGATGCCAGCTCCTTTCATTCAGTCAGTAGCTTCAATCATTTCTGGACGTTTTTCAATGGCAAAAATCAATGAATATTGTAAATGCACAAACAGTAATTTCTCCGCATTGCAAGGTGCAATTCTGAAATTTTTTGCATTTTCCTGCTCCTCTTAGCATGATAAAGAAGATTCAAAGAGAGTGAGATGTCAGCTCCTTTCATTCATCAGTAGCTTCAAACATTTCTGGTATATGAATAACATGATGTTTTTCAATGGCAAAAATCAATGAATTTTGTAAATGCACAAACAGTAATTTCTCCGCATTGCAAGGTGCAATTCTGAAATTTTTTGCTTTTTCCTGCTCCTCTTAGCATGATAAAGAAGATTCAAAGAGAGTGAGATGCCAGTTCCTTTCATTCAGTCAGTAGCTTCAATCATTTCTGGACGTTTTTCAATGGCAAAAATCAATGAATATTGTAAATGCACAAACAGTAATTTCTCCGCATTGCAAGGTGCAATTCTGAAATTTTTTGCTTTTTCCTGCTCCTCTTAGCATGATAAAGAAGATTCAAAGAGAGTGAGATGCCAGCTCCTTTCATTCAGTCAGTAGCTTCAATCATTTCTGGTATATGAATAACATGATGTTTTTCAATGGCAAAAATCAATGAATATTGTAAATGCACAAACAGTAATTTCTCCGCATTGCAAGGTGCAATTCTGAAATTTTTTGCTTTTTCCTGCTCCTCTTAGCATGATAAAGAAGATTCAAAGAGAGTGAGATGCCAGCTCCTTTCATTCAGTCAGTAGCTTCAATCATTTCTGGACGTTTTTCAATGGCAAAAATCAATGAATATTGTAAATGCACAAACAGTAATTTCTCCGCATTGCAAGGTGCAATTCTGAAATTTTTTGCTTTTTCCTGCTCCTCTTAGCATGATAAACAAGATTCAAAGAGAGTGAGATGCCAGCTCCTTTCATTCAGTCAGTAGCTTCAATCATTTCTGGACTTTTTTCAATGGCAAAAATCAATGAATATTGTAAATGCACAAACAGTAATTTCTCCGCATTGCAAGGTGCAATTCTGAAATTTTTTGCTTTTTCCTGCTCCTCTTAGCATGATAAAGAAGATTCAAAGAGAGTGAGATGCCAGCTCCTTTCATTCAGTCAGTAGCTTCAAACATTTCTGGTATATGAATAACATGATGTTTTTCAATGGCAAAAATCAATGAATATTGTAAATGCACAAACAGTAATTTCTCCGCATTGCAAGGTGCAAGTCTGAAATTTTTTGCTTTTTCCTGCTCCTCTTAGCATGATAAAGAAGATTCAAAGAGAGTGAGATGCCAGCTACTTTCATTCAGTCAGTAGCTTCAATCATTTCTGGACGTTTTTCAATGGTAAAAATCAATGAATATTGTAAATGCACAAACAGTAATTTCTCCACATTGCAAGGTGCAATTCTGAAATTTTTTGCTTTTTCCTGCTCCTCTTAGCATGATAAAGAAGATTCAAAGAGAGTGAGATGCCAGCTCCTTTCATTCAGTCAGTAGCTTCAAACATTTCTGGTATATGAATAACATGATGTTTTTCAATGGCAAAAATCAATGAATATTGTAAATGCACAAACAGTAATTTCTCTGCATTGCAAGGTGCAAATCTGAAATTTTTTGCTTTTTCCTGCTCCTCTTAGCATGATAAAGAAGATTCAAAGAGAGTGAGATGCCAGCTACTTTCATTCAGTCAGTAGCTTCAATCATTTCTGGACGTTTTTCAATGGTAAAAATCAATGAATATTGTAAATGCACAAACAGTAATTTCTCCACATTGCAAGGTGCAATTCTGAAATTTTTTGCTTTTTCCTGCTCCTCTTAGCATGATAAAGAAGATTCAAAGAGAGTGAGATGCCAGCTCCTTTCATTCAGTCAGTAGCTTCAAACATTTCTGGTATATGAATAACATGATGTTTTTCAATGGCAAAAATCAATGAATATTGTAAATGCACAAACAGTAATTTCTCCGCATTGCAAGGTGCAATTCTGAAATTTTTTGCTTTTTCCTGCTCCTCTTAGCATGATAAAGAAGATTCAAAGAGAGTGAGATGCCAGCTCCTTTCATTCAGTCAGTAGCTTCAAACATTTCTGGTATTTGAATAACATGATGTTTTTCAATGGCAAAAATCAATGAATATTGTAAATGCACAAACAGTAATTTCTCCGCATTGCAAGGTGCAATTCTGAAATTTTTTGCTTTTTCCTGCTCCTCTTAGCATGATAAAGAATATTCAAAGAGAGTGAGATGCCAGCTCCTTTCATTCAGTCAGTAGCTTCAATCATTTCTGGATGTTTTTCAATGGCAAAAATCAATGAATATTGTAAATGCACAAACTGTAATTTCTCCGCATTGCAAGGTGCAATTCTGAAATTTTTGGCTTTTTCCTGCTCCTCTTAGCATGATAAAGAAGATTCAAAGAGAGTGAGATGCCAGCTCCTTTCATTCAGTCAGTAGCTTCAATCATTTCTGGACGTTTTTCAATGGCAAAAATCAATGAATATTGTAAATGCACAAACAGTAATTTCTCCGCATTGCAAGGTGCAATTCTGAAATTTTTTGCTTTTTCCTGCTCCTCTTAGCATGATAAAGAAGATTCAAAGAGAGTGAGATGCCAGCTCCTTTCATTCAGTCAGTAGCTTCAAACATTTCTGGTATATGAATAACATGATGTTTTTCAATGGCAAAAATCAATGAATATTGTAAATGCACAAACAGTAATTTCTCCGCATTGCAAGGTGCAAGTCTGAAATTTTTTGCTTTTTCCTGCTCCTCTTAGCATGATAAAGAAGATTCAAAGAGAGTGAGATGCCAGCTACTTTCATTCAGTCAGTAGCTTCAATCATTTCTGGACGTTTTTCAATGGTAAAAATCAATGAATATTGTAAATGCACAAACAGTAATTTCTCCGCATTGCAAGGTGCAATTCTGAAATTTTTTGCTTTTTCCTGCTCCTCTTAGCATGATAAAGAAGATTCAAAGAGAGTGAGATGCCAGCTCCTTTCATTCAGTCAGTAGCTTCAAACATTTCTGGTATATGAATAACATGATGTTTTTCAATGGCAAAAATCAATGAATATTGTAAATGCACAAACAGTAATTTCTCCGCATTGCAAGGTGCAATTCTGAAATTTTTTGCTTTTTCCTGCTCCTCTTAGCATGATAAAGAAGATTCAAAGAGAGTGAGATGCCAGCTCCTTTCATTCAGTCAGTAGCTTCAAACATTTCTGGTATATGAATAACATGATGTTTTTCAATGGCAAAAATCAATGAATATTGTAAATGCACAAAGAGTAATTTCTCCGCATTGCAAGGTGCAATTCTGAAATTTTTTGCTTTTTCCTGCTCCTCTTAGCATGATAAAGAAGATTCAAAGAGAGTGAGATGCCAGCTCCTTTCATTCAGTCAGTAGCTTCAATCATTTCTGGACGTTTTACAATGGCAAAAATCAATGAATATTGTAAATGCACAAACAGTAATTTCTCCGCATTGCAAGGTGCAATTCTGAAATTTTTTGCTTTTTCCTGCTCCTCTTAGCATGATAAAGAAGATTCAAAGAGAGTGAGATGCCAGCTCCTTTCATTCAGTCAGTAGCTTCAATCATTTCTGGACGTTTTTCAATGGCAAAAATCAATGAATATTGTAAATGCACAAACAGTAATTTCTCCGCATTGCAAGGTGCAATTCTGAAATTTTTTGCTTTTTCCTGCTCCTCTTAGCATGATAAAGAAGATTCAAAGAGAGTGAGATGCCAGCTCCTTTCATTCAGTCAGTAGCTACAAACATTTCTGGTATATGAATAACATGATGTTTTTCAATGGCAAAAATCAATGAATATTGTAAATGCACAAACAGTAATTTCTCCGCATTGCAAGGTGCAATTCTGAAATTTTTTGCTTTTTCCTGCTCCTCTTAGCATGATAAAGAAGATTCAAAGAGAGTGAGATGCCAGCTCCTTTCATTCAGTCAGTAGCTTCAATCATTTCTGGACGTTTTTCAATGGCAAAAATCAATGAATATTGTAAATGCACAAACAGTAATTTCTCCGCATTGCAAGGTGCAATTCTGAAATTTTTTGCTTTTTCCTGCTCCTCTTAGCATGATAAAGAAGATTCAAAGAGAGTGAGATGCCAGCTCCTTTCATTCAGTCAGTAGCTTCAAACATTTCTGGTATATGAATAACATGATGTTTTTCAATGGCAAAAATCAATGAATATTGTAAATGCACAAAGAGTAATTTCTCCGCATTGCAAGGTGCAATTCTGAAATTTTTTGCTTTTTCCTGCTCCTCTTAGCATGATAAAGAAGATTCAAAGAGAGTGAGATGCCAGCTCCTTTCATTCAGTCAGTAGCTTCAATCATTTCTGGACGTTTTTCAATGGCAAAAATCAATGAATATTGTAAATGCACAAACAGTAATTTCTCCGCATTGCAAGGTGCAATTCTGAAATTTTTTGCTTTTTCCTGCTCCTCTTAGCATGATAAAGAAGATTCAAAGAGAGTGAGATGCCAGCTCCTTTCATTCAGTCAGTAGCTTCAATCATTTCTGGACGTTTTTCAATGGCAAAAATCAATGAATATTGTAAATGCACAAACAGTAATTTCTCCGCATTGCAAGGTGCAATTCTGAAATTTTTTGCTTTTTCCTGCTCCTCTTAGCATGATAAAGAAGATTCAAAGAGAGTGAGATGCCAGCTCCTTTCATTCAGTCAGTAGCTACAAACATTTCTGGTATATGAATAACATGATGTTTTTCAATGGCAAAAATCAATGAATATTGTAAATGCACAAACAGTAATTTCTCCGCATTGCAAGGTGCAATTCTGAAATTTTTTGCTTTTTCCTGCTCCTCTTAGCATGATAAAGAAGATTCAAAGAGAGTGAGATGCCAGCTCCTTTCATTCAGTCAGTAGCTTCAATCATTTCTGGACGTTTTTCAATGGCAAAAATCAATGAATATTGTAAATGCACAAACAGTAATTTCTCCGCATTGCAAGGTGCAATTCTGAAATTTTTTGCTTTTTTCTGCTCCTCTTAGCATGATAAAGAAGATTCAAAGAGAGTGAGATGCCAGCTCCTTTCATTCAGTCAGTAGCTTCAATCATTTCTGGACGTTTTTCAATGGCAAAAATCAATGAATATTGTAAATGCACAAACAGTAATTTCTCCGCATTGCAAGGTGCAATTCTGAAATTTTTTGCTTTTTCCTGCTCCTCTTAGCATGACAAAGAAGATTCAAAGAGAGTAAGATGCCAGCTCCTTTCATTCAGTCAGTAGCTTCAATCATTTCTGGTATATGAATAACATGATGTTTTTCAATGGCAAAAATCAATGAATATTGTAAATGCACAAACAGTAATTTCTCCGCATTGCAAGGTGCAATTCTGAAATTTTTTGCTTTTTCCTGCTCCTCTTAGCATGATAAAGAAGATTCAAAGAGAGTGAGATGCCAGCTCCTTTCATTCAGTCAGTAGCTTCAATCATTTCTGGACGTTTTTCAATGGCAAAAATCAATGAATATTGTAAATGCACAAACAGTAATTTCTCCGCATTGCAAGGTGCAATTCTGAAATTTTTTGCTTTTTCCTGCTCCTCTTAGCATGATAAAGAAGATTCAAAGAGAGTGAGATGCCAGCTCCTTTCATTCAGTCAGTAGCTTCAATCATTTCTGGACGTTTTTCAATGGCAAAAATCAATGAATATTGTAAATGCACAAACAGTAATTTCTCCGCATTGCAAGGTGCAATTCTGAAATTTTTTGCTTTTTCCTGCTCCTCTTAGCATGATAAAGAAGATTCAAAGAGAGTGAGATGCCAGCTCCTTTCATTCAGTCAGTAGCTTCAAACATTTCTGGTATATGAATAATATGATGTTTTTCAATGGCAAAAATCAATGAATATTGTAAAAGCACAAACAGTAATTTCTCGGCATTGCAAGGTGCAATTCTGAAATTTTTTGCTTTTTCCTGCTCCTCTTAGCATGATAAAGAAGATTCAAAGACAGTGAGATGCCAGCTCCTTTCATTCAGTCAGTAGCTTCAATCATTTCTGGACGTTTTTCAATGGCAAAAATCAATGAATATTGTAAATGCACAAACAGTAATTTCTCCGCATTGCAAGGTGCAATTCTGAAATTTTTTGCTTTTTCCTGCTCCTCTTAGCATGATAAAGAAGATTCAAAGAGAGTGAGATGCCAGCTCCTTTCATTCAGTCAGTAGCTTCAATCATTTCTGGTATATGAATAACATGATGTTTTTCAATGGCAAAAATCAATGAATATTGTAAATGCACAAACAGTAATTTCTCCGCATTGCAAGTTGCAATTCTGAAATTTTTTGCTTTTTCCTGCTCCTCTTAGCATGATAAAGAAGATTCAAAGAGAGTGAGATGCCAGCTCCTTTCATTCAGTCAGTAGCTTCAATCATTTCTGGACGTTTTTCAATGGCAAAAATCAATGAATATTGTAAATGCACAAACAGTAATTTCTCCGCATTGCAAGGTGCAATTCTGAAATTTTTTGCTTTTTCCTGCTCCTCTTAGCATGATAAAGAAGATTCAAAGAGAGTGAGATGCCAGCTCCTTTCATTCAGTCAGTAGCTTCAATCATTTCTCGACGTTTTTCAATGGCAAAAATCAATGAATATTGTAAATGCACAAACAGTAATTTCTCCGCATTGCAAGGTGCAATTCTGAAATTTTTTGCTTTTTCCTGCTCCTCTTAGCATGATAAAGAAGATTCAAAGAGAGTGAGATGCCAGCTCCTTTCATTCAGTCAGTAGCTTCAAACATTTCTGGTATATGAATAACATGATGTTTTTCAATGGCAAAAATCAATGAATATTGTAAATGCACAAACAGTAATTTCTCCGCATTGCAAGGTGCAATTCTGAAATTTTTTGCTTTTTCCTGCTCCTCTTAGCATGATAAAGAAGATTCAAAGAGAGTGAGATGCCAGCTCCTTTCATTCAGTCAGTAGCTTCAATCATTTCTGGACGTTTTTCAATGGCAAAAATCAATGAATATTGTAAATGCACAAACAGTAATTTCTCCGCATTGCAAGGTGCAATTCTGAAATTTTTTGCTTTTTCCTGCTCCTCTTAGCATGATAAAGAAGATTCAAAGAGAGTGAGATGTCAGCTCCTTTCATTCAGTCAGTAGCTTCAAACATTTCTGGTATATGAATAACATGATGTTTTTCAATGGCAAAAATCAATGAATTTTGTAAATGCACAAACAGTAATTTCTCCGCATTGCAAGGTGCAATTCTGAAATTTTTTGCTTTTTCCTGCTCCTCTTAGCATGATAAAGAAGATTCAAAGAGAGTGAGATGCCAGTTCCTTTCATTCAGTCAGTAGCTTCAATCATTTCTGGACGTTTTTCAATGGCAAAAATCAATGAATATTGTAAATGCACAAACAGTAATTTCTCCGCATTGCAAGGTGCAATTCTGAAATTTTTTGCTTTTTCCTGCTCCTCTTAGCATGATAAAGAAGATTCAAAGAGAGTGAGATGCCAGCTCCTTTCATTCAGTCAGTAGCTTCAATCATTTCTGGTATATGAATAACATGATGTTTTTCAATGGCAAAAATCAATGAATATTGTAAATGCACAAACAGTAATTTCTCCGCATTGCAAGGTGCAATTCTGAATTTTTTTGCTTTTTCCTGCTCCTCTTAGCATGATAAAGAAGATTCAAAGAGAGTGAGATGCCAGCTCCTTTCATTCAGTCAGTAGCTTCAATCATTTCTGGACGTTTTTCAATGGCAAAAATCAATGAATATTGTAAATGCACAAACAGTAATTTCTCCGCATTGCAAGGTGCAATTCTGAAATTTTTTGCTTTTTCCTGCTCCTCTTAGCATGATAAAGAAGATTCAAAGAGAGTGAGATGCCAGCTCCTTTCATTCAGTCAGTAGCTTCAATCATTTCTGGACGTTTTTCAATGGCAAAAATCAATGAATATTGTAAATGCACAAACAGTAATTTCTCCGCATTGCAAGGTGCAATTCTGAAATTTTTTGCTTTTTCCTGCTCCTCTTAGCATGATAAAGAAGATTCAAAGAGAGTGAGATGTCAGCTCCTTTCATTCAGTCAGTAGCTTCAAACATTTCTGGTATATGAATAACATGATGTTTTTCAATGGCAAAAATCAATGAATTTTGTAAATGCACAAACAGTGATTTCTCCGCATTGCAAGGTGCAATTCTGAAATTTTTTGCTTTTTCCTGCTCCTCTTAGCATGATAAAGAAGATTCAAAGAGAGTGAGATGCCAGTTCCTTTCATTCAGTCAGTAGCTTCAATCATTTCTGGACGTTTTTCAATGGCAAAAATCAATGAATATTGTAAATGCACAAACAGTAATTTCTCCGCATTGCAAGGTGCAATTCTGAAATTTTTTGCTTTTTCCTGCTCCTCTTAGCATGATAAAGAAGATTCAAAGAGAGTGAGATGCCAGCTCCTTTCATTCAGTCAGTAGCTTAAATCATTTCTTTTATATGAATAACATGATGTTTTTCAATGGCAAAAATCAATGAATATTGTAAATGCACAAACAGTAATTTCTCCGCATTGCAAGGTGCAATTCTGAATTTTTTTGCTTTTTCCTGCTCCTCTTAGCATGATAAAGAAGATTCAAAGAGAGTGAGATGCCAGCTCCTTTCATTCAGTCAGTAGCTTCAATCATTTCTGGACGTTTTTCAATGGCAAAAATCAATGAATATTGTAAATGCACAAACAGTAATTTCTCCGCATTGCAAGGTGCAATTCTGAAATTTTTTGCTTTTTCCTGCTCCTCTTAGCATGATAAACAAGATTCAAAGAGAGTGAGATGCCAGCTCCTTTCATTCAGTCAGTAGCTTCAATCATTTCTGGACGTTTTTCAATGGCAAAAATCAATGAATATTGTAAATGCACAAACAGTAATTTCTCCGCATTGCAAGGTGCAATTCTGAAATTTTTTGCTTTTTCCTGCTCCTCTTAGCATGATAAAGAAGATTCAAAGAGAGTGAGATGCCAGCTCCTTTCATTCAGTCAGTAGCTTCAAACATTTCTGGTATATGAATAACATGATGTTTTTCAATGGCAAAAATCAATGAATATTGTAAATGCACAAACAGTAATTTCTCCGCATTGCAAGGTGCAAGTCTGAAATTTTTTGCTTTTTCCTGCTCCTCTTAGCATGATAAAGAAGATTCAAAGAGAGTGAGATGCCAGCTACTTTCATTCAGTCAGTAGCTTCAATCATTTCTGGACGTTTTTCAATGGTAAAAATCAATGAATATTGTAAATGCACAAACAGTAATTTCTCCACATTGCAAGGTGCAATTCTGAAATTTTTTGCTTTTTCCTGCTCCTCTTAGCATGATAAAGAAGATTCAAAGAGAGTGAGATGCCAGCTCCTTTCATTCAGTCAGTAGCTTCAATCATTTCTGGTATATGAATAACATGATGTTTTTCAATGGCAAAAATCAATGAATATTGTAAATGCACAAACAGTAATTTCTCCGCATTGCAAGGTGCAATTCTGAAATTTTTTGCTTTTTCCTGCTCCTCTTAGCATGATAAAGAAGATTCAAAGAGAGTGAGATGCCAGCTCCTTTCATTCAGTCAGTAGCTTCAATCATTTCTGGACGTTTTTCAATGGCAAAAATCAATGAATATTGTAAATGCACAAACAGTAATTTCTCCGCATTGCAAGGTGCAATTCTGAAATTTTTTGCTTTTTCCTGCTCCTCTTAGCATGATAAAGAAGATTCAAAGAGAGTGAGATGTCAGCTCCTTTCATTCAGTCAGTAGCTTCAAACATTTCTGGTATATGAATAACATGATGTTTTTCAATGGCAAAAATCAATGAATTTTGTAAATGCACAAACAGTAATTTCTCCGCATTGCAAGGTGCAATTCTGAAATTTTTTGCTTTTTCCTGCTCCTCTTAGCATGATAAAGAAGATTCAAAGAGAGTGAGATGCCAGTTCCTTTCATTCAGTCAGTAGCTTCAATCATTTCTGGACGTTTTTCAATGGCAAAAATCAATGAATATTGTAAATGCACAAACAGTAATTTCTCCGCATTGCAAGGTGCAATTCTGAAATTTTTTGCTTTTTCCTGCTCCTCTTAGCATGATAAAGAAGATTCAAAGAGAGTGAGATGCCAGCTCCTTTCATTCAGTCAGTAGCTTCAATCATTTCTGGTATATGAATAACATGATGTTTTTCAATGGCAAAAATCAATGAGTATTGTAAATGCACAAACAGTAATTTCTCCGCATTGCAAGGTGCAATTCTGAAATTTTTTGCTTTTTCCTGCTCCTCTTAGCATGATAAAGAAGATTCAAAGAGAGTGAGATGCCAGCTCCTTTCATTCAGTCAGTAGCTTCAATCATTTCTGGACGTTTTTCAATGGCAAAAATCAATGAATATTGTAAATGCACAAACAGTAATTTCTCCGCATTGCAAGGTGCAATTCTGAAATTTTTTGCTTTTTCCTGCTCCTCTTAGCATGATAAAGAAGATTCAAAGAGAGTGAGATGCCAGCTCCTTTCATTCAGTCAGTAGCTTCAATCATTTCTGGACGTTTTTCAATGGCAAAAATCAATGAATATTGTAAATGCGCAAACAGTAATTTCTCCGCATTGCAAGGTGCAATTCTGAAATTTTTTGCTTTTTCCTGCTCCTCTTAGCATGATAAAGAAGATTCAAAGAGAGTGAGATGTCAGCTCCTTTCATTCAGTCAGTAGCTTCAAACATTTCTGGTATATGAATAACATGATGTTTTTCAATGGCAAAAATCAATGAATTTTGTAAATGCACAAACAGTAATTTCTCCGCATTGCAAGGTGCAATTCTGAAATTTTTTGCTTTTTCCTGCTCCTCTTAGCATGATAAAGAAGATTCAAAGAGAGTGAGATGCCAGTTCCTTTCATTCAGTCAGTAGCTTCAATCATTTCTGGACGTTTTTCAATGGCAAAAATCAATGAATATTGTAAATGCACAAACAGTAATTTCTCCGCATTGCAAGGTGCAATTCTGAAATTTTTTGCTTTTTCCTGCTCCTCTTAGCATGATAAAGAAGATTCAAAGAGAGTGAGATGCCAGCTCCTTTCATTCAGTCAGTAGCTTCAATCATTTCTGGTATATGAATAACATGATGTTTTTCAATGGCAAAAATCAATGAATATTGTAAATGCACAAACAGTAATTTCTCCGCATTGCAAGGTGCAATTCTGAAATTTTTTGCTTTTTCCTGCTCCTCTTAGCATGATAAAGAAGATTCAAAGAGAGTGAGATGCCAGCTCCTTTCATTCAGTCAGTAGCTTCAATCATTTCTGGACGTTTTTCAATGGCAAAAATCAATGAATATTGTAAATGCACAAACAGTAATTTCTCCGCATTGCAAGGTGCAATTCTGAAATTTTTTGCTTTTTCCTGCTCCTCTTAGCATGATAAACAAGATTCAAAGAGAATGAGATGCCAGCTCCTTTCATTCAGTCAGTAGCTTCAATCATTTCTGGACGTTTTTCAATGGCAAAAATCAATGAATATTGTAAATGCACAAACAGTAATTTCTCCGCATTGCAAGGTGCAATTCTGAAATTTTTTGCTTTTTCCTGCTCCTCTTAGCATGATAAACAAGATTCAAAGAGAGTGAGATGCCAGCTCCTTTCATTCAGTCAGTAGCTTCAATCGTTTCTGGACGTTTTTCAATGGCAAAAATCAATGAATATTGTAAATGCACAAACAGTAATTTCTCCGCATTGCAAGGTGCAATTCTGAAATTTTTTGCTTTTTCCTGCTCCTCTTAGCATGATAAAGAAGATTCAAAGAGAGTGAGATGCCAGCTCCTTTCATTCAGTCAGTAGCTTCAAACATTTCTGGTATATGAATAACATGATGTTTTTCAATGGCAAAAATCAATGAATATTGTAAATGCACAAACAGTAATTTCTCCGCATTGCAAGGTGCAAGTCTGAAATTTTTTGCTTTTTCCTGCTCCTCTTAGCATGATAAAGAAGATTCAAAGAGAGTGAGATGCCAACTACTTTCATTCAGTCAGTAGCTTCAATCATTTCTGGACGTTTTTCAATGGTAAAAATCAATGAATATTGTAAATGCACAAACAGTAATTTCTCCACATTGCAAGGTGCAATTCTGAAATTTTTTGCTTTTTCCTGCTCCTCTTAGCATGATAAAGAAGATTCAAAGAGAGTGAGATGCCAGCTCCTTTCATTCAGTCAGTAGCTTCAATCATTTCTGGTATATGAATAACATGATGTTTTTCAATGGCAAAAATCAATGAATATTGTAAATGCACAAACAGTAATTTCTCCGCATTGCAAGGTGCAATTCTGAAATTTTTTGCTTTTTCCTGCTCCTCTTAGCATGATAAAGAAGATTCAAAGAGAGTGAGATGCCAGCTCCTTTCATTCAGTCAGTAGATTCAATCATTTCTGGACGTTTTTCAATGGCAAAAATCAATGAATATTGTAAATGCACAAACAGTAATTTCTCCGCATTGCAAGGTGCAATTCTGAAATTTTTTGCTTTTTCCTGCTCCTCTTAGCATGATAAAGAAGATTCAAAGAGAGTGAGATGTCAGCTCCTTTCATTCAGTCAGTAGCTTCAAACATTTCTGGTATATGAATAACATGATGTTTTTCAATGGCAAAAATCAATGAATTTTGTAAATGCACAAACAGTAATTTCTCCGCATTGCAAGGTGCAATTCTGAAATTTTTTGCTTTTTCCTGCTCCTCTTAGCATGATAAAGAAGATTCAAAGAGAGTGAGATGCCAGTTCCTTTCATTCAGTCAGTAGCTTCAATCATTTCTGGACGTTTTTCAATGGCAAAAATCAATGAATATTGTAAATGCACAAACAGTAATTTCTCCGCATTGCAAGGTGCAATTCTGAAATTTTTTGCTTTTTCCTGCTCCTCTTAGCATGATAAAGAAGATTCAAAGAGAGTGAGATGCCAGCTCCTTTCATTCAGTCAGTAGCTTCAATCATTTCTGGTATATGAATAACATGATGTTTTTCAATGGCAAAAATCAATGAATATTGTAAATGCACAAACAGTAATTTCTCCGCATTGCAAGGTGCAATTCTGAAATTTTTTGCTTTTTCCTGCTCCTCTTAGCATGATAAAGAAGATTCAAAGAGAGTGAGATGCCAGCTCCTTTCATTCAGTCAGTAGCTTCAATCATTTCTGGACGTTTTTCAATGGCAAAAATCAATGAATATTGTAAATGCACAAACAGTAATTTCTCCGCATTGCAAGGTGCAATTCTGAAATTTTTTGCTTTTTCCTGCTCCTCTTAGCATGATAAAGAAGATTCAAAGAGAGTGAGATGCCAGCTCCTTTCATTCAGTCAGTAGCTTCAATCATTTCTGGACGTTTTTCAATGGCAAAAATCAATGAATATTGTAAATGCACAAACAGTAATTTCTCCGCATTGCAAGGTGCAATTCTGAAATTTTTTGCTTTTTCCTGCTCCTCTTAGCATGATAAAGAAGATTCAAAGAGAGTGATATGTCAGCTCCTTTCATTCAGTCAGTAGCTTCAAACATTTCTGGTATATGAATAACATGATGTTTTTCAATGGCAAAAATCAATGAATTTTGTAAATGCACAAACAGTAATTTCTCCGCATTGCAAGGTGCAATTCTGAAATTTTTTGCTTTTTCCTGCTCCTCTTAGCATGATAAAGAAGATTCAAAGAGAGTGAGATGCCAGTTCCTTTCATTCAGTCAGTAGCTTCAATCATTTCTGGACGTTTTTCAATGGCAAAAATCAATGAATATTGTAAATGCACAAACAGTAATTTCTCCGCATTGCAAGGTGCAATTCTGAAATTTTTTGCTTTTTCCTGCTCCTCTTAGCATGATAAAGAAGATTCAAAGAGAGTGAGATGCCAGCTCCTTTCATTCAGTCAGTAGCTTCAATCATTTCTGGTATATGAATAACATGATGTTTTTCAATGGCAAAAATCAATGAATATTGTAAATGCACAAACAGTAATTTCTCCGCATTGCAAGGTGCAATTCTGAAATTTTTTGCTTTTTCCTGCTCCTCTTAGCATGATAAAGAAGATTCAAAGAGAGTGAGATGCCAGCTCCTTTCATTCAGTCAGTAGCTTCAATCATTTCTGGACGTTTTTCAATGGCAAAAATCAATGAATATTGTAAATGCACAAACAGTAATTTCTCCGCATTGCAAGGTGCAATTCTGAAATTTTTTGCTTTTTCCTGCTCCTCTTAGCATGATAAACAAGATTCAAAGAGAGTGAGATGCCAGCTCCTTTCATTCAGTCAGTAGCTTCAATCATTTCTGGACGTTTTTCAATGGCAAAAATCAATGAATATTGTAAATGCACAAACAGTAATTTCTCCGCATTGCAAGGTGCAATTCTGAAATTTTTTGCTTTTTCCTGCTCCTCTTAGCATGATAAAGAAGATTCAAAGAGAGTGAGATGCCAGCTCCTTTCATTCAGTCAGTAGCTTCAAACATTTCTGGTATATGAATAACATGATGTTTTTCAATGGCAAAAATCAATGAATGTTGTAAATGCACAAACAGTAATTTCTCCGCATTGCAAGGTGCAAGTCTGAAATTTTTTGCTTTTTCCTGCTCCTCTTAGCATGATAAAGAAGATTCAAAGAGAGTGAGATGCCAGCTACTTTCATTCAGTCAGTAGCTTCAATCATTTCTGGATGTTTTTCAATGGCAAAAATCAATGAATATTGTAAATGCACAAACAGTAATTTCTCCACATTGCAAGGTGCAATTCTGAAATTTTTTGCTTTTTCCTGCTCCTCTTAGCATGGTAAAGAAGATTCAAAGAGAGTGAGATGCCAGCTCCTTTCATTCAGTCAGTAGCTTCAAACATTTCTGGTATATGAATAACATGATGTTTTTCAATGGCAAAAATCAATGAATATTGTAAATGCACAAACAGTAATTTCTCTGCATTGCAAGGTGCAATTCTGAAATTTTTTGCTTTTTCCTGCTCCTCTTAGCATGATAAAGAAGATTCAAAGAGAGTGAGATGCCAGCTACTTTCAATCAGTCAGTAGCTTCAATCATTTCTGGACGTTTTTCAATGGTAAAAATCAATGAATATTGTAAATGCACAAACAGTAATTTCTCCACATTGCAAGGTGCAATTCTGAAATTTTTTGCTTTTTCCTGCTCCTCTTAGCATGATAAAGAAGATTCAAAGAGAGTGAGATGCCAGCTCCTTTCATTCAGTCAGTAGCTTCAAACATTTCTGGTATATGAATAACATGATGTTTTTCAATGGCAAAAATCAATGAATATTGTAAATGCACAAACAGTAATTTCTCCGCATTGCAAGGTGCAATTCTGAAATTTTTTGCTTTTTCCTGCTCCTCTTAGCATGATAAAGAAGATTCAAAGAGAGTGAGATGCCAGCTCCTTTCATTCAGTCAGTAGCTTCAAACATTTCTGGTATATGAATAACATGATGTTTTTCAATGGCAAAAATCAATGAATATTGTAAATGCACAAACAGTAATTTCTCCGCATTGCAAGGTGCAATTCTGAAATTTTTTGCTTTTTCCTGCGCCTCTTAGCATGATAAAGAATATTCAAAGAGAGTGAGATGCCAGCTCCTTTCATTCAGTCAGTAGCTTCAATCATTTCTGGATGTTTTTCAATGGCAAAAATCAATGAATATTGTAAATGCACAAACTGTAATTTCTCCGTATTGCAAGGTGCAATTCTGAAATTTTTGGCTTTTTCCTGCTCCTCTTAGCATGATAAAGAAGATTCAAAGAGAGTGAGATGCCAGCTCCTTTCATTCAGTCAGTAGCTTCAATCATTTCTGGACGTTTTTCAATGGCAAAAATCAATGAATATTGTAAATGCACAGACAGTAATTTCTCCGCATTGCAAGGTGCAATTCTGAAATTTTTTGCTTTTTCCTGCTCCTCTTAGCATGATAAAGAAGATTCAAAGAGAGTGAGATGCCAGCTCCTTTCATTCAGTCAGTACCTTCAATCATTTCTGGATGTTTTTCAATGGCAAAAATCAATGAATATTGTAAATGCACAAACAGTAATTTCTCCGCATTGCAAGGTGCAATTCTGAAATTTTTTGCTTTTTCCCGCTCCTCTTAGCATGATAAAGAAGATTCAAAGAGAGTGAGGTGCCAGCTCCTTTCATTCAGTCAGTAGCTTCAAACATTTCTGGTATATGAATAACATGTTTTTCAATGGCAAAAATCATTGAATATTGTAAATGCACAAACAGTAATTTCTCCGCATTGCAAGGTGCAATTCTGAAATTTTTTGATTTTTCCTGCTCCTCTTAGCATGATAAAGAAGATTCAAAGAGAGTGAGATGCCAGCTCCTTTCATTCAGTCAGTAGCTTCAATCATTTCTGGACGTTTTTCAATGGCAAAAATCAATGAATATTGTAAATGCACAAACAGTAATTTCTCCGCATTGCAAGGTGCAATTCTGAAATTTTTTGCTTTTTCCTGCTCCTCTTAGCATGATAAAGAAGATTCAAAGAGAGTGAGATGCCAGCTCCTTTCATTCAGTCAGTAGCTTCAATCATTTCTGGACGTTTTTCAATGGCAAAAATCAATGAATATTGTAAATGCACAAACAGTAATTTCTCCGCATTGCAAGGTGCAATTCTGAAATTTTTTGCTTTTTCCTGCTCCTCTTAGCATGATAAAGAAGATTCAAAGAGAGTGAGATGCCAGCTCCTTTCATTCAGTCAGTAGCTTCAAACATTTCTGGTATATGAATAACATGATGTTTTTCAATGGCAAAAATCAATGAATATTGTAAATGCACAAACAGTAATTTCTCCGCATTGCAAGGTGCAAGTCTGAAATTTTTTGCTTTTTCCTGCTCCTCTTAGCATGATAAAGAAGATTCAAAGAGAGTGAGATGCCAGCTACTTTCATTCAGTCAGTAGCTTCAATCATTTCTGGACGTTTTTCAATGGTAAAAATCAATGAATATTGTAAATGCACAAACAGTAATTTCTCCACATTGCAAGGTGCAATTCTGAAATTTTTTGCTTTTTCCTGCTCCTCTTAGCATGATAAAGAAGATTCAAAGAGAGTGAGATGCCAGCTCCTTTCATTCAGTCAGTAGCTTCAAACATTTCTGGTATATGAATAACATGATGTTTTTCAACGGCAAAAATCAATGAATATTGTAAATGCACAAACAGTAATTTCTCCGCATTGCAAGGTGCAATTCTGAAATTTTTTGCTTTTTCCTGCTCCTCTTAGCATGATAAAGAAGATTCAAAGAGAGTGAGATGCCAGCTCCTTTCATTCAGTCAGTAGCTTCAATCATTTCTGGACGTTTTTCAATGGCAAAAATCAATGAATATTGTAAATGCACAAACAGTAATTTCTCCGCATTGCAAGGTGCAATTCTGAAATTTTTTGCTTTTTCCTGCTCCTCTTAGCATGATAAAGAAGATTCAAAGAGAGTGAGATGCCAGCTCCTTTCATTCAGTCAGTAGCTTCAATCATTTCTGGACGTTTTTCAATGGCAAAAATCAATGAATATTGTAAATGCACAAACAGTAATTTCTCCGCATTGCAAGGTGCAATTCTGAAATTTTTTGCTTTTTCCTGCTCCTCTTAGCATGATAAAGAAGATTCAAAGAGAGTGAGATGCCAGCTCCTTTCATTCAGTCAGTAGCTACAAACATTTCTGGTATATGAATAACATGATGTTTTTCAATGGCAAAAATCAATGAATATTGTAAATGCACAAAGAGTAATTTCTCCGCATTGCAAGGTGCAATTCTGAAATTTTTTGCTTTTTCCTGCTCCTCTTAGCATGATAAAGAAGATTCAAAGAGAGTGAGATGCCAGCTCCTTTCATTCAGTCAGTAGCTTCAATCATTTCTGGACGTTTTTCAATGGCAAAAATCAATGAATATTGTAAATGCACAAACAGTAATTTCTCCGCATTGCAAGGTGCAATTCTGAAATTTTTTGCTTTTTCCTGCTCCTCTTAGCATGATAAAGAAGATTCAAAGAGAGTGAGATGCCAGCTCCTTTCATTCAGTCAGTAGCTTCAATCATTTCTGGACGTTTTTCAATGGCAAAAATCAATGAATATTGTAAATGCACAAACAGTAATTTCTCCGCATTGCAAGGTGCAATTCTGAAATTTTTTGCTTTTTCCTGCTCCTCTTAGCATGATAAAGAAGATTCAAAGAGAGTGAGATGCCAGCTCCTTTCATTCAGTCAGTAGCTACAAACATTTCTGGTATATGAATAACATGATGTTTTTCAATGGCAAAAATCAATGAATATTGTAAATGCACAAACAGTAATTTCTCCGCATTGCAAGGTGCAATTCTGAAATTTTTTGCTTTTTCCTGCTCCTCTTAGCATGATAAAGAAGATTCAAAGAGAGTGAGATGCCAGCTCCTTTCATTCAGTCAGTAGCTTCAATCATTTCTGGACGTTTTTCAATGGCAAAAATCAATGAATATTGTAAATGCACAAACAGTAATTTCTCCGCATTGCAAGGTGCAATTCTGAAATTTTTTGCTTTTTCCTGCTCCTCTTAGCATGATAAAGAAGATTCAAAGAGAGTGAGATGCCAGCTCCTTTCATTCAGTCAGTAGCTTCAATCATTTCTGGACGTTTTTCAATGGCAAAAATCAATGAATATTGTAAATGCACAAACAGTAATTTCTCCGCATTGCAAGGTGCAATTCTGAAATTTTTTGCTTTTTCCTGCTCCTCTTAGCATGACAAAGAAGATTCAAAGAGAGTAAGATGCCAGCTCCTTTCATTCAGTCAGTAGCTTCAATCATTTCTGGTATATGAATAACATGATGTTTTTCAATGGCAAAAATCAATGAATATTGTAAATGCACAAACAGTAATTTCTCCGCATTGCAAGGTGCAATTCTGAAATTTTTTGCTTTTTCCTGCTCCTCTTAGCATGATAAAGAAGATTCAAAGAGAGTGAGATGCCAGCTCCTTTCATTCAGTCAGTAGCTTCAATCATTTCTGGACGTTTTTCAATGGCAAAAATCAATGAATATTGTAAATGCACAAACAGTAATTTCTCCGCATTGCAAGGTGCAATTCTGAAATTTTTTGCTTTTTCCTGCTCCTCTTAGCATGATAAAGAAGATTCAAAGAGAGTGAGATGCCAGCTCCTTTCATTCAGTCAGTAGCTTCAATCATTTCTGGACGTTTTTCAATGGCAAAAATCAATGAATATTGTAAATGCACAAACAGTAATTTCTCCGCATTGCAAGGTGCAATTCTGAAATTTTTTGCTTTTTCCTGCTCCTCTTAGCATGATAAAGAAGATTCAAAGAGAGTGAGATGCCAGCTCCTTTCATTCAGTCAGTAGCTTCAAACATTTCTGGTATATGAATAATATGATGTTTTTCAATGGCAAAAATCAATGAATATTGTAAAAGCACAAACAGTAATTTCTCCGCATTGCAAGGTGCAATTCTGAAATTTTTTGCTTTTTCCTGCTCCTCTTAGCATGATAAAGAAGATTCAAAGAGAGTGAGATGCCAGCTCCTTTCATTCAGTCAGTAGCTTCAATCATTTCTGGACGTTTTTCAATGGCAAAAATCAATGAATATTGTAAATGCACAAACAGTAATTTCTCCGCATTGCAAGGTGCAATTCTGAAATTTTTTGCTTTTTCCTGCTCCTCTTAGCATGATAAAGAAGATTCAAAGAGAGTGAGATGCCAGCTCCTTTCATTCAGTCAGTAGCTTCAATCATTTCTGGTATATGAATAACATGATGTTTTTCAATGGCAAAAATCAATGAATATTGTAAATGCACAAACAGTAATTTCTCCGCATTGCAAGTTGCAATTCTGAAATTTTTTGCTTTTTCCTGCTCCTCTTAGCATGATAAAGAAGATTCAAAGAGAGTGAGATGCCAGCTCCTTTCATTCAGTCAGTAGCTTCAATCATTTCTGGACGTTTTTCAATGGCAAAAATCAATGAATATTGTAAATGCACAAACAGTAATTTCTCCGCATTGCAAGGTGCAATTCTGAAATTTTTTGCTTTTTCCTGCTCCTCTTAGCATGATAAAGAAGATTCAAAGAGAGTGAGATGCCAGCTCCTTTCATTCAGTCAGTAGCTTCAATCATTTCTGGACGTTTTTCAATGGCAAAAATCAATGAATATTGTAAATGCACAAACAGTAATTTCTCCGCATTGCAAGGTGCAATTCTGAAATTTTTTGCTTTTTCCTGCTAATCTTAGCATGATAAAGAAGATTCAAAGAGAGTGAGATGCCAGCTCCTTTCATTCAGTCAGTAGCTTCAAACATTTCTGGTATATGAATAACATGATGTTTTTCAATGGCAAAAATCAATGAATATTGTAAATGCACAAACAGTAATTTCTCCGCATTGCAAGGTGCAATTCTGAAATTTTTTGCTTTTTCCTGCTCCTCTTAGCATGATAAAGAAGATTCAAAGAGAGTGAGATGCCAGCTCCTTTCATTCAGTCAGTAGCTTCAATCATTTCTGGACGTTTTTCAATGGCAAAAATCAATGAATATTGTAAATGCACAAACAGTAATTTCTCCGCATTGCAAGGTGCAATTCTGAAATTTTTAGCTTTTTCCTGCTCCTCTTAGCATGATAAAGAAGATTCAAAGAGAGTGAGATGTCAGCTCCTTTCATTCAGTCAGTAGCTTCAAACATTTCTGGTATATGAATAACATGATGTTTTTCAATGGCAAAAATCAATGAATTTTGTAAATGCACAAACAGTAATTTCTCCGCATTGCAAGGTGCAATTCTGAAATTTTTTGCTTTTTCCTGCTCCTCTTAGCATGATAAAGAAGATTCAAAGAGAGTGAGATGCCAGTTCCTTTCATTCAGTCAGTAGCTTCAATCATTTCTGGACGTTTTTCAATGGCAAAAATCAATGAATATTGTAAATGCACAAACAGTAATTTCTCCGCATTGCAAGGTGCAATTCTGAAATTTTTTGCCTTTTCCTGCTCCTCTTAGCATGATAAAGAAGATTCAAAGAGAGTGAGATGCCAGCTCCTTTCATTCAGTCAGTAGCTTCAATCATTTCTGGTATATGAATAACATGATGTTTTTCAATGGCAAAAATCAATGAATATTGTAAATGCACAAACAGTAATTTCTCCGCATTGCAAGGTGCAATTCTGAATTTTTTTGCTTTTTCCTGCTCCTCTTAGCATGATAAAGAAGATTCAAAGAGAGTGAGATGCCAGCTCCTTTCATTCCGTCAGTAGCTTCAATCATTTCTGGACGTTTCTCAATGGCAAAAATCAATGAATATTGTAAATGCACAAACAGTAATTTCTCCACATTGCAAGGTGCAATTCTGAAATTTTTTGCTTTTTCCTGCTCCTCTTAGCATGATAAACAAGATTCAAAGAGAGTGAGATGCCAGCTCCTTTCATTCAGTCAGTAGCTTCAATCATTTCTGGACGTTTTTCAATGGCAAAAATCAATGAATATTGTAAATGCACAAACAGTAATTTCTCCGCATTGCAAGGTGCAATTCTGAAATTTTTTGCTTTTTCCTGCTCCTCTTAGCATGATAAAGAAGATTCAAAGAGAGTGAGATGCCAGCTCCTTTCATTCAGTCAGTAGCTTCAAACATTTCTGGTATATGAATAACATGATGTTTTTCAATGGCAAAAATCAATGAATATTGTAAATGCACAAACAGTAATTTCAACGCATTGCAAGGTGCAAGTCTGAAATTTTTTGCTTTTTCCTGCTCCTCTTAGCATGATAAAGAAGATTCAAAGAGAGTGAGATGCCAGCTACTTTCATTCAGTCAGTAGCTTCAATCATTTCTGGACGTTTTTCAATGGTAAAAATCAATGAATATTGTAAATGCACAAACAGTAATTTCTCCACATTGCAAGGTGCAATTCTGAAATTTTTTGCTTTTTCCTGCTCCTCTTAGCATGATAAAGAAGATTCAAAGAGAGTGAGATGCCAGCTCCTTTCATTCAGTCAGTAGCTTCAATCATTTCTGGTATATGAATAACATGATGTTTTTCAATGGCAAAAATCAATGAATATTGTAAATGCACAAACAGTAATTTCTCCGCATTGCAAGGTGCAATTCTGAAATTTTTTGCTTTTTCCTGCTCCTCTTAGCATGATAAAGAAGATTCAAAGAGAGTGAGATGCCAGCTCCTTTCATTCAGTCAGTAGCTTCAATCATTTCTGGACGTTTTTCAATGGCAAAAATCAATGAATATTGTAAATGCACAAACAGTAATTTCTCCGCATTGCAAGGTGCAATTCTGAAATTTTTTGCTTTTTCCTGCTCCTCTTAGCATGATAAAGAAGATTCAAAGAGAGTGAGATGTCAGCTCCTTTCATTCAGTCAGTAGCTTCAAACATTTCTGGTATATGAATAACATGATGTTTTTCAATGGCAAAAATCAATGAATTTTGTAAATGCACAAACAGTAATTTCTCCGCATTGCAAGGTGCAATTCTGAAATTTTTTGCTTTTTCCTGCTCCTCTTAGCATGATAAAGAAGATTCAAAGAGAGTGAGATGCCAGTTCCTTTCATTCAGTCAGTAGCTTCAATCATTTCTGGACGTTTTTCAATGGCAAAAATCAATGAATATTGTAAATGCACAAACAGTAATTTCTCCGCATTGCAAGGTGCAATTCTGAAATTTTTTGCTTTTTCCTGCTCCTCTTAGCATGATAAAGAAGATTCAAAGAGAGTGAGATGCCAGCTCCTTTCATTCAGTCAGTAGCTTCAATCATTTCTGGTATATGAATAACATGATGTTTTTCAATGGCAAAAATCAATGAATATTGTAAATGCACAAACAGTAATTTCTCCGCATTGCAAGGTGCAATTCTGAAATTTTTTGCTTTTTCCTGCTCCTCTTAGCATGATAAAGAAGATTCAAAGAGAGTGAGATGCCAGCTCCTTTCATTCAGTCAGTAGCTTCAATCATTTCTGGACGTTTTTCAATGGCAAAAATCAATGAATATTGTAAATGCACAAACAGTAATTTCTCCGCATTGCAAGGTGCAATTCTGAAATTTTTTGCTTTTTCCTGCTCCTCTTAGCATGATAAAGAAGATTCAAAGAGAGTGAGATGCCAGCTCCTTTCATTCAGTCAGTAGCTTCAATCATTTCTGGACGTTTTTCAATGGCAAAAATCAATGAATATTGTAAATGCACAAACAGTAATTTCTCCGCATTGCAAGGTGCAATTCTGAAATTTTTTGCTTTTTCCTGCTCCTCTTAGCATGATAAAGAAGATTCAAAGAGAGTGAGATGTCAGCTCCTTTCATTCAGTCAGTAGCTTCAAACATTTCTGGTATATGAATAACATGATGTTTTTCAATGGCAAAAATCAATGAATTTTGTAAATGCACAAACAGTAATTTCTCCGCATTGCAAGGTGCAATTCTGAAATTTTTTGCTTTTTCCTGCTCCTCTTAGCATGATAAAGAAGATTCAAAGAGAGTGAGATGCCAGTTCCTTTCATTCAGTCAGTAGCTTCAATCATTTCTGGACGTTTTTCAATGGCAAAAATCAATGAATATTGTAAATGCACAAACAGTAATTTCTCCGCATTGCAAGGTGCAATTCTGAATTTTTTTGCTTTTTCCTGCTCCTCTTAGCATGATAAAGAAGATTCAAAGAGAGTGAGATGCCAGCTCCTTTCATTCAGTCAGTAGCTTCAATCATTTCTGGTATATGAATAACATGATGTTTTTCAATGGCAAAAATCAATGAATATTGTAAATGCACAAACAGTAATTTCTCCGCATTGCAAGGTGCAATTCTGAAATTTTTTGCTTTTTCCTGCTCCTCTTAGCATGATAAAGAAGATTCAAAGAGAGTGAGATGCCAGCTCCTTTCATTCAGTCAGTAGCTTCAATCATTTCTGGACGTTTTTCAATGGAAAAATCAATGAATATTGTAAATGCACAAACAGTAATTTCTCCGCATTGCAAGGTGCAATTCTGAAATTTTTTGCTTTTTCCTGCTCCTCTTAGCATGATAAACAAGATTCAAAGAGAGTGAGATGCCAGCTCCTTTCATTCAGTCAGTAGCTTCAATCATTTCTGGACGTTTTTCAATGGCAAAAATCAATGAATATTGTAAATGCACAAACAGTAATTTCTCCGCATTGCAAGGTGCAATTCTGAAATTTTTTGCTTTTTCCTGCTCCTCTTAGCATGATAAAGAAGATTCAAAGAGAGTGAGATGCCAGCTCCTTTCATTCAGTCAGTAGCTTCAAACATTTCTGGTATATGAATAACATGATGTTTTTCAATGGCAAAAATCAATGAATATTGTAAATGCACAAACAGTAATTTCTCCGCATTGCAAGGTGCAAGTCTGAAATTTTTTGCTTTTTCCTGCTCTTCTTAGCATGATAAAGAAGATTCAAAGAGAGTGAGATGCCAGCTACTTTCATTCAGTCAGTAGCTTCAATCATTTCTGGACGTTTTTCAATGGTAAAAATCAATGAATATTGTAAATGCACAAACAGTAATTTCTCCACATTGCAAGGTGCAATTCTGAAATTTTTTGCTTTTTCCTGCTCCTCTTAGCATGATAAAGAAGATTCAAAGAGAGTGAGATGCCAGCTCCTTTCATTCAGTCAGTAGCTTCAAACATTTCTGGTATATGAATAACATGATGTTTTTCAATGGCAAAAATCAATGAATATTGTAAATGCACAAACAGTAATTTCTCTGCATTGCAAGGTGCAATTCTGAAATTTTTTGCTTTTTCCTGCTCCTCTTAGCATGATAAAGAAGATTCAAAGAGAGTGAGATGCCAGCTACTTTCATTCAGTCAGTAGCTTCAATCATTTCTGGACGTTTTTCAATGGTAAAAATCAATGAATATTGTAAATGCACAAACAGTAATTTCTCCACATTGCAAGGTGCAATTCTGAAATTTTTTGCTTTTTCCTGCTCCTCTTAGCATGATAAAGAAGATTCAAAGAGAGTGAGATGCCAGCTCCTTTCATTCAGTCAGTAGCTTCAAACATTTCTGGTATATGAATAACATGATGTTTTTCAATGGCAAAAATCAATGAATATTGTAAATGCACAAACAGTAATTTCTCCGCATTGCAAGGTGCAATTCTGAAATTTTTTGCTTTTTCCTGCTCCTCTTAGCATGATAAAGAATATTCAAAGAGAGTGAGATGCCAGCTCCTTTCATTCAGTCAGTAGCTTCAATCATTTCTGGATGTTTTTCAATGGCAAAAATCAATGAATATTGTAAATGCACAAACTGTAATTTCTCCGCATTGCAAGGTGCAATTCTGAAATTTTTGGCTTTTTCCTGCTCCTCTTAGCATGATAAAGAAGATTCAAAGAGAGTGAGATGCCAGCTCCTTTCATTCAGTCAGTAGCTTCAATCATTTCTGGACGTTTTTCAATGGCAAAAATCAATGAATATTGTAAATGCACAAACAGTAATTTCTCCGCATTGCAAGGTGCAATTCTGAAATTTTTTGCTTTTTCCTGCTCCTCTTAGCATGATAAAGAAGATTCAAAGAGAGTGAGATGCCAGCTCCTTTCATTCAGTCAGTACCTTCAATCATTTCTGGATGTTTTTCAATGGCAAAAATCAATGAATATTGTAAATGCACAAACAGTAATTTCTCCGCATTGCAAGGTGCAATTCTGAAATTTTTTGCTTTTTCCCGCTCCTCTTAGCATGATAAAGAAGATTCAAAGAGAGTGAGGTGCCAGCTCCTTTCATTCAGTCAGTAGCTTCAAACATTTCTGGTATATGAATAACATGTTTTTCAATGGCAAAAATCATTGAATATTGTAAATGCACAAACAGTAATTTCTCCGCATTGCAAGGTGCAATTCTGAAATTTTTTGATTTTTCCTGCTCCTCTTAGCATGATAAAGAAGATTCAAAGAGAGTGAGATGCCAGCTCCTTTCATTCAGTCAGTAGCTTCAATCATTTCTGGACGTTTTTCAATGGCAAAAATCAATGAATATTGTAAATGCACAAAAAGTAATTTCTCCGCATTGCAAGGTGCAATTCTGAAATTTTTTGCTTTTTCCTGCTCCTCTTAGCATGATAAAGAAGATTCAAAGAGAGTGAGATGCCAGCTCCTTTCATTCAGTCAGTAGCTTCAATCATTTCTGGACGTTTTTCAATGGCAAAAATCAATGAATATTGTAAATGCACAAACAGTAATTTCTCCGCATTGCAAGGTGCAATTCTGAAATTTTTTGCTTTTTCCTGCTCCTCTTAGCATGATAAAGAAGATTCAAAGAGAGTGAGATGCCAGCTCCTTTCATTCAGTCAGTAGCTTCAATCATTTCTGGACGTTTTTCAATGGCAAAAATCAATGAATATTGTAAATGCACAAACAGTAATTTCTCCGCATTGCAAGGTGCAATTCTGAAATTTTTTGCTTTTTCCTGCTCCTCTTAGCATGATAAAGAAGATTCAAAGAGAGTGAGATGCCAGCTACTTTCATTCAGTCAGTAGCTTCAATCATTTCTGGACGTTTTTCAATGGTAAAAATCAATGAATATTGTAAATGCACAAACAGTAATTTCTCCACATTGCAAGGTGCAATTCTGAAATTTTTTGCTTTTTCCTGCTCCTCTTAGCATGATAAAGAAGATTCAAAGAGAGTGAGATGCCAGCTCCTTTCATTCAGTCAGTAGCTTCAAACATTTCTGGTATATGAATAACATGATGTTTTTCAATGGCAAAAATCAATGAATATTGTAAATGCACAAACAGTAACTTCTCCGCATTGCAAGGTGCAATTCTGAAATTTTTTGCTTTTTCCTGCTCCTCTTAGCATGATAAAGAAGATTCAAAGAGAGTGAGATGCCAGCTCCTTTCATTCAGTCAGTAGCTTCAAACATTTCTGGTATATGAATAACATGATGTTTTTCAATGGCAAAAATCAATGAATATTGTAAATGCACAAAGAGTAATTTCTCCGCATTGCAAGGTGCAATTCTGAAATTTTTTGCTTTTTCCTGCTCCTCTTAGCATGATAAAGAAGATTCAAAGAGAGTGAGATGCCAGCTCCTTTCATTCAGTCAGTAGCTTCAATCATTTCTGGACGTTTTTCAATGGCAAAAATCAATGAATATTGTAAATGCACAAACAGTAATTTCTCCGCATTGCAAGGTGCAATTCTGAAATTTTTTGCTTTTTCCTGCTCCTCTTAGCATGATAAAGAAGATTCAAAGAGAGTGAGATGCCAGCTCCTTTCATTCAGTCAGTAGCTTCAATCATTTCTGGACGTTTTTCAATGGCAAAAATCAATGAATATTGTAAATGCACAAACAGTAATTTCTCCGCATTGCAAGGTGCAATTCTGAAATTTTTTGCTTTTTCCTGCTCCTCTTAGCATGATAAAGAAGATTCAAAGAGAGTGAGATGCCAGCTCCTTTCATTCAGTCAGTAGCTACAAACATTTCTGGTATATGAATAACATGATGTTTTTCAATGGCAAAAATCAATGAATATTGTAAATGCACAAACAGTAATTTCTCCGCATTGCAAGGTGCAATTCTGAAATTTTTTGCTTTTTCCTGCTCCTCTTAGCATGATAAAGAAGATTCAAAGAGAGTGAGATGCCAGCTCCTTTCATTCAGTCAGTAGCTTCAATCATTTCTGGACGTTTTTCAATGGCAAAAATCAATGAATATTGTAAATGCACAAACAGTAATTTCTCCGCATTGCAAGGTGCAATTCTGAAATTTTTTGCTTTTTCCTGCTCCTCTTAGCATGATAAAGAAGATTCAAAGAGAGTGAGATGCCAGCTCCTTTCATTCAGTCAGTAGCTTCAATCATTTCTGGACGTTTTTCAATGGCAAAAATCAATGAATATTGTAAATGCACAAACAGTAATTTCTCCGCATTGCAAGGTGCAATTCTGAAATTTTTTGCTTTTTCCTGCTCCTCTTAGCATGACAAAGAAGATTCAAAGAGAGTAAGATGCCAGCTCCTTTCATTCAGTCAGTAGCTTCAATCATTTCTGGTATATGAATAACATGATGTTTTTCAATGGCAAAAATCAATGAATATTGTAAATGCACAAACAGTAATTTCTCCGCATTGCAAGGTGCAATTCTGAAATTTTTTGCTTTTTCCTGCTCCTCTTAGCATGATAAAGAAGATTCAAAGAGAGTGAGATGCCAGCTCCTTTCATTCAGTCAGTAGCTTCAATCATTTCTGGACGTTTTTCAATGGCAAAAATCAATGAATATTGTAAATGCACAAACAGTAATTTCTCCGCATTGCAAGGTGCAATTCTGAAATTTTTTGCTTTTTCCTGCTCCTCTTAGCATGATAAAGAAGATTCAAAGAGAGTGAGATGCCAGCTCCTTTCATTCAGTCAGTAGCTTCAATCATTTCTGGACGTTTTTCAATGGCAAAAATCAATGAATATTGTAAATGCACAAACAGTAATTTCTCCGCATTGCAAGGTGCAATTCTGAAATTTTTTGCTTTTTCCTGCTCCTCTTAGCATGATAAAGAAGATTCAAAGAGAGTGAGATGCCAGGTCCTTTCATTCAGTCAGTAGCTTCAAACATTTCTGGTATATGAATAATATGATGTTTTTCAATGGCAAAAATCAATGAATATTGTAAAAGCACAAACAGTAATTTCTCCGCATTGCAAGGTGCAATTCTGAAATTTTTTGCTTTTTCCTGCTCCTCTTAGCATGATAAAGAAGATTCAAAGAGAGTGAGATGCCAGCTCCTTTCATTCAGTCAGTAGCTTCAATCATTTCTGGACGTTTTTCAATGGCAAAAATCAATGAATATTGTAAATGCACAAACAGTAATTTCTCCGCATTGCAAGGTGCAATTCTGAAATTTTTTGCTTTTTCCTGCTCCTCTTAGCATGATAAAGAAGATTCAAAGAGAGTGAGATGCCAGCTCCTTTCATTCAGTCAGTAGCTACAATCATTTCTGGTATATGAATAACATGATGTTTTTCAATGGCAAAAATCAATGAATATTGTAAATGCACAAACAGTAATTTCTCCGCATTGCAAGTTGCAATTCTGAAATTTTTTGCTTTTTCCTGCTCCTCTTAGCATGATAAAGAAGATTCAAAGAGAGTGAGATGCCAGCTCCTTTCATTCAGTCAGTAGCTTCAATCATTTCTGGACGTTTTTCAATGGCAAAAATCAATGAATATTGTAAATGCACAAACAGTAATTTCTCCGCATTGCAAGGTGCAATTCTGAAATTTTTTGCTTTTTCCTGCTCCTCTTAGCATGATAAAGATGATTCAAAGAGAGTGAGATGCCAGCTCCTTTCATTCAGTCAGTAGCTTCAATCATTTCTGGACGTTTTTCAATGGCAAAAATCAATGAATATTGTAAATGCACAAACAGTAATTTCTCCGCATTGCAAGGTGCAATTCTGAAATTTTTTGCTTTTTCCTGCTCCTCTTAGCATGATAAAGAAGATTCAAAGAGAGTGAGATGCCAGCTCCTTTCATTCAGTCAGTAGCTTCAAACATTTCTGGTATATGAATAACATGATGTTTTTCAATGGCAAAAATCAATGAATATTGTAAATGCACAAACAGTAATTTCTCCGCATTGCAAGGTGCAATTCTGAAATTTTTTGCTTTTTCCTGCTCCTCTTAGCATGATAAAGAAGATTCAAAGAGAGTGAGATGCCAGCTCCTTTCATTCAGTCAGTAGCTTCAATCATTTCTGGACGTTTTTCAATGGCAAAAATCAATGAATATTGTAAATGCACAAACAGTAATTTCTCCGCATTGCAAGGTGCAATTCTGAAATTTTTTGCTTTTTCCTGCTCCTCTTAGCATGACAAAGAAGATTCAAAGAGAGTAAGATGCCAGCTCCTTTCATTCAGTCAGTAGCTTCAATCATTTCTGGTATATGAATAACATGATGTTTTTCAATGGCAAAAATCAATGAATATTGTAAATGCACAAACAGTAATTTCTCCGCATTGCAAGGTGCAATTCTGAAATTTTTTGCTTTTTCCTGCTCCTCTTAGCATGATAAAGAAGATTCAAAGAGAGTGAGATGCCAGCTCCTTTCATTCAGTCAGTAGCTTCAATCATTTCTGGACGTTTTTCAATGGCAAAAATCAATGAATATTGTAAATGCACAAACAGTAATTTCTCCGCATTGCAAGGTGCAATTCTGAAATTTTTTGCTTTTTCCTGCTCCTCTTAGCATGATAAAGAAGATTCAAAGAGAGTGAGATGCCAGCTCCTTTCATTCAGTCAGTAGCTTCAATCATTTCTGGACGTTTTTCAATGGCAAAAATCAATGAATATTGTAAATGCACAAACAGTAATTTCTCCGCATTGCAAGGTGCAATTCTGAAATTTTTTGCTTTTTCCTGCTCCGCTTAGCATGATAAAGAAGATTCAAAGAGAGTGAGATGCCAGGTCCTTTCATTCAGTCAGTAGCTTCAAACATTTCTGGTATATGAATAATATGATGTTTTTCAATGGCAAAAATCAATGAATATTGTAAAAGCACAAACAGTAATTTCTCCGCATTGCAAGGTGCAATTCTGAAATTTTTTGCTTTTTCCTGCTCCTCTTAGCATGATAAAGAAGATTCAAAGAGAGTGAGATGCCAGCTCCTTTCATTCAGTCAGTAGCTTCAATCATTTCTGGACGTTTTTCAATGGCAAAAATCAATGAATATTGTAAATGCACAAACAGTAATTTCTCCGCATTGCAAGGTGCAATTCTGAAATTTTTTGCTTTTTCCTGCTCCTCTTAGCATGATAAAGAAGATTCAAAGAGAGTGAGATGCCAGCTCCTTTCATTCAGTCAGTAGCTTCAATCATTTCTGGTATATGAATAACATGATGTTTTTCAATGGCAAAAATCAATGAATATTGTAAATGCACAAACAGTAATTTCTCCGCATTGCAAGTTGCAATTCTGAAATTTTTTGCTTTTTCCTGCTCCTCTTAGCATGATAAAGAAGATTCAAAGAGAGTGAGATGCCAGCTCCTTTCATTCAGTCAGTAGCTTCAATCATTTCTGGACGTTTTTCAATGGCAAAAATCAATGAATATTGTAAATGCACAAACAGTAATTTCTCCGCATTGCAAGGTGCAATTCTGAAATTTTTTGCTTTTTCCTGCTCCTCTTAGCATGATAAAGAAGATTCAAAGAGAGTGAGATGCCAGCTCCTTTCATTCAGTCAGTAGCTTCAATCATTTCTGGACGTTTTTCAATGGCAAAAATCAATGAATATTGTAAATGCACAAACAGTAATTTCTCCGCATTGCAAGGTGCAATTCTGAAATTTTTTGCTTTTTCCTGCTCCTCTTAGCATGATAAAGAAGATTCAAAGAGAGTGAGATGCCAGCTCCTTTCATTCAGTCAGTAGCTTCAAACATTTCTGGTATATGAATAACATGATGTTTTTCAATGGCAAAAATCAATGAATATTGTAAATGCACAAACAGTAATTTCTCCGCATTGCAAGGTGCAATTCTGAAATTTTTTGCTTTTTCCTGCTCCTCTTAGCATGATAAAGAAGATTCAAAGAGAGTGAGATGCCAGCTCCTTTCATTCAGTCAGTAGCTTCAATCATTTCTGGTATATGAATAACATGATGTTTTTCAATGGCAAAAATCAATGAATATTGTAAATGCACAAACAGTAATTTCTCCACATTGCAAGGTGCAATTCTGAAATTTTTTGCTTTTTCCTGCTCCTCTTAGCATGATAAAGAAGATTCAAAGAGAGTGAGATGCCAGCTCCTTTCATTCAGTCAGTAGCTTCAATCATTTCTGGACGTTTTTCAATGGCAAAAATCAATGAATATTGTAAATGCACAAACAGTAATTTCTCCGCATTGCAAGGTGCAATTCTGAAATTTTTTGCTTTTTCCTGCTCCTCTTAGCATGATAAAGAAGATTCAAAGAGAGTGAGATGCCAGCTCCTTTCATTCAGTCAGTAGCTACAAACATTTCTGGTATATGAATAACATGATGTTTTTCAATGGCAAAAATCAATGAATATTGTAAATGCACAAACAGTAATTTCTCCGCATTGCAAGGTGCAATTCTGAAATTTTTTGCTTTTTCCTGCTCCTCTTAGCATGATAAAGAAGATTCAAAGAGAGTGAGATGCCAGCTCCTTTCATTCAGTCAGTAGCTTCAATCATTTCTGGACGTTTTTCAATGGCAAAAATCAATGAATATTGTAAATGCACAAACAGTAATTTCTCCGCATTGCAAGGTGCAATTCTGAAATTTTTTGCTTTTTCCTGCTCCTCTTAGCATGATAAAGAAGATTCAAAGAGAGTGAGATGCCAGCTCCTTTCATTCAGTCAGTAGCTTCAATCATTTCTGGACGTTTTTCAATGGCAAAAATCAATGAATATTGTAAATGCACAAACAGTAATTTCTCCGCATTGCAAGGTGCAATTCTGAAATTTTTTGCTTTTTCCTGCTCCTCTTAGCATGACAAAGAAGATTCAAAGAGAGTAAGATGCCAGCTCCTTTCATTCAGTCAGTAGCTTCAATCATTTCTGGTATATGAATAACATGATGTTTTTCAATGGCAAAAATCAATGAATATTGTAAATGCACAAACAGTAATTTCTCCGCATTGCAAGGTGCATTTCTGAAATTTTTTGCTTTTTCCTGCTCCTCTTAGCATGATAAAGAAGATTCAAAGAGAGTGAGATGCCAGCTCCTTTCATTCAGTCAGTAGCTTCAATCATTTCTGGACGTTTTTCAATGGCAAAAATCAATGAATATTGTAAATGCACAAACAGTAATTTCTCCGCATTGCAAGGTGCAATTCTGAAATTTTTTGCTTTTTCCTGCTCCTCTTAGCATGATAAAGAAGATTCAAAGAGAGTGAGATGCCAGCTCCTTTCATTCAGTCAGTAGCTTCAATCATTTCTGGACGTTTTTCAATGGCAAAAATCAATGAATATTGTAAATGCACAAACAGTAATTTCTCCGCATTGCAAGGTGCAATTCTGAAATTTTTTGCTTTTTCCTGCTCCTCTTAGCATGATAAAGAAGATTCAAAGAGAGTGAGATGCCAGCTCCTTTCATTCAGTCAGTAGCTTCAAACATTTCTGGTATATGAATAATATGATGTTTTTCAATGGCAAAAATCAATGAATATTGTAAAAGCACAAACAGTAATTTCTCCGCATTGCAAGGTGCAATTCTGAAATTTTTGGCTTTTTCCTGCTCCTCTTAGCATGATAAAGAAGATTCAAAGAGAGTGAGATGCCAGCTCCTTTCATTCAGTCAGTAGCTTCAATCATTTCTGGACGTTTTTCAATGGCAAAAATCAATGAATATTGTAAATGCACAAACAGTAATTTCTCCGCATTGCAAGGTGCAATTCTGAAATTTTTTGCTTTTTCCTGCTCCTCTTAGCATGATAAAGAAGATTCAAAGAGAGTGAGATGCCAGCTCCTTTCATTCAGTCAGTAGCTTCAATCATTTCTGGTATATGAATAACATGATGTTTTTCAATGGCAAAAATCAATGAATATTGTAAATGCACAAACAGTAATTTCTCCGCATTGCAAGTTGCAATTCTGAAATTTTTTGCTTTTTCCTGCTCCTCTTAGCATGATAAAGAAGATTCAAAGAGAGTGAGATGCCAGCTCCTTTCATTCAGTCAGTAGCTTCAATCATTTCTGGACGTTTTTCAATGGCAAAAATCAATGAATATTGTAAATGCACAAACAGTAATTTCTCCGCATTGCAAGGTGCAATTCTGAAATTTTTTGCTTTTTCCTGCTCCTCTTAGCATGATAAAGAAGATTCAAAGAGAGTGAGATGCCAGCTCCTTTCATTCAGTCAGTAGCTTCAATCATTTCTGGACGTTTTTCAATGGCAAAAATCAATGAATATTGTAAATGCACAAACAGTAATTTCTCCGCATTGCAAGGTGCAATTCTGAAATTTTTTGCTTTTTCCTGCTCCTCTTAGCATGATAAAGAAGATTCAAAGAGAGTGAGATGCCAGCTCCTTTCATTCAGTCAGTAGCTTCAAACATTTCTGGTATATGAATAACATGATGTTTTTCAATGGCAAAAATCAATGAATATTGTAAAAGCACAAACAGTAATTTCTCCGCATTGCAAGGTGCAATTCTGAAATTTTTTGCTTTTTCCTGCTCCTCTTAGCATGATAAAGAAGATTCAAAGAGAGTGAGATGCCAGCTCCTTTCATTCAGTCAGTAGCTTCAATCATTTCTGGACGTTTTTCAATGGCAAAAATCAATGAATATTGTAAATGCACAAACAGTAATTTCTCCGCATTGCAAGGTGCAATTCTGAAATTTTTTGCTTTTTCCTGCTCCTCTTAGCATGATAAAGAAGATTCAAAGAGAGTGAGATGCCAGCTCCTTTCATTCAGTCAGTAGCTTCAATCATTTCTGGTATATGAATAACATGATGTTTTTCAATGGCAAAAATCAATGAATATTGTAAATGCACAAACAGTAATTTCTCCACATTGCAAGGTGCAATTCTGAAATTTTTTGCTTTTTCCTGCTCCTCTTAGCATGATAAAGAAGATTCAAAGAGAGTGAGATGACAGCTCCTTTCATTCAGTCAGTAGCTTCAATCATTTCTGGACGTTTTTCAATGGCAAAAATCAATGAATATTGTAAATGCACAAACAGTAATTTCTCCGCATTGCAAGGTGCAATTCTGAAATTTTTTGCTTTTTCCTGCTCCTCTTAGCATGATAAAGAAGATTCAAAGAGAGCGAGATGCCAGCTCCTTTCATTCAGTCAGTAGCTTCAATCATTTCTGGTATATGAATAACATGATGTTTTTCAATGGCAAAAATCAATGAATATTGTAAATGCACAAACAGTAATTTCTCCGCATTGCAAGGTGCAATTCTGAAATTTTTTGCTTTTTCCTGCTCCTCTTAGCATGATAAAGAAGATTCAAAGAGAGTGAGATGCCAGCTCCTTTCATTCAGTCAGTAGCTTCAATCATTTCTGGACGTTTTTCAATGGCAAAAATCAATGAATATTGTAAATGCACACACAGTAATTTCTCCGCATTGCAAGGTGCAATTCTGAAATTTTTTGCTTTTTCCTGCTCCTCTTAGCATGATAAAGAAGATTCAAAGAGAGTGAGATGCCAGCTCCTTTCATTCAGTCAGTAGCTTCAAACATTTCTGGTATATGAATAACATGATGTTTTTCAATGGCAAAAATCAATGAATATTGTAAATGCACAAACAGTAATTTCTCCGCATTGCAAGGTGCAATTCTGAAATTTTTTGCTTTTTCCTGCTCCTCTTAGCATGATAAAGAAGATTCAAAGAGAGTGAGATGCCAGCTCCTTTCATTCAGTCAGTAGCTTCAAACATTTCTGGTATATGAATAACATGATGTTTTTCAATGGCAAAAATCAATGAATATTGTAAATGCACAAACAGTAATTTCTCCGCATTGCAAGGTGCAATTCTGAAATTTTTTGCTTTTTCCTGCTCCTCTTAGCATGATAAAGAAGATTCAAAGAGAGTGAGATGCCAGCTCCTTTCATTCAGTCAGTAGCTTCAATCATTTCTGGTATATGAATAACATGATGTTTTTCAATGGCAAAAATCAATGAATATTGTAAATGCACAAACAGTAATTTCTCCACATTGCAAGGTGCAATTCTGAAATTTTTTGCTTTTTCCTGCTCCTCTTAGCATGATAAAGAAGATTCAAAGAGAGTGAGATGCCAGCTCCTTTCATTCAGTCAGTAGCTTCAATCATTTCTGGACGTTTTTCAATGGCAAAAATCAATGAATATTGTAAATGCACAAACAGTAATTTCTCCGCATTGCAAGGTGCAATTCTGAAATTTTTTGCTTTTTCCTGCTCCTCTTAGCATGATAAAGAAGATTCAAAGAGAGTGAGATGCCAGCTCCTTTCATTCAGTCAGTAGCTACAAACATTTCTGGTATATGAATAACATGATGTTTTTCAATGGCAAAAATCAATGAATATTGTAAATGCACAAACAGTAATTTCTCCGCATTGCAAGGTGCAATTCTGAAATTTTTTGCTTTTTCCTGCTCCTCTTAGCATGATAAAGAAGATTCAAAGAGAGTGAGATGCCAGCTCCTTTCATTCAGTCAGTAGCTTCAATCATTTCTGGACGTTTTTCAATGGCAAAAATCAATGAATATTGTAAATGCACAAACAGTAATTTCTCCGCATTGCAAGGTGCAATTCTGAAATTTTTTGCTTTTTCCTGCTCCTCTTAGCATGATAAAGAAGATTCAAAGAGAGTGAGATGCCAGCTCCTTTCATTCAGTCAGTAGCTTCAATCATTTCTGGACGTTTTTCAATGGCAAAAATCAATGAATATTGTAAATGCACAAACAGTAATTTCTCCGCATTGCAAGGTGCAATTCTGAAATTTTTTGCTTTTTCCTGCTCCTCTTAGCATGACAAAGAAGATTCAAAGAGAGTAAGATGCCAGCTCCTTTCATTCAGTCAGTAGCTTCAATCATTTCTGGTATATGAATAACATGATGTTTTTCAATGGCAAAAATCAATGAATATTGTAAATGCACAAACAGTAATTTCTCCGCATTGCAAGGTGCAATTCTGAAATTTTTTGCTTTTTCCTGCTCCTCTTAGCATGATAAAGAAGATTCAAAGAGAGTGAGATGCCAGCTCCTTTCATTCAGTCAGTAGCTTCAATCATTTCTGGACGTTTTTCAATGGCAAAAATCAATGAATATTGTAAATGCACAAACAGTAATTTCTCCGCATTGCAAGGTGCAATTCTGAAATTTTTTGCTTTTTCCTGCTCCTCTTAGCATGATAAAGAAGATTCAAAGAGAGTGAGATGCCAGCTCCTTTCATTCAGTCAGTAGCTTCAATCATTTCTGGACGTTTTTCAATGCAAAAATCAATGAATATTGTAAATGCACAAACAGTAATTTCTCCGCATTGCAAGGTGCAATTCTGAAATTTTTTGCTTTTTCCTGCTCCTCTTAGCATGATAAAGAAGATTCAAAGAGAGTGAGATGCCAGCTCCTTTCATTCAGTCAGTAGCTTCAAACATTTCTGGTATATGAATAATATGATGTTTTTCAATGGCAAAAATCAATGAATATTGTAAAAGCACAAACAGTAATTTCTCCGCATTGCAAGGTGCAATTCTGAAATTTTTGGCTTTTTCCTGCTCCTCTTAGCATGATAAAGAAGATTCAAAGAGAGTGAGATGCCAGCTCCTTTCATTCAGTCAGTAGCTTCAATCATTTCTGGACGTTTTTCAATGGCAAAAATCAATGAATATTGTAAATGCACAAACAGTAATTTCTCCGCATTGCAAGGTGCAATTCTGAAATTTTTTGCTTTTTCCTGCTCCTCTTAGCATGATAAAGAAGATTCAAAGAGAGTGAGATGCCAGCTCCTTTCATTCAGTCAGTAGCTTCAATCATTTCTGGTATATGAATAACATGATGTTTTTCAATGGCAAAAATCAATGAATATTGTAAATGCACAAACAGTAATTTCTCCGCATTGCAAGTTGCAATTCTGAAATTTTTTGCTTTTTCCTGCTCCTCTTAGCATGATAAAGAAGATTCAAAGAGAGTGAGATGCCAGCTCCTTTCATTCAGTCAGTAGCTTCAATCATTTCTGGACGTTTTTCAATGGCAAAAATCAATGAATATTGTAAATGCACAAACAGTAATTTCTCCGCATTGCAAGGTGCAATTCTGAAATTTTTTGCTTTTTCCTGCTCCTCTTAGCATGATAAAGAAGATTCAAAGAGAGTGAGATGCCAGCTCCTTTCATTCAGTCAGTAGCTTCAATCATTTCTGGACGTTTTTCAATGGCAAAAATCAATGAATATTGTAAATGCACAAACAGTAATTTCTCCGCATTGCAAGGTGCAATTCTGAAATTTTTTGCTTTTTCCTGCTCCTCTTAGCATGATAAAGAAGATTCAAAGAGAGTGAGATGCCAGCTCCTTTCATTCAGTCAGTAGCTTCAAACATTTCTGGTATATGAATAACATGATGTTTTTCAATGGCAAAAATCAATGAATATTGTAAAAGCACAAACAGTAATTTCTCCGCATTGCAAGGTGCAATTCTGAAATTTTTTGCTTTTTCCTGCTCCTCTTAGCATGATAAAGAAGATTCAAAGAGAGTGAGATGCCAGCTCCTTTCATTCAGTCAGTAGCTTCAATCATTTCTGGACGTTTTTCAATGGCAAAAATCAATGAATATTGTAAATGCACAAACAGTAATTTCTCCGCATTGCAAGGTGCAATTCTGAAATTTTTTGCTTTTTCCTGCTCCTCTTAGCATGATAAAGAAGATTCAAAGAGAGTGAGATGCCAGCTCCTTTCATTCAGTCAGTAGCTTCAATCATTTCTGGTATATGAATAACATGATGTTTTTCAATGGCAAAAATCAATGAATATTGTAAATGCACAAACAGTAATTTCTCCACATTGCAAGGTGCAATTCTGAAATTTTTTGCTTTTTCCTGCTCCTCTTAGCATGATAAAGAAGATTCAAAGAGAGTGAGATGACAGCTCCTTTCATTCAGTCAGTAGCTTCAATCATTTCTGGACGTTTTTCAATGGCAAAAATCAATGAATATTGTAAATGCACAAACAGTAATTTCTCCTCATTGCAAGGTGCAATTCTGAAATTTTTTGCTTTTTCCTGCTCCTCTTAGCATGATAAAGAAGATTCAAAGAGAGCGAGATGCCAGCTCCTTTCATTCAGTCAGTAGCTTCAATCATTTCTGGTATATGAATAACATGATGTTTTTCAATGGCAAAAATCAATGAATATTGTAAATGCACAAACAGTAATTTCTCCGCATTGCAAGGTGCAATTCTGAAATTTTTTGCTTTTTCCTGCTCCTCTTAGCATGATAAAGAAGATTCAAAGAGAGTGAGATGCCAGCTCCTTTCATTCAGTCAGTAGCTTCAATCATTTCTGGACGTTTTTCAATGGCAAAAATCAATGAATATTGTAAATGCACACACAGTAATTTCTCCGCATTGCAAGGTGCAATTCTGAAATTTTTTGCTTTTTCCTGCTCCTCTTAGCATGATAAAGAAGATTCAAAGAGAGTGAGATGCCAGCTCCTTTCATTCAGTCAGTAGCTTCAAACATTTCTGGTATATGAATAACATGATGTTTTTCAATGGCAAAAATCAATGAATATTGTAAATGCACAAACAGTAATTTCTCCGCATTGCAAGGTGCAATTCTGAAATTTTTTGCTTTTTCCTGCTCCTCTTAGCATGATAAAGAAGATTCAAAGAGAGTGAGATGCCAGCTCCTTTCATTCAGTCAGTAGCTTCAAACATTTCTGGTATATGAATAACATGATGTTTTTCAATGGCAAAAATCAATGAATATTGTAAATGCACAAAGAGTAATTTCTCCGCATTGCAAGGTGCAATTCTGAAATTTTTTGCTTTTTCCTGCTCCTCTTAGCATGATAAAGAAGATTCAAAGAGAGTGAGATGCCAGCTCCTTTCATTCAGTCAGTAGCTTCAATCATTTCTGGACGTTTTTCAATGGCAAAAATCAATGAATATTGTAAATGCACAAACAGTAATTTCTCCGCATTGCAAGGTGCAATTCTGAAATTTTTTGCTTTTTCCTGCTCCTCTTAGCATGATAAAGAAGATTCAAAGAGAGTGAGATGCCAGCTCCTTTCATTCAGTCAGTAGCTTCAATCATTTCTGGACGTTTTTCAATGGCAAAAATCAATGAATATTGTAAATGCACAAACAGTAATTTCTCCGCATTGCAAGGTGCAATTCTGAAATTTTTTGCTTTTTCCTGCTCCTCTTAGCATGATAAAGAAGATTCAAAGAGAGTGAGATGCCAGCTCCTTTCATTCAGTCAGTAGCTACAAACATTTCTGGTATATGAATAACATGATGTTTTTCAATGGCAAAAATCAATGAATATTGTAAATGCACAAACAGTAATTTCTCCGCATTGCAAGGTGCAATTCTGAAATTTTTTGCTTTTTCCTGCTCCTCTTAGCATGATAAAGAAGATTCAAAGAGAGTGAGATGCCAGCTCCTTTCATTCAGTCAGTAGCTTCAATCATTTCTGGACGTTTTTCAATGGCAAAAATCAATGAATATTGTAAATGCACAAACAGTAATTTCTCCGCATTGCAAGGTGCAATTCTGAAATTTTTTGCTTTTTCCTGCTCCTCTTAGCATGATAAAGAAGATTCAAAGAGAGTGAGATGCCAGCTCCTTTCATTCAGTCAGTAGCTTCAATCATTTCTGGACGTTTTTCAATGGCAAAAATCAATGAATATTGTAAATGCACAAACAGTAATTTCTCCGCATTGCAAGGTGCAATTCTGAAATTTTTTGCTTTTTCCTGCTCCTCTTAGCATGACAGAGAAGATTCAAAGAGAGTAAGATGCCAGCTCCTTTCATTCAGTCAGTAGCTTCAATCATTTCTGGTATATGAATAACATGATGTTTTTCAATGGCAAAAATCAATGAATATTGTAAATGCACAAACAGTAATTTCTCCGCATTGCAAGGTGCAATTCTGAAATTTTTTCCTTTTTCCTGCTCCTCTTAGCATGATAAAGAAGATTCAAAGAGAGTGAGATGCCAGCTCCTTTCATTCAGTCAGTAGCTTCAATCATTTCTGGACGTTTTTCAATGGCAAAAATCAATGAATATTGTAAATGCACAAACAGTAATTTCTCCGCATTGCAAGGTGCAATTCTGAAATTTTTTGCTTTTTCCTGCTCCTCTTAGCATGATAAAGAAGATTCAAAGAGAGTGAGATGCCAGCTCCTTTCATTCAGTCAGTAGCTTCAATCATTTCTGGACGTTTTTCAATGGCAAAAATCAATGAATATTGTAAATGCACAAACACTAATTTCTCCGCATTGCAAGGTGCAATTCTGAAATTTTTTGCTTTTTCCTGCTCCTCTTAGCATGATAAAGAAGATTCAAAGAGAGTGAGATGCCAGCTCCTTTCATTCAGTCAGTAGCTTCAAACATTTCTGGTATATGAATAACATGATGTTTTTCAATGGCAAAAATCAATGAATATTGTAAAAGCACAAACAGTAATTTCTCCGCATTGCAATGTGCAATTCTGAAATTTTTTGCTTTTTCCTGCTCCTCTTAGCATGATAAAGAAGATTCAAAGAGAGTGAGATGCCAGCTCCTTTCATTCAGTCAGTAGCTTCAATCATTTCTGGACGTTTTTCAATGGCAAAAATCAATGAATATTGTAAATGCACAAACAGTAATTTCTCCGCATTGCAAGGTGCAATTCTGAAATTTTTTGCTTTTTCCTGCTCCTCTTAGCATGACAGAGAAGATTCAAAGAGAGTAAGATGCCAGCTCCTTTCATTCAGTCAGTAGCTTCAATCATTTCTGGTATATGAATAACATGATGTTTTTCAATGGCAAAAATCAATGAATATTGTAAATGCACAAACAGTAATTTCTCCGCATTGCAAGGTGCAATTCTGAAATTTTTTGCTTTTTCCTGCTCCTCTTAGCATGATAAAGAAGATTCAAAGAGAGTGAGATGCCAGCTCCTTTCATTCAGTCAGTAGCTTCAATCATTTCTGGACGTTTTTCAATGGCAAAAATCAATGAATATTGTAAATGCACAAACAGTAATTTCTCCGCATTGCAAGGTGCAATTCTGAAATTTTTTGCTTTTTCCTGCTCCTCTTAGCATGATAAAGAAGATTCAAAGAGAGTGAGATGCCAGCTCCTTTCATTCAGTCAGTAGCTTCAATCATTTCTGGACGTTTTTCAATGGCAAAAATCAATGAATATTGTAAATGCACAAACAGTAATTTCTCCGCATTGCAAGGTGCAATTCTGAAATTTTTTGCTTTTTCCTGCTCCTCTTAGCATGATAAAGAAGATTCAAAGAGAGTGAGATGCCAGCTCCTTTCATTCAGTCAGTAGCTTCAAACATTTCTGGTATATGAATAACATGATGTTTTTCAATGGCAAAAATCAATGAATATTGTAAAAGCACAAACAGTAATTTCTCCGCATTGCAAGGTGCAATTCTGAAATTTTTTGCTTTTTCCTGCTCCTCTTAGCATGATAAAGAAGATTCAAAGAGAGTGAGATGCCAGCTCCTTTCATTCAGTCAGTAGCTTCAATCATTTCTGGACGTTTTTCAATGGCAAAAATCAATGAATATTGTAAATGCACAAACAGTAATTTCTCCGCATTGCAAGGTGCAATTCTGAAATTTTTTGCTTTTTCCTGCTCCTCTTAGCATGATAAAGAAGATTCAAAGAGAGTGAGATGCCAGCTCCTTTCATTCAGTCAGTAGCTTCAATCATTTCTGGTATATGAATAACATGATGTTTTTCAATGGCAAAAATCAATGAATATTGTAAATGCACAAACAGTAATTTCTCCGCATTGCAAGTTGCAATTCTGAAATTTTTTGCTTTTTCCTGCTCCTCTTAGCATGATAAAGAAGATTCAAAGAGAGTGAGATGCCAGCTCCTTTCATTCAGTCAGTAGCTTCAATCATTTCTGGACGTTTTTCAATGGCAAAAATCAATGAATATTGTAAATGCACAAACAGTAATTTCTCCGCATTGCAAGGTGCAATTCTGAAATTTTTTGCTTTTTCCTGCTCCTCTTAGCATGATAAAGAAGATTCAAAGAGAGTGAGATGCCAGCTCCTTTCATTCAGTCAGTAGCTTCAATCATTTCTGGACGTTTTTCAATGGCAAAAATCAATGAATATTGTAAATGCACAAACAGTAATTTCTCCGCATTGCAAGGTGCAATTCTGAAATTTTTTGCTTTTTCCTGCTCCTCTTAGCATGATAAAGAAGATTCAAAGAGAGAGAGATGCCAGCTCCTTTCATTCAGTCAGTAGCTTCAAACATTTCTGGTATATGAATAACATGATGTTTTTCAATGGCAAAAATCAATGAATATTGTAAAAGCACAAACAGTAATTTCTCCGCATTGCAAGGTGCAATTCTGAAATTTTTTGCTTTTTCCTGCTCCTCTTAGCATGATAAAGAAGATTCAAAGAGAGTGAGATGCCAGCTCCTTTCATTCAGTCAGTAGCTTCAATCATTTCTGGACGTTTTTCAATGGCAAAAATCAATGAATATTGTAAATGCACAAACAGTAATTTCTCCGCATTGCAAGGTGCAATTCTGAAATTTTTTGCTTTTTCCTGCTCCTCTTAGCATGATAAAGAAGATTCAAAGAGAGTGAGATGCCAGCTCCTTTCATTCAGTCAGTAGCTTCAATCATTTCTGGTATATGAATAACATGATGTTTTTCAATGGCAAAAATCAATGAATATTGTAAATGCACAAACAGTAATTTCTCCACATTGCAAGGTGCAATTCTGAAATTTTTTGCTTTTTCCTGCTCCTCTTAGCATGATAAAGAAGATTCAAAGAGAGTGAGATGCCAGCTCCTTTCATTCAGTCAGTAGCTTCAATCATTTCTGGACGTTTTTCAATGGCAAAAATCAATGAATATTGTAAATGCACAAACAGTAATTTCTCCGCATTGCAAGGTGCAATTCTGAAATTTTTTGCTTTTTCCTGCTCCTCTTAGCATGATAAAGAAGATTCAAAGAGAGCGAGATGCCAGCTCCTTTCATTCAGTCAGTAGCTTCAATCATTTCTGGTATATGAATAACATGATGTTTTTCAATGGCAAAAATCAATGAATATTGTAAATGCACAAACAGTAATTTCTCCGCATTGCAAGGTGCAATTCTGAAATTTTTTGCTTTTTCCTGCTCCTCTTAGCATGATAAAGAAGATTCAAAGAGAGTGAGATGCCAGCTCCTTTCATTCAGTCAGTAGCTTCAATCATTTCTGGACGTTTTTCAATGGCAAAAATCAATGAATATTGTAAATGCACAAACAGTAATTTCTCCGCATTGCAAGGTGCAATTCTGAAATTTTTTGCTTTTTCCTGCTCCTCTTAGCATGATAAAGAAGATTCAAAGAGAGTGAGATGCCAGCTCCTTTCATTCAGTCAGTAGCTTCAAACATTTCTGGTATATGAATAACATGATGTTTTTCAATGGCAAAAATCAATGAATATTGTAAATGCACAAACAGTAATTTCTCCGCATTGCAAGGTGCAATTCTGAAATTTTTTGCTTTTTCCTGCTCCTCTTAGCATGATAAAGAAGATTCAAAGAGAGTGAGATGCCAGCTCCTTTCATTCAGTCAGTAGCTTCAATCATTTCTGGACGTTTTTCAATGGCAAAAATCAATGAATATTGTAAATGCACAAACAGTAATTTCTCCGCATTGCAAGGTGCAATTCTGAAATTTTTTGCTTTTTCCTGCTCCTCTTAGCATGATAAAGAAGATTCAAAGAGAGTGAGATGCCAGCTCCTTTCATTCAGTCAGTAGCTTCAATCATTTCTGGACGTTTTTCAATGGCAAAAATCAATGAATATTGTAAATGCACAAACAGTAATTTCTCCGCATTGCAAGGTGCAATTCTGAAATTTTTTGCTTTTTCCTGCTCCTCTTAGCATGATAAAGAAGATTCAAAGAGAGTGAGATGCCAGCTCCTTTCATTCAGTCAGTAGCTTCAATCATTTCTGGTATATGAATAACATGATGTTTTTCAATGGCAAAAATCAATGAATATTGTAAATGCACAAACAGTAATTTCTCCGCATTGCAAGGTGCAATTCTGAAATTTTTTGCTTTTTCCTGCTCCTCTTAGCATGATAAAGAACATTCAAAGAGAGTGAGATGCCAGCTCCTTTCATTCAGTCAGCAGCTTCAATCATTTCTGGACATTTTTCAATGGCAAAAATCAATGAATATTGTAAATGCACAAAGAGTAATTTCTCCGCATTGCAATGTGCAATTCTGAAATTTTTTGCTTTTTCCTGCTCCTCTTAGCATGATAAAGAAGATTCAAAGAGAGTGAGATGCCAGCTCCTTTCATTCAGTCAGTAGCTTCAAACATTTCTGGTATATGAATAACATGATGTTTTTCAATGGCAAAAATCAATGAATATTGTAAAAGCACAAACAGTAATTTCTCCGCATTGCAAGGTGCAATTCTGAAATTTTTTGCTTTTTCCTGCTCCTCTTAGCATGATAAAGAAGATTCAAAGAGAGTGAGATGCCAGCTCCTTTCATTCAGTCAGTAGCTTCAATCATTTCTGGACGTTTTTCAATGGCAAAAATCAATGAATATTGTAAATGCACAAACAGTAATTTCTCCGCATTGCAAGGTGCAATTCTGAAATTTTTTGCTTTTTCCTGCTCCTCTTAGCATGATAAAGAAGATTCAAAGAGAGTGAGATGCCAGCTCCTTTCATTCAGTCAGTAGCTTCAATCATTTCTGGTATATGAATAACATGATGTTTTTCAATGGCAAAAATCAATGAATATTGTAAATGCACAAACAGTAATTTCTCCGCATTGCAAGTTGCAATTCTGAAATTTTTTGCTTTTTCCTGCTCCTCTTAGCATGATAAAGAAGATTCAAAGAGAGTGAGATGCCAGCTCCTTTCATTCAGTCAGTAGCTTCAATTATTTCTGGACGTTTTTCAATGGCAAAAATCAATGAATATTGTAAATGCACAAACAGTAATTTCTCCGCATTGCAAGGTGCAATTCTGAAATTTTTTGCTTTTTCCTGCTCCTCTTAGCATGATAAAGAAGATTCAAAGAGAGTGAGATGCCAGCTCCTTTCATTCAGTCAGTTGCTTCAATCATTTCTGGACGTTTTTCAATGGCAAAAATCAATGAATATTGTAAATGCACAAACAGTAATTTCTCCGCATTGCAAGGTGCAATTCTGAAATTTTTTGCTTTTTCCTGCTCCTCTTAGCATGATAAAGAAGATTCAAAGAGAGTGAGATGCCAGCTCCTTTCATTCAGTCAGTAGCTTCAATCATTTCTGGACGTTTTTCAATGGCAAAAATCAATGAATATTGTAAATGCACAAACAGTAATTTCTCCGCATTGCAAGATGCAATTCTGAAATTTTTTGCTTTTTCCTGCTCCTCTTTGCATGATAAAGAAGATTCAAAGAGAGTGAGATGCCAGCTCCTTTCATTCAGTCAGTAGCTTCAATCATTTCTGGACGTTTTTCAATGGCAAAAATCAATGAATATTGTAAATGCACAAACAGTAATTTCTCCGCATTGCAAGGTGCAATTCTGAAATTTTTTGCTTTTTCCTGCTCCTCTTAGCATGATAAAGAAGATTCAAAGAGAGTGAGATGCCAGCTCCTTTCATTCAGTCAGTAGCTTCAATCATTTCTGGTATATGAATAACATGATGTTTTTCAATGGCAAAAATCAATGAATATTGTAAATGCACAAACAGTAATTTCTCCGCATTGCAAGGTGCAATTCTGAAATTTTTTGCTTTTTCCTGCTCCTCTTAGCATGATAAAGAAGATTCAAAGAGAGTGAGATGCCAGCTCCTTTCATTCAGTCAGCAGCTTCAATCATTTCTGGACATTTTTCAATGGCAAAAATCAATGAATATTGTAAATGCACAAAGAGTAATTTCTCCGCATTGCAAGGTGCAATTCTGAAATTTTTTGCTTTTTCCTGCTCCTCTTAGCATGATAAAGAAGATTCAAAGAGAGTGAGATGCCAGCTCCTTTCATTCAGTCAGTAGCTTCAAACATTTCTGGTATATGAATAACATGATGTTTTTCAATGGCAAAAATCAATGAATATTGTAAAAGCACAAACAGTAATTTCTCCGCATTGCAAGGTGCAATTCTGAAATTTTTTGCTTTTTCCTGCTCCTCTTAGCATGATAAAGAAGATTCAAAGAGAGTGAGATGCCAGCTCCTTTCATTCAGTCAGTAGCTTCAATCATTTCTGGACGTTTTTCAATGGCAAAAATCAATGAATATTGTAAATGCACAAACAGTAATTTCTCCGCATTGCAAGGTGCAATTCTGAAATTTTTTGCTTTTTCCTGCTCCTCTTAGCATGATAAAGAAGATTCAAAGAGAGTGAGATGCCAGCTCCTTTCATTCAGTCAGTAGCTTCAATCATTTCTGGTATATGAATAACATGATGTTTTTCAATGGCAAAAATCAATGAATATTGTAAATGCACAAACAGTAATTTCTCCGCATTGCAAGTTGCAATTCTGAAATTTTTTGCTTTTTCCTGCTCCTCTTAGCATGATAAAGAAGATTCAAAGAGAGTGAGATGCCAGCTCCTTTCATTCAGTCAGTAGCTTCAATTATTTCTGGACGTTTTTCAATGGCAAAAATCAATGAATATTGTAAATGCACAAACAGTAATTTCTCCGCATTGCAAGGTGCAATTCTGAAATTTTTTGCTTTTTCCTGCTCCTCTTAGCATGATAAAGAAGATTCAAAGAGAGTGAGATGCCAGCTCCTTTCATTCAGTCAGTTGCTTCAATCATTTCTGGACGTTTTTCAATGGCAAAAATCAATGAATATTGTAAATGCACAAACAGTAATTTCTCCGCATTGCAAGGTGCAATTCTGAAATTTTTTGCTTTTTCCTGCTCCTCTTAGCATGATAAAGAAGATTCAAAGAGAGTGAGATGCCAGCTCCTTTCATTCAGTCAGTAGCTTCAATCATTTCTGGACGTTTTTCAATGGCAAAAATCAATGAATATTGTAAATGCACAAACAGTAATTTCTCCGCATTGCAAGATGCAATTCTGAAATTTTTTGCTTTTTCCTGCTCCTCTTTGCATGATAAAGAAGATTCAAAGAGAGTGAGATGCCAGCTCCTTTCATTCAGTCAGTAGCTTCAATCATTTCTGGACGTTTTTCAATGGCAAAAATCAATGAATATTGTAAATGCACAAACAGTAATTTCTCCGCATTGCAAGGTGCAATTCTGAAATTTTTTGCTTTTTCCTGCTCCTCTTAGCATGATAAAGAAGATTCAAAGAGAGTGAGATGCCAGCTCCTTTCATTCAGTCAGTAGCTTCAATCATTTCTGGACGTTTTTCAATGGCAAAAATCAATGAATATTGTAAATGCACAAACAGTAATTTCTCCGCATTGCAAGGTGCAATTCTGAAATTTTTTGCTTTTTCCTGCTCCTCTTAGCATGATAAAGAAGATTCAAAGAGAGTGAGATGCCAGCTCCTTTCATTCAGTCAGTAGCTTCAATCATTTCTGGACGTTTTTCAATGGCAAAAATCAATGAATATTGTAAATGCACAAACAGTAATTTCTCCGCATTGCAAGGTGCAATTCTGAAATTTTTTGCTTTTTCCTGCTCCTCTTAGCATGATAAAGAAGATTCAAAGAGAGTGAGATGCCAGCTCCTTTCATTCAGTCAGTAGCTTCAATCATTTCTGGTATATGAATAACATGATGTTTTTCAATGGCAAAAATCAATGAATATTGTAAATGCACAAACAGTAATTTCTCCGCATTGCAAGGTGCAATTCTGAAATTTTTTGCTTTTTCCTGCTCCTCTTAGCATGATAAAGAAGATTCAAAGAGAGTGAGATGCCAGCTCCTTTCATTCAGTCAGCAGCTTCAATCATTTCTGGACATTTTTCAATGGCAAAAATCAATGAATATTGTAAATGCACAAAGAGTAATTTCTCCGCATTGCAAGGTGCAATTCTGAAATTTTTTGCTTTTTCCTGCTCCTCTTAGCATGATAAAGAAGATTCAAAGAGAGTGAGATGCCAGCTCCTTTCATTCAGTCAGTAGCTTCAAACATTTCTGGTATATGAATAACATGATGTTTTTCAATGGCAAAAATCAATGAATATTGTAAAAGCACAAACAGTAATTTCTCCGCATTGCAAGGTGCAATTCTGAAATTTTTTGCTTTTTCCTGCTCCTCTTAGCATGATAAAGAAGATTCAAAGAGAGTGAGATGCCAGCTCCTTTCATTCAGTCAGTAGCTTCAATCATTTCTGGACGTTTTTCAATGGCAAAAATCAATGAATATTGTAAATGCACAAACAGTAATTTCTCCGCATTGCAAGGTGCAATTCTGAAATTTTTTGCTTTTTCCTGCTCCTCTTAGCATGATAAAGAAGATTCAAAGAGAGTGAGATGCCAGCTCCTTTCATTCAGTCAGTAGCTTCAATCATTTCTGGTATATGAATAACATGATGTTTTTCAATGGCAAAAATCAATGAATATTGTAAATGCACAAACAGTAATTTCTCCGCATTGCAAGTTGCAATTCTGAAATTTTTTGCTTTTTCCTGCTCCTCTTAGCATGATAAAGAAGATTCAAAGAGAGTGAGATGCCAGCTCCTTTCATTCAGTCAGTAGCTTCAATCATTTCTGGACGTTTTTCAATGGCAAAAATCAATGAATATTGTAAATGCACAAACAGTAATTTCTCCGCATTGCAAGGTGCAATTCTGAAATTTTTTGCTTTTTCCTGCTCCTCTTAGCATGATAAAGAAGATTCAAAGAGAGTGAGATGCCAGCTCCTTTCATTCAGTCAGTAGCTTCAATCATTTCTGGACGTTTTTCAATGGCAAAAATCAATGAATATTGTAAATGCACAAACAGTAATTTCTCCGCATTGCAAGGTGCAATTCTGAAATTTTTTGCTTTTTCCTGCTCCTCTTAGCATGATAAAGAAGATTCAAAGAGAGAGAGATGCCAGCTCCTTTCATTCAGTCAGTAGCTTCAAACATTTCTGGTATATGAATAACATGATGTTTTTCAATGGCAAAAATCAATGAATATTGTAAAAGCACAAACAGTAATTTCTCCGCATTGCAAGGTGCAATTCTGAAATTTTTTGCTTTTTCCTGCTCCTCTTAGCATGATAAAGAAGATTCAAAGAGAGTGAGATGCCAGCTCCTTTCATTCAGTCAGTAGCTTCAATCATTTCTGGACGTTTTTCAATGGCAAAAATCAATGAATATTGTAAATGCACAAACAGTAATTTCTCCGCATTGCAAGGTGCAATTCTGAAATTTTTTGCTTTTTCCTGCTCCTCTTAGCATGATAAAGAAGATTCAAAGAGAGTGAGATGCCAGCTCCTTTCATTCAGTCAGTAGCTTCAATCATTTCTGGTATATGAATAACATGATGTTTTTCAATGGCAAAAATCAATGAATATTGTAAATGCACAAACAGTAATTTCTCCACATTGCAAGGTGCAATTCTGAAATTTTTTGCTTTTTCCTGCTCCTCTTAGCATGATAAAGAAGATTCAAAGAGAGTGAGATGCCAGCTCCTTTCATTCAGTCAGTAGCTTCAATCATTTCTGGACGTTTTTCAATGGCAAAAATCAATGAATATTGTAAATGCACAAACAGTAATTTCTCCGCATTGCAAGGTGCAATTCTGAAATTTTTTGCTTTTTCCTGCTCCTCTTAGCATGATAAAGAAGATTCAAAGAGAGCGAGATGCCAGCTCCTTTCATTCAGTCAGTAGCTTCAATCATTTCTGGTATATGAATAACATGATGTTTTTCAATGGCAAAAATCAATGAATATTGTAAATGCACAAACAGTAATTTCTCCGCATTGCAAGGTGCAATTCTGAAATTTTTTGCTTTTTCCTGCTCCTCTTAGCATGATAAAGAAGATTCAAAGAGAGTGAGATGCCAGCTCCTTTCATTCAGTCAGTAGCTTCAATCATTTCTGGACGTTTTTCAATGGCAAAAATCAATGAATATTGTAAATGCACAAACAGTAATTTCTCCGCATTGCAAGGTGCAATTCTGAAATTTTTTGCTTTTTCCTGCTCCTCTTAGCATGATAAAGAAGATTCAAAGAGAGTGAGATGCCAGCTCCTTTCATTCAGTCAGTAGCTTCAAACATTTCTGGTATATGAATAACATGATGTTTTTCAATGGCAAAAATCAATGAATATTGTAAATGCACAAACAGTAATTTCTCCGCATTGCAAGGTGCAATTCTGAAATTTTTTGCTTTTTCCTGCTCCTCTTAGCATGATAAAGAAGATTCAAAGAGAGTGAGATGCCAGCTCCTTTCATTCAGTCAGTAGCTTCAATCATTTCTGGACGTTTTTCAATGGCAAAAATCAATGAATATTGTAAATGCACAAACAGTAATTTCTCCGCATTGCAAGGTGCAATTCTGAAATTTTTTGCTTTTTCCTGCTCCTCTTAGCATGATAAAGAAGATTCAAAGAGAGTGAGATGCCAGCTCCTTTCATTCAGTCAGTAGCTTCAATCATTTCTGGACGTTTTTCAATGGCAAAAATCAATGAATATTGTAAATGCACAAACAGTAATTTCTCCGCATTGCAAGGTGCAATTCTGAAATTTTTTGCTTTTTCCTGCTCCTCTTAGCATGATAAAGAAGATTCAAAGAGAGTGAGATGCCAGCTCCTTTCATTCAGTCAGTAGCTTCAATCATTTCTGGTATATGAATAACATGATGTTTTTCAATGGCAAAAATCAATGAATATTGTAAATGCACAAACAGTAATTTCTCCGCATTGCAAGGTGCAATTCTGAAATTTTTTGCTTTTTCCTGCTCCTCTTAGCATGATAAAGAAGATTCAAAGAGAGTGAGATGCCAGCTCCTTTCATTCAGTCAGCAGCTTCAATCATTTCTGGACATTTTTCAATGGCAAAAATCAATGAATATTGTAAATGCACAAAGAGTAATTTCTCCGCATTGCAAGGTGCAATTCTGAAATTTTTTGCTTTTTCCTGCTCCTCTTAGCATGATAAAGAAGATTCAAAGAGAGTGAGATGCCAGCTCCTTTCATTCAGTCAGTAGCTTCAAACATTTCTGGTATATGAATAACATGATGTTTTTCAATGGCAAAAATCAATGAATATTGTAAAAGCACAAACAGTAATTTCTCCGCATTGCAAGGTGCAATTCTGAAATTTTTTGCTTTTTCCTGCTCCTCTTAGCATGATAAAGAAGATTCAAAGAGAGTGAGATGCCAGCTCCTTTCATTCAGTCAGTAGCTTCAATCATTTCTGGACGTTTTTCAATGGCAAAAATCAATGAATATTGTAAATGCACAAACAGTAATTTCTCCGCATTGCAAGGTGCAATTCTGAAATTTTTTGCTTTTTCCTGCTCCTCTTAGCATGATAAAGAAGATTCAAAGAGAGTGAGATGCCAGCTCCTTTCATTCAGTCAGTAGCTTCAATCATTTCTGGTATATGAATAACATGATGTTTTTCAATGGCAAAAATCAATGAATATTGTAAATGCACAAACAGTAATTTCTCCGCATTGCAAGTTGCAATTCTGAAATTTTTTGCTTTTTCCTGTTCCTCTTAGCATGATAAAGAAGATTCAAAGAGAGTGAGATGCCAGCTCCTTTCATTCAGTCAGTAGCTTCAATTATTTCTGGACGTTTTTCAATGGCAAAAATCAATGAATATTGTAAATGCACAAACAGTAATTTCTCCGCATTGCAAGGTGCAATTCTGAAATTTTTTGCTTTTTCCTGCTCCTCTTAGCATGATAAAGAAGATTCAAAGAGAGTGAGATGCCAGCTCCTTTCATTCAGTCAGTTGCTTCAATCATTTCTGGACGTTTTTCAATGGCAAAAATCAATGAATATTGTAAATGCACAAACAGTAATTTCTCCGCATTGCAAGGTGCAATTCTGAAATTTTTTGCTTTTTCCTGCTCCTCTTAGCATGATAAAGAAGATTCAAAGAGAGTGAGATGCCAGCTCCTTTCATTCAGTCAGTAGCTTCAATCATTTCTGGACGTTTTTCAATGGCAAAAATCAATGAATATTGTAAATGCACAAACAGTAATTTCTCCGCATTGCAAGATGCAATTCTGAAATTTTTTGATTTTTCCTGCTCCTCTTTGCATGATAAAGAAGATTCAAAGAGAGTGAGATGCCAGCTCCTTTCATTCAGTCAGTAGCTTCAATCATTTCTGGTATATGAATAACATGATGTTTTTCAATGGCAAAAATCAATGAATATTGTAAATGCACAAACAGTAATTTCTCCGCATTGCAAGGTGCAATTCTGAAATTTTTGGCTTTTTCCTGCTCCTCTTAGCATGATAAAGAAGATTCAAAGAGAGTGAGATGCCAGCTCCTTTCATTCAGTCAGTAGCTTCAATCATTTCTGGATGTTTTTCAATGGCAAAAATCAATGAATATTGTAAATGCACAAACAGTAATTTCTCCGCATTGCAAGGTGCAATTCTGAAATTTTTTGCTTTTTCCTGCTCCTCTTAGCATGATAAAGAAGATTCAAAGAGAGTGAGATGCCAGCTCCTTTCATTCAGTCAGTAGCTTCAAACATTTCTGGTATATGAATAACATGATGTTTTTCAATGGCAAAAATCAATGAATATTGTAAATGCACAAACAGTAATTTCTCCGCATTGCAAGGTGCAATTCTGAAATTTTTTGCTTTTTCCTGCTCCTCTTAGCATGATAAAGAATATTCAAAGAGAGTGAGATGCCAGCTCCTTTCATTCAGTCAGTAGCTTCAATCATTTCTGGACGTTTTTCAATGGCAAAAATCAATGAATATTGTAAATGCACAAACAGTAATTTCTCCGCATTGCAAGGTGCAATTCTGAAATTTTTTGCTTTTTCCTGCTCCTCTTAGCATGATAAAGAAGATTCAAAGAGAGTGAGATGCCAGCTTCTTTCATTCAGTCAGTAGCTTCAAACATTTCTGGGATATGAATAACATGATGTTTTTCAATGGCAAAAATTAATGAATATTGTAAATGCACAAACAGTAATTTCTCCGCATTGCAAGGTGTAATTCTGAAATTTTTTGCTTTTTCCTGCTCCTCTTAGCATGATAAAAAAGATTCAAAGAGAGTGAGATGCCAGCTCCTTTCATTCAGTCAGTAGCTTCAATCATTTCTGGACGTTTTTCAATGGCAAAAATCAATGAATATTGTAAATGCACAAACAGTAATTTCTCCGCATTGCAAGGTGCAATTCTGAAATTTTTTGCTTTTTCCTGCTCCTCTTAGCATGATAAAGAAGATTCAAAGAGAGTGAGATGCCAGCTCCTTTCATTCAGTCAGTAGCTTCAATCATTTCTGGACGTTTTTCAATGGCAAAAATCAATGAATATTGTAAATGCACAAACAGTAATTTCTCCGCATTGCAAGGTGCAATTCTGAAATTTTTTGCTTTTTCCTGCTCCTCTTAGCATGATAAAGAAGATTCAAAGAGAGTGAGATGCCAGCTCCTTTCATTCAGTCAGTAGCTTCAATCATTTCTGGTATATGAATAACATGATGTTTTTCAATGGCAAAAATCAATGAATATTGTAAATGCACAAACAGTAATTTCTCCGCATTGCAAGTTGCAATTCTGAAATTTTTTGCTTTTTCCTGCTCCTCTTAGCATGATAAAGAAGATTCAAAGAGAGTGAGATGCCAGCTCCTTTCATTCAGTCAGTAGCTTCAATCATTTCTGGATGTTTTTCAATGGCAAAAATCAATGAATATTGTAAATGCACAAACAGTAATTTCTCCGCATTGCAAGGTGCAATTCTGAAATTTCTTGCATTTTCCTGCTCCTCTTAGCATGATAAAGAAGATTCAAAGAGAGTGAGATGCCAGCTCCTTTCATTCAGTCAGTAGCTTCAATCATTTCTGGACGTTTTTCAATGGCAAAAATCAATGAATATTGTAAATGCACAAACAGTAATTTCTCCGCATTGCAAGGTGCAATTCTGAAATTTTTTGCTTTTTCCTGCTCCTCTTAGCATGATAAAGAAGATTCAAAGAGAGTGAGATGCCAGCTCCTTTCATTCAGTCAGTAGCTTCAAACATTTCTGGTATATGAATAACATGATGTTTTTCAATGGCAAAAATCAATGAATATTGTAAATGCACAAACAGTAATTTCTCCGCATTGCAAGGTGCAATTCTGAAATTTTTTGCTTTTTCCTGCTCCTCTTAGCATGATAAAGAAGATTCAAAGAGAGTGAGATGCCAGCTCCTTTCATTCAGTCAGTAGCTTCAATCATTTCTGGACGTTTTTCAATGGCAAAAATCAATGAATATTGTAAATGCACAAACAGTAATTTCTCCGCATTGCAAGGTGCAATTCTGAAATTTTTTGCTTTTTCCTGCTCCTCTTAGCATGATAAAGAAGATTCAAAGAGAGTGAGATGCCAGCTTCTTTCATTCAGTCAGTAGCTTCAAACATTTCTGGGATATGAATAACATGATGTTTTTCAATGGCAAAAATTAATGAATATTGTAAATGCACAAACAGTAATTTCTCCGCATTGCAAGGTGCAATTCTGAAATTTTTTGCTTTTTCCTGCTCCTCTTAGCATGATAAAGAAGATTCAAAGAGAGTGAGATGCCAGCTCCTTTCATTCAGTCAGTAGCTTCAATCATTTCTGGACGTTTTTCAATGGCAAAAATCAATGAATATTGTAAATGCACAAACAGTAATTTCTCCACATTGCAAGGTGCAATTCTGAAATTTTTTGCTTTTTCCTGCTCCTCTTAGCATGATAAAGAAGATTCAAAGAGAGTGAGATGCCAGCTCCTTTCATTCAGTCAGTAGCTTCAATCATTTCTGGACGTTTTTCAATGGCAAAAATCAATGAATATTGTAAATGCACAAACAGTAATTTCTCCGCATTGCAAGGTGCAATTCTGAAATTTTTTGCTTTTTCCTGCTCCTCTTAGCATGATAAAGAAGATTCAAAGAGAGTGAGATGCCAGCTCCTTTCATTCAGTCAGTAGCTTCAATCATTTCTGGTATATGAATAACATGATGTTTTTCAATGGCAAAAATCAATGAATATTGTAAATGCACAAACAGTAATTTCTCCGCATTGCAAGTTGCAATTCTGAAATTTTTTGCTTTTTCCTGCTCCTCTTAGCATGATAAAGAAGATTCAAAGAGAGTGAGATGCCAGCTCCTTTCATTCAGTCAGTAGCTTCAATCATTTCTGGACGTTTTTCAATGGCAAAAATCAATGAATATTGTAAATGCACAAACAGTAATTTCTCCGCATTGCAAGGTGCAATTCTGAAATTTTTTGCTTTTTCCTGCTCCTCTTAGCATGATAAAGAAGATTCAAAGAGAGTGAGATGCCAGCTCCTTTCATTCAGTCAGTAGCTTCAATCATTTCTGGACGTTTTTCAATGGCAAAAATCAATGAATATTGTAAATGCACAAACAGTAATTTCTCCGCATTGCAAGGTGCAATTCTGAAATTTTTTGCTTTTTCCTGCTCCTCTTAGCATGATAAAGAAGATTCAAAGAGAGTGAGATGCCAGCTCCTTTCATTCAGTCAGTAGCTTCAAACAATTCTGAAATTTTTTGCTTTTTCCTGCTCCTCTTAGCATGATAAAGAAGATTCAAAGAGAGTGAGATGCCAGCTCCTTTCATTCAGTCAGTAGCTTCAAACATTTCTGGTATATGAATAACATGATGTTTTTCAATGGCAAAAATCAATGAATATTGTAAATGCACAAACAGTAATTTCTCCGCATTGCAAGGTGCAATTCTGAAATTTTTTGCTTTTTCCTGCTCCTCTTAGCATGATAAAGAAGATTCAAAGAGAGTGAGATGCCAGCTACTTTCATTCAGTCAGTAGCTTCAATCATTTCTGGACGTTTTTCAATGGTAAAAATCAATGAATATTGTAAATGCACAAACAGTAATTTCTCCACATTGCAAGGTGCAATTCTGAAATTTTTTGCTTTTTCCTGCTCCTCTTAGCATGATAAAGAAGATTCAAAGAGAGTGAGATGCCAGCTCCTTTCATTCAGTCAGTAGCTTCAAACATTTCTGGTATATGAATAACATGATGTTTTTCAATGGCAAAAATCAATGAATATTGTAAATGCACAAACAGTAATTTCTCCGCATTGCAAGGTGCAATTCTGAAATTTTTTGCTTTTTCCTGCTCCTCTTAGCATGATAAAGAAGATTCAAAGAGAGTGAGATGCCAGCTCCTTTCATTCAGTCAGTAGCTTCAATCATTTCTGGACGTTTTTCAATGGCAAAGATCAATGAATATTGTAAATGCACAAACAGTAATTTCTCCGCATTGCAAGGTGCAATTCTGAAATTTTTTGCTTTTTCCTGCTCCTCTTAGCATGATAAAGAAGATTCAAAGAGAGTGAGATGCCAGCTCCTTTCATTCAGTCAGTAGCTTCAAACATTTCTGGTATATGAATAACATGATGTTTTTCAATGGCAAAAATCAATGAATATTGTAAATGCACAAACAGTAATTTCTCCGCATTGCAAGGTGCAAGTCTGAAATTTTTTGCTTTTTCCTGCTCCTCTTAGCATGATAAAGAAGATTCAAAGAGAGTGAGATGCCAGCTACTTTCATTCAGTCAGTAGCTTCAATCATTTCTGAACGTTTTTCAATGGTAAAAATCAATGAATATTGTAAATGCACAAACAGTAATTTCTCCACATTGCAAGGTGCAATTCTGAAATTTTTTGCTTTTTCCTGCTCCTCTTAGCATGATAAAGAAGATTCAAAGAGAGTGAGATGCCAGCTCCTTTCATTCAGTCAGTAGCTTCAAACATTTCTGGTATATGAATAACATGATGTTTTTCAATGGCAAAAATCAATGAATATTGTAAATGCACAAACAGTAATTTCTCCGCATTGCAAGGTGCAATTCTGAAATTTTTTGCTTTTTCCTGCTCCTCTTAGCATGATAAAGAAGATTCAAAGAGAGTGAGATGCCAGCTCCTTTCATTCAGTCAGTAGCTTAAAACATTTCTGGTATATGAATAACATGATGTTTTTCAATGGCAAAAATCAATGAATATTGTAAATGCACAAACAGTAATTTCTCCGCATTGCAAGGTGCAAGTCTGAAATTTTTTGCTTTTTCCTGCTCCTCTTAGCATGATAAAGAAGATTCAAAGAGAGTGAGATGCCAGCTACTTTCATTCAGTCAGTAGCTTCAATCATTTCTGGACGTTTTTCAATGGTAAAAATCAATGAATATTGTAAATGCACAAACAGTAATTTCTCCACATTGCAAGGTGCAATTCTGAAATTTTTTGCTTTTTCCTGCTCCTCTTAGCATGATAAAGAAGATTCAAAGAGAGTGAGATGCCAGCTCCTTTCATTCAGTCAGTAGCTTCAAACATTTCTGGTATATGAATAACATGATGTTTTTCAATGGCAAAAATCAATGAATATTGTAAATGCACAAACAGTAATTTCTCCGCATTGCAAGGTGCAATTCTGAAATTTTTTGCTTTTTCCTGCTCCTCTTAGCATGATAAAGAAGATTCAAAGAGAGTGAGATGCCAGCTCCTTTCATTCAGTCAGTAGCTTAAAACATTTCTGGTATATGAATAACATGATGTTTTTCAATGGCAAAAATCAATGAATATTGTAAATGCACAAACAGTAATTTCTCCGCATTGCAAGGTGCAAGTCTGAAATTTTTTGCTTTTTCCTGCTCCTCTTAGCATGATAAAGAAGATTCAAAGAGAGTGAGATGCCAGCTACTTTCATTCAGTCAGTAGCTTCAATCATTTCTGGACGTTTTTCAATGGTAAAAATCAATGAATATTGTAAATGCACAAACAGTAATTTCTCCACATTGCAAGGTGCAATTCTGAAATTTTTTGCTTTTTCCTGCTCCTCTTAGCATGATAAAGAAGATTCAAAGAGAGTGAGATGCCAGCTCCTTTCATTCAGTCAGTAGCTTCAAACATTTCTGGTATATGAATAACATGATGTTTTTCAATGGCAAAAATCAATGAATATTGTAAATGCACAAACAGTAATTTCTCCGCATTGCAAGGTGCAATTCTGAAATTTTTTGCTTTTTCCTGCTCCTCTTAGCATGATAAAGAAGATTCAAAGAGAGTGAGATGCCAGCTCCTTTCATTCAGTCAGTAGCTTCAAACATTTCTGGTATATGAATAACATGATGTTTTTCAATGGCAAAAATCAATGAATATTGTAAATGCACAAACAGTAATTTCTCCGCATTGCAAGGTGCAATTCTGAAATTTTTTGCTTTTTCCTGCTCCTCTTAGCATGATAAAGAAGATTCAAAGAGAGTGAGATGCCAGCTCCTTTCATTCAGTCAGTAGCTTCAATCATTTCTGGACGTTTTTCAATGGCAAAAATCAATGAATATTGTAAATGCACAAACAGTAATTTCTCCGCATTGCAAGGTGCAATTCTGAAATTTTTTGCTTTTTCCTGCTCCTCTTAGCATGATAAAGAAGACTCAAAGAGAGTGAGATGTCAGATCCTTTCATTCAGTCAGTAGCTTCAAACATTTCTGGTATATGAATAACATGATGTTTTTCAATGGCAAAAATCAATGAATATTGTAAATGCACAAAAAATAATTTCTCCGCATTGCAAGGTGCAATTCTGAAATTTTTTGCTTTTTCCTGCTCCTCTTAGCATGATAAAGAAGATTCAAAGAGAGTGAGATGCCAGCTCCTTTCATTCAGTCAGTAGCTTCAATCATTTCTGGACGTTTTTCAATGGCAAAAATCAATGAATATTGTAAATGCACAAACAGTAATTTCTCCGCATTGCAAGGTTCAATTTTGAAATTTTTTGCTTTTTCCTGCTCCTCTTAGCATGATAAAGAAGATTCAAAGAGAGTGAGATGCCAGCTCCTTTCATTCAGTCAGTAGCTTCAATCATTTCTGGTATATGAATAACATGATGTTTTTCAATGGCAAAAATCAATGAATATTGTAAATGCACAAACAGTAATTTCTCCGCATTGCAAGGTGCAATTCTGAAATTTTTTGCTTTTTCCTGCTCCTATTAGCATGATAAAGAAGATTCAAAGAGAGTGAGATGCCAGCTCCTTTCATTCAGTCAGTAGCTTCAATCATTTCTGGACGTTTTTCAATGGCAAAAATCAATGAATATTGTAAATGCACAAACAGTAATTTCTCCGCATTGCAAGGTGCAATTCTGAAATTTTTTGCTTTTTCCTGCTCCTCTTAGCATGATAAACAAGATTCAAAGAGAGTGAGATGCCAGCTCCTTTCATTCAGTCAGTAGCTTCAATCATTTCTGGACGTTTTTCAATGGCAAAAATCAATGAATATTGTAAATGCACAAACAGTAATTTCTCCGCATTGCAAGGTGCAATTCTGAAATTTTTTGCTTTTTCCTGCTCCTCTTAGCATGATAAAGAAGATTCAAAGAGAGTGAGATGCCAGCTCCTTTCATTCAGTCAGTAGCTTCAATCATTTCTGGACGTTTTTCAATGGCAAAAATCAATGAATATTGTAAATGCACAAACAGTAATTTCTCCACATTGCAAGGGGCAATTCGGAAATTTTTTGCTTTTTCCTGCTAATCCTAGCATGATAAAGAAGATTCAAAGAGAGTGAGATGCCAGCTCCTTTCATTCAGTCAGTAGCTTCAAACATTTCTGGTATATGAATAACATGATGTTTTTCAATGGCAAAAATCAATGAATATTGTAAATGCACAAACAGTAATTTCTCCGCATTGCAAGGTGCAATTCTGAAATTTTTTGCTTTTTCCTGCTCCTCTTAGCATGATAAAGAAGATTCAAAGAGAGTGAGATGCCAGCTCCTTTCATTCAGTCAGTAGCTTCAATCATTTCTGGACGTTTTTCAATGGCAAAAATCAATGAATATTGTAAATGCACAAACAGTAATTTCTCCGCATTGCAAGGTGCAATTCTGAAATTTTTTGCTTTTTCCTGCTCCTCTTAGCATGATAAACAAGATTCAAAGAGAGTGAGATGCCAGCTCCTTTCATTCAGTCAGTAGCTTCAATCATTTCTGGACGTTTTTCAATGGCAAAAATCAATGAATATTGTAAATGCACAAACAGTAATTTCTCCGCATTGCAAGGTGCAATTCTGAAATTTTTTGCTTTTTCCTGCTCCTCTTAGCATGATAAAGAAGATTCAAAGAGAGTGAGATGCCAGCTCCTTTCATTCAGTCAGTAGCTTCAATCATTTCTGGACGTTTTTCAATGGCAAAAATCAATGAATATTGTAAATGCACAAACAGTAATTTCTCCGCATTGCAAGGTGCAATTCTGAAATTTTTTGCTTTTTCCTGCTCCTCTTAGCATGATAAAGAAGATTCAAAGAGAGTGAGATGCCAGCTCCTTTCATTCAGTCAGTAGCTTCAAACATTTCTGGTATATGAATAACATGATGTTTTTCAATGGCAAAAATCAATGAATATTGTAAATGCACAAACAGTAATTTCTCCGCATTGCAAGGTGCAAGTCTGAAATTTTTTGCTTTTTCCTGCTCCTCTTAGCATGATAAAGAAGATTCAAAGAGAGTGAGATGCCAGCTACTTTCATTCAGTCAGTAGCTTCAATCATTTCTGGACGTTTTTCAATGGTAAAAATCAATGAATATTGTAAATGCACAAACTGTAATTTCTCCACATTGCAAGGTGCAATTCTGAAATTTTTTGCTTTTTCCTGCTCCTCTTAGCATGATAAAGAAGATTCAAAGAGAGTGAGATGCCAGCTCCTTTCATTCAGTCAGTAGCTTCAAACATTTCTGGTATATGAATAACATGATGTTTTTCAATGGCAAAAATCAATGAATATTGTAAATGCACAAACAGTAATTTCTCCGCATTGCAAGGTGCAATTCTGAAATTTTTTTCTTTTTCCTGCTCCTCTTAGCATGATAAAGAAGATTCAAAGAGAGTGAGATGCCAGCTCCTTTCATTCAGTCAGTAGCTTCAATCATTTCTGGATGTTTTTCAATGGCAAAAATCAATGAATATTGTAAATGCACAAACTGTAATTTCTCCGCATTGCAAGGTGCAATTCTGAAATTTTTTGCTTTTTCCTGCTCCTCTTAGCATGATAAAGAAGATTCAAAGAGAGTGAGATGCCAGCTCCTTTCATTCAGTCAGTAGCTTCAATCATTTCTGGACGTTTTTCAATGGCAAAAATCAATGAATATTGTAAATGCACAAACAGTAATTTCTCCGCATTGCAAGGTGCAATTCTGAAATTTTTTGCTTTTTCCTGCTCCTCTTAGCATGATAAACAAGATTCAAAGAGAGTGAGATGCCAGCTCCTTTCATTCAGTCAGTAGCTTCAAACATTTCTGGTATATGAATAACATGATGTTTTTCAATGGCAAAAATCAATGAATATTGTAAATGCACAAACAGTAATTTCTCCGCATTGCAAGGTGCAATTCTGAAATTTTTTGCTTTTTCCTGCTCCTATTAGCATGATAAAGAAGATTCAAAGAGAGTGAGATGCCAGCTCCTTTCATTCAGTCAGTAGCTTCAATCATTTCTGGTATATGAATAACATGATGTTTTTCAATGGCAAAAATCAATGAATATTGTAAATGCACAAACAGTAATTTCTCCGCATTGCAAGGTGCAATTCTGAAATTTTTTGCTTTTTCCTGCTCCTCTTAGCATGATAAAGAAGATTCAAAGAGAGTGAGATGCCAGCTCCTTTCATTCAGTCAGTAGCTTCAATCATTTCTGGACGTTTTTCAATGGCAAAAATCAATGAATATTGTAAATGCACAAACAGTAATTTCTCCGCATTGCAAGGTGCAATTCTGAAATTTTTTGCTTTTTCCTGCTCCTCTTAGCATGATAAAGAAGACTCAAAGAGAGTGAGATGTCAGATCCTTTCATTCAGTCAGTAGCTTCAAACATTTCTGGTATATGAATAACATGATGTTTTTCAATGGCAAAAATCAATGAATATTGTAAATGCACAAAAAATAATTTCTCCGCATTGCAAGGTGCAATTCTGAAATTTTTTGCTTTTTCCTGCTCCTCTTAGCATGATAAAGAAGATTCAAAGAGAGTGAGATGCCAGCTCCTTTCATTCAGTCAGTAGCTTCAATCATTTCTGGACGTTTTTCAATGGCAAAAATCAATGAATATTGTAAATGCACAAACAGTAATTTCTCCGCATTGCAAGGTTCAATTTTGAAATTTTTTGCTTTTTCCTGCTCCTCTTAGCATGATAAAGAAGATTCAAAGAGAGTGAGATGCCAGCTCCTTTCATTCAGTCAGTAGCTTCAATCATTTCTGGTATATGAATAACATGATGTTTTTCAATGGCAAAAATCAATGAATATTGTAAATGCACAAACAGTAATTTCTCCGCATTGCAAGGTGCAATTCTGAAATTTTTTGCTTTTTCCTGCTCCTATTAGCATGATAAAGAAGATTCAAAGAGAGTGAGATGCCAGCTCCTTTCATTCAGTCAGTAGCTTCAATCATTTCTGGACGTTTTTCAATGGCAAAAATCAATGAATATTGTAAATGCACAAACAGTAATTTCTCCGCATTGCAAGGTGCAATTCTGAAATTTTTTGCTTTTTCCTGCTCCTCTTAGCATGATAAACAAGATTCAAAGAGAGTGAGATGCCAGCTCCTTTCATTCAGTCAGTAGCTTCAATCATTTCTGGACGTTTTTCAATGGCAAAAATCAATGAATATTGTAAATGCACAAACAGTAATTTCTCCGCATTGCAAGGTGCAATTCTGAAATTTTTTGCTTTTTCCTGCTCCTCTTAGCATGATAAAGAAGATTCAAAGAGAGTGAGATGCCAGCTCCTTTCATTCAGTCAGTAGCTTCAATCATTTCTGGACGTTTTTCAATGGCAAAAATCAATGAATATTGTAAATGCACAAACAGTAATTTCTCCACATTGCAAGGGGCAATTCGGAAATTTTTTGCTTTTTCCTGCTAATCCTAGCATGATAAAGAAGATTCAAAGAGAGTGAGATGCCAGCTCCTTTCATTCAGTCAGTAGCTTCAAACATTTCTGGTATATGAATAACATGATGTTTTTCAATGGCAAAAATCAATGAATATTGTAAATGCACAAACAGTAATTTCTCCGCATTGCAAGGTGCAATTCTGAAATTTTTTGCTTTTTCCTGCTCCTCTTAGTATGATAAAGAAGATTCAAAGAGAGTGAGATGCCAGCTCCTTTCATTCAGTCAGTAGCTTCAATCATTTCTGGACGTTTTTCAATGGCAAAAATCAATGAATATTGTAAATGCACAAACAGTAATTTCTCCGCATTGCAAGGTGCAATTCTGAAATTTTTTGCTTTTTCCTGCTCCTCTTAGCATGATAAACAAGATTCAAAGAGAGTGAGATGCCAGCTCCTTTCATTCAGTCAGTAGCTTCAATCATTTCTGGACGTTTTTCAATGGCAAAAATCAATGAATATTGTAAATGCACAAACAGTAATTTCTCCGCATTGCAAGGTGCAATTCTGAAATTTTTTGCTTTTTCCTGCTCCTCTTAGCATGATAAAGAAGATTCAAGGAGAGTGAGATGCCAGCTCCTTTCATTCAGTCAGTAGCTTCAATCATTTCTGGACGTTTTTCAATGGCAAAAATCAATGAATATTGTAAATGCACAAACAGTAATTTCTCCGCATTGCAAGGTGCAATTCTGAAATTTTTTGCTTTTTCCTGCTCCTCTTAGCATGATAAAGAAGATTCAAAGAGAGTGAGATGCCAGCTCCTTTCATTCAGTCAGTAGCTTCAAACATTTCTGGTATATGAATAACATGATGTTTTTCAATGGCAAAAATCAATGAATATTGTAAATGCACAAACAGTAATTTCTCCGCATTGCAAGGTGCAAGTCTGAAATTTTTTGCTTTTTCCTGCTCCTCTTAGCATGATAAAGAAGATTCAAAGAGAGTGAGATGCCAGCTACTTTCATTCAGTCAGTAGCTTCAATCATTTCTGGACGTTTTTCAATGGTAAAAATCAATGAATATTGTAAATGCACAAACTGTAATTTCTCCACATTGCAAGGTGCAATTCTGAAATTTTTTGCTTTTTCCTGCTCCTCTTAGCATGATAAAGAAGATTCAAAGAGAGTGAGATGCCAGCTCCTTTCATTCAGTCAGTAGCTTCAAACATTTCTGGTATATGAATAACATGATGTTTTTCAATGGCAAAAATCAATGAATATTGTAAATGCACAAACAGTAATTTCTCCGCATTGCAAGGTGCAATTCTGAAATTTTTTTCTTTTTCCTGCTCCTCTTAGCATGATAAAGAAGATTCAAAGAGAGTGAGATGCCAGCTCCTTTCATTCAGTCAGTAGCTTCAATCATTTCTGGATGTTTTTCAATGGCAAAAATCAATGAATATTGTAAATGCACAAACTGTAATTTCTCCGCATTGCAAGGTGCAATTCTGAAATTTTTTGCTTTTTCCTGCTCCTCTTAGCATGATAAAGAAGATTCAAAGAGAGTGAGATGCCAGCTCCTTTCATTCAGTCAGTAGCTTCAATCATTTCTGGACGTTTTTCAATGGCAAAAATCAATGAATATTGTAAATGCACAAACAGTAATTTCTCCGCATTGCAAGGTGCAATTCTGAAATTTTTTGCTTTTTCCTGCTCCTCTTAGCATGATAAACAAGATTCAAAGAGAGTGAGATGCCAGCTCCTTTCATTCAGTCAGTAGCTTCAAACATTTCTGGTATATGAATAACATGATGTTTTTCAATGGCAAAAATCAATGAATATTGTAAATGCACAAACAGTAATTTCTCCGCATTGCAAGGTGCAATTCTGAAATTTTTTGCTTTTTCCTGCTCCTATTAGCATGATAAAGAAGATTCAAAGAGAGTGAGATGCCAGCTCCTTTCATTCAGTCAGTAGCTTCAATCATTTCTGGACGTTTTTCAATGGCAAAAATCAATGAATATTGTAAATGCACAAACAGTAATTTCTCCGCATTGCAAGGTGCAATTCTGAAATTTTTTGCTTTTTCCTGCTCCTCTTAGCATGATAAACAAGATTCAAAGAGAGTGAGATGCCAGCTCCTTTCATTCAGTCAGTAGCTTCAATCATTTCTGGACGTTTTTCAATGGCAAAAATCAATGAATATTGTAAATGCACAAACAGTAATTTCTCCGCATTGCAAGGTGCAATTCTGAAATTTTTTTCTTTTTCCTGCTCCTCTTAGCATGATAAAGAAGATTCAAAGAGAGTGAGATGCCAGCTCCTTTCATTCAGTCAGTAGCTTCAATCATTTCTGGACGTTTTTCAATGGCAAAAATCAATGAATATTGTAAATGCACAAACAGTAATTTCTCCACATTGCAAGGGGCAATTCGGAAATTTTTTGCTTTTTCCTGCTAATCCTAGCATGATAAAGAAGATTCAAAGAGAGTGAGATGCCAGCTCCTTTCATTCAGTCAGTAGCTTCAAACATTTCTGGTATATGAATAACATGATGTTTTTCAATGGCAAAAATCAATGAATATTGTAAATGCACAAACAGTAATTTCTCCGCATTGCAAGGTGCAATTCTGAAATTTTTTGCTTTTTCCTGCTCCTCTTAGCATGATAAAGAAGATTCAAAGAGAGTGAGATGCCAGCTCCTTTCATTCAGTCAGTAGCTTCAATCATTTCTGGACGTTTTTCAATGGCAAAAATCAATGAATATTGTAAATGCACAAACAGTAATTTCTCCACATTGCAAGGTGCAATTCTGAAATTTTTTGATTTTTCCTGCTCCTCTTAGCATGATAAAGAAGATTCAAAGAGAGTGAGATGCCAGCTCCTTTCATTCAGTCAGTAGCTTCAATCATTTCTGGACGTTTTTCAATGGCAAAAATCAATGAATATTGTAAATGCACAAACAGTAATTTCTCCGCATTGCAAGGTGCAATTCTGAAATTTTTTGCTTTTTCCTGCTCCTCTTAGCATGATAAAGAAGATTCAAAGAGAGTGAGATGCCAGCTCCTTTCATTCAGTCAGTAGCTTCAAACATTTCTGGTATATGAATAACATGATGTTTTTCAATGGCAAAAATCAATGAATATTGTAAATGCACAAACAGTAATTTCTCCGCATTGCAAGGTACAATTCTGAAATTTTTTGCTTTTTCCTGCTCCTCTTAGCATGATAAAGAAGATTCAAAGAGAGTGAGATGCCAGCTCCTTTCGTTCAGTCAGTAGCTTCAATCATTTCTGGATGTTTTTCAATGGCAAAAATCATTGAATATTATAAATGCACAAACAGTAATTTCTCCGCATTGCAAGGTGCAATTCTGAAATTTTTTGCTTTTTCCTGCTCCTCTTAGCATGATAAAGAAGATTCAAAGAGAGTGAGATGCCAGCTCCTTTCATTCAGTCAGTAGCTTCAAACATTTCTGGTATATGAATAACATGATGTTTTTCAATGGCAAAAATCAATGAATATTGTAAATGCACAAACAGTAATTTCTCCGCATTGCAAGGTGCAAGTCTGAAATTTTTTGCTTTTTCCTGCTCCTCTTAGCATGATAAAGAAGATTCAAAGAGAGTGAGATGCCAGCTACTTTCATTCAGTCAGTAGCTTCAATCATTTCTGGACGTTTTTCAATGGTAAAAATCAATGAATATTGTAAATGCACAAACAGTAATTTCTCCACATTGCAAGGTGCAATTCTGAAATTTTTTGCTTTTTCCTGCTCCTCTTAGCATGATAAAGAAGATTCAAAGAGAGTGAGATGCCAGCTCCTTTCATTCAGTCAGTAGCTTCAAACATTTCTGGTATATGAATAACATGATGTTTTTCAATGGCAAAAATCAATGAATATTGTAAATGCACAAACAGTAATTTCTCCGCATTGCAAGGTGCAATTCTGAAATTTTTTGCTTTTTCCTGCTCCTCTTAGCATGATAAAGAAGATTCAAAGAGAGTGAGATGCCAGCTCCTTTCATTCAGTCAGTAGCTTCAAACATTTCTGGTATATGAATAACATGATGTTTTTCAATGGCAAAAATCAATGAATATTGTAAATGCACAAACAGTAATTTCTCCGCATTGCAAGGTGCAAGTCTGAAATTTTTTGCTTTTTCCTGCTCCTCTTAGCATGATAAAGAAGATTCAAAGAGAGTGAGATGCCAGCTACTTTCATTCAGTCAGTAGCTTCAATCATTTCTGGACGTTTTTCAATGGTAAAAATCAATGAATATTGTAAATGCACAAACAGTAATTTCTCCACATTGCAAGGTGCAATTCTGAAATTTTTTGCTTTTTCCTGCTCCTCTTAGCATGATAAAGAAGATTCAAAGAGAGTGAGATGCCAGCTCCTTTCATTCAGTCAGTAGCTTCAAACATTTCTGGTATATGAATAACATGATGTTTTTCAATGGCAAAAATCAATGAATATTGTAAATGCACAAACAGTAATTTCTCCGCATTGCAAGGTGCAATTCTGAAATTTTTTGCTTTTTCCTGCTCCTCTTAGCATGATAAAGAAGATTCAAAGAGAGTGAGATGCCAGCTCCTTTCATTCAGTCAGTAGCTTCAATCATTTCTGGATGTTTTTCAATGGCAAAAATCAATGAATATTGTAAATGCACAAACTGTAATTTCTCCGCATTGCAAGGTGCAATTCTGAAATTTTTTGCTTTTTCCTGCTCCTCTTAGCATGATAAAGAAGATTCAAAGAGAGTGAGATGCCAGCTCCTTTCATTCAGTCAGTAGCTTCAATCATTTCTGGACGTTTTTCAATGGCAAAAATCAATGAATATTGTAAATGCACAAACAGTAATTTCTCCGCATTGCAAGGTGCAATTCTGAAATTTTTTGCTTTTTCCTGCTCCTCTTAGCATGATAAACAAGATTCAAAGAGAGTGAGATGCCAGCTCCTTTCATTCAGTCAGTAGCTTCAAACATTTCTGGTATATGAATAACATGATGTTTTTCAATGGCAAAAATCAATGAATATTGTAAATGCACAAACAGTAATTTCTCCGCATTGCAAGGTGCAATTCTGAAATTTTTTGCTTTTTCCTGCTCCTCTTAGCATGATAAAGAAGATTCAAAGAGAGTGAGATGCCAGCTCCTTTCATTCAGTCAGTAGCTTCAAACATTTCTGGTATATGAATAACATGATGTTTTTCAATGGCAAAAATCAATGAATATTGTAAATGCACAAACAGTAATTTCTCCGCATTGCAAGGTGCAAGTCTGAAATTTTTTGCTTTTTCCTGCTCCTCTTAGCATGATAAAGAAGATTCAAAGAGAGTGAGATGCCAGCTACTTTCATTCAGTCAGTAGCTTCAATCATTTCTGGACGTTTTTCAATGGTAAAAATCAATGAATATTGTAAATGCAGAAACAGTAATTTCTCCACATTGCAAGGTGCAATTCTGAAATTTTTTGCTTTTTCCTGCTCCTCTTAGCATGATAAAGAAGATTCAAAGAGAGTGAGGTGCCAGCTCCTTTCATTCAGTCAGTAGCTTCAAACATTTCTGGTATATGAATAACATGATGTTTTTCAATGGCAAAAATCAATGAATATTGTAAATGCACAAACAGTAATTTCTCCGCATTGCAAGGTGCAATTCTGAAATTTTTTGCTTTTTCCTGCTCCTCTTAGCATGATAAAGAAGATTCAAAGAGAGTGAGATGCCAGCTCCTTTCATTCAGTCAGTAGCTTCAAACATTTCTGGTATATGAATAACATGATGTTTTTCAATTGGAAAAATCAATGAATATTGTAAATGCACAAACAGTAATTTCTCCGCATTGCAAGGTGCAAGTCTGAAATTTTTTGCTTTTTCCTGCTCCTCTTAGCATGATAAAGAAGATTCAAAGAGAGTGAGATGCCAGCTACTTTCATTCAGTCAGTAGCTTCAATCATTTCTGGACGTTTTTCAATGGTAAAAATCAATGAATATTGTAAATGCACAAACAGTAATTTCTCCACATTGCAAGGTGCAATTCTGAAATTTTTTGCTTTTTCCTGCTCCTCTTAGCATGATAAAGAAGATTCAAAGAGAGTGAGATGCCAGCTCCTTTCATTCAGTCAGTAGCTTCAAACATTTCTGGTATATGAATAACATGATGTTTTTCAATGGCAAAAATCAATGAATATTGTAAATGCACAAACAGTAATTTCTCCGCATTGCAAGGTGCAATTCTGAAATTTTTTGCTTTTTCCTGCTCCTCTTAGCATGATAAAGAAGATTCAAAGAGAGTGAGATGCCAGCTCCTTTCATTCAGTCAGTAGCTTCAATCATTTCTGGATGTTTTTCAATGGCAAAAATCAATGAATATTGTAAATGCACAAACTGTAATTTCTCCGCATTGCAAGGTGCAATTCTGAAATTTTTTGCTTTTTCCTGCTCCTCTTAGCATGATAAAGAAGATTCAAAGAGAGTGAGATGCCAGCTCCTTTCATTCAGTCAGTAGCTTCAATCATTTCTGGACGTTTTTCAATGGCAAAAATCAATGAATATTGTAAATGCACAAACAGTAATTTCTCCGCATTGCAAGGTGCAATTCTGAAATTTTTTGCTTTTTCCTGCTCCTCTTAGCATGATAAACAAGATTCAAAGAGAGTGAGATGCCAGCTCCTTTCATTTAGTCAGTAGCTTCAATCATTTCTGGACGTTTTTCAATGGCAAAAATCAATGAATATTGTAAATGCACAAACAGTAATTTCTCCGCATTGCAAGGTGCAATTCTGAAATTTTTTGCTTTTTCCTGCTCCTCTTAGCATGATAAAGAAGATTCAAAGAGAGTGAGATGCCAGCTCCTTTCATTCAGTCAGTAGCTTCAATCATTTCTGGACGTTTTTCAATGGCAAAAATCAATGAATATTGTAAATGCACAAACAGTAATTTCTCCGCATTGCAAGGTGCAATTCTGAAATTTTTTGCTTTTTCCTGCTCCTCTTAGCATGATAAAGAAGATTCAAAGAGAGTGAGATGCCAGCTCCTTTCATTCAGTCAGTAGCTTCAAACATTTCTGGTATATGAATAACATGATGTTTTTCAATGGCAAAAATCAATGAATATTGTAAATGCACAAACAGTAATTTCTCCGCATTGCAAGGTGCAATTCTGAAATTTTTTGCTTTTTCCTGCTCCTCTTAGCATGATAAAGAAGATTCAAAGAGAGTGAGATGCCAGCTCCTTTCGTTCAGTCAGTAGCTTCAATCATTTCTGGATGTTTTTCAATGGCAAAAATCATTGAATATTATAAATGCACAAACAGTAATTTCTCCGCATTGCAAGGTGCAATTCTGAAATTTTTTGCTTTTTCCTGCTCCTCTTAGCATGATAAAGAAGATTCAAAGAGAGTGAGATGCCAGCTCCTTTCATTCAGTCAGTAGCTTCAAACATTTCTGGTATATGAATAACATGATGTTTTTCAATGGCAAAAATCAATGAATATTGTAAATGCACAAACAATAATTTCTCCGCATTGCAAGGTGCAATTCTGAAATTTTTTGCTTTTTCCTGCTCCTCTTAGCATGATAAAGAAGATTCAAAGAGAGTGAGATGCCAGCTCCTTTCATTCAGTCAGTAGCTTCAATCATTTCTGGACGTTTTTCAGTGGCAAAAATCAATGAATATTGTAAATGCACAAACAGTAATTTCTCCGCATTGCAAGGTGCAATTATGAAATTTTTTGCTTTTTCCTGCTCCTCTTAGCATGATAAAGAAGATTCAAAGAGAGTGAGATGCCAGCTCCTTTCATTCAGTCAGTAGCTTCAAACATTTCTGGTATATGAATAACATGATGTTTTTCAATGGCAAAAATCAATGAATATTGTAAATGCACAAACAGTAATTTCTCCGCATTGCAAGGTGCAATTCTGAAATTTTTTGCTTTTTCCTGCTCCTCTTAGCATGATAAAGAAGATTCAAAGAGAGTGAGATGCCAGCTCCTTTCATTCAGTCAGTAGCTTCAAACATTTCTGGTATATGAATAACATGATGTTTTTCAATGGCAAAAATCAATGAATATTGTAAATGCACAAACAGTAATTTCTCCGCATTGCAAGGTGCAAGTCTGAAATTTTTTGCTTTTTCCTGCTCCTCTTAGCATGATAAAGAAGATTCAAAGAGAGTGAGATGCCAGCTACTTTCATTCAGTCAGTAGCTTCAATCATTTCTGGACGTTTTTCAATGGTAAAAATCAATGAATATTGTAAATGCACAAACAGTAATTTCTCCACATTGCAAGGTGCAATTCTGAAATTTTTTGCTTTTTCCTGCTCCTCTTAGCATGATAAAGAAGATTCAAAGAGAGTGAGATGCCAGCTCCTTTCATTCAGTCAGTAGCTTCAAACATTTCTGGTATATGAATAACATGATGTTTTTCAATGGCAAAAATCAATGAATATTGTAAATGCACAAACAGTAATTTCTCCGCATTGCAAGGTGCAATTCTGAAATTTTTTGCTTTTTCCTGCTCCTCTTAGCATGATAAAGAAGATTCAAAGAGAGTGAGATGCCAGCTCCTTTCATTCAGTCAGTAGCTTCAATCATTTCTGGATGTTTTTCAATGGCAAAAATCAATGAATATTGTAAATGCACAAACTGTAATTTCTCCGCATTGCAAGGTGCAATTCTGAAATTTTTTGCTTTTTCCTGCTCCTCTTAGCATGATAAAGAAGATTCAAAGAGAGTGAGATGCCAGCTCCTTTCATTCAGTCAGTAGCTTCAATCATTTCTGGACGTTTTTCAATGGCAAAAATCAATGAATATTGTAAATGCACAAACAGTAATTTCTCCGCATTGCAAGGTGCAATTCTGAAATTTTTTGCTTTTTCCTGCTCCTCTTAGCATGATAAACAAGATTCAAAGAGAGTGAGATGCCAGCTCCTTTCATTCAGTCAGTAGCTTCAAACATTTCTGGTATATGAATAACATGATGTTTTTCAATGGCAAAAATCAATGAATATTGTAAATGCACAAACAGTAATTTCTCCGCATTGCAAGGTGCAATTCTGAAATTTTTTGCTTTTTCCTGCTCCTCTTAGCATGATAAAGAAGATTCAAAGAGAGTGAGATGCCAGCTACTTTCATTCAGTCAGTAGCTTCAATCATTTCTGGACGTTTTTCAATGGTAAAAATCAATGAATATTGTAAATGCAGAAACAGTAATTTCTCCACATTGCAAGGTGCAATTCTGAAATTTTTTGCTTTTTCCTGCTCCTCTTAGCATGATAAAGAAGATTCAAAGAGAGTGAGGTGCCAGCTCCTTTCATTCAGTCAGTAGCTTCAAACATTTCTGGTATATGAATAACATGATGTTTTTCAATGGCAAAAATCAATGAATATTGTAAATGCACAAACAGTAATTTCTCCGCATTGCAAGGTGCAATTCTGAAATTTTTTGCTTTTTCCTGCTCCTCTTAGCATGATAAAGAAGATTCAAAGAGAGTGAGATGCCAGCTCCTTTCATTCAGTCAGTAGCTTCAAACATTTCTGGTATATGAATAACATGATGTTTTTCAATTGGAAAAATCAATGAATATTGTAAATGCACAAACAGTAATTTCTCCGCATTGCAAGGTGCAAGTCTGAAATTTTTTGCTTTTTCCTGCTCCTCTTAGCATGATAAAGAAGATTCAAAGAGAGTGAGATGCCAGCTACTTTCATTCAGTCAGTAGCTTCAATCATTTCTGGACGTTTTTCAATGGTAAAAATCAATGAATATTGTAAATGCACAAACAGTAATTTCTCCACATTGCAAGGTGCAATTCTGAAATTTTTTGCTTTTTCCTGCTCCTCTTAGCATGATAAAGAAGATTCAAAGAGAGTGAGATGCCAGCTCCTTTCATTCAGTCAGTAGCTTCAAACATTTCTGGTATATGAATAACATGATGTTTTTCAATGGCAAAAATCAATGAATATTGTAAATGCACAAACAGTAATTTCTCCGCATTGCAAGGTGCAATTCTTAAATTTTTTGCTTTTTCCTGCTCCTCTTAGCATGATAAAGAAGATTCAAAGAGAGTGAGATGCCAGCTCCTTTCATTCAGTCAGTAGCTTCAATCATTTCTGGATGTTTTTCAATGGCAAAAATCAATGAATATTGTAAATGCACAAACTGTAATTTCTCCGCATTGCAAGGTGCAATTCTGAAATTTTTTGCTTTTTCCTGCTCCTCTTAGCATGATAAAGAAGATTCAAAGAGAGTGAGATGCCAGCTCCTTTCATTCAGTCAGTAGCTTCAATCATTTCTGGACGTTTTTCAATGGCAAAAATCAATGAATATTGTAAATGCACAAACAGTAATTTCTCCGCATTGCAAGGTGCAATTCTGAAATTTTTTGCTTTTTCCTGCTCCTCTTAGCATGATAAACAAGATTCAAAGAGAGTGAGATGCCAGCTCCTTTCATTTAGTCAGTAGCTTCAATCATTTCTGGACGTTTTTCAATGGCAAAAATCAATGAATATTGTAAATGCACAAACAGTAATTTCTCCGCATTGCAAGGTGCAATTCTGAAATTTTTTGCTTTTTCCTGCTCCTCTTAGCATGATAAAGAAGATTCAAAGAGAGTGAGATGCCAGCTCCTTTCATTCAGTCAGTAGCTTCAATCATTTCTGGACGTTTTTCAATGGCAAAAATCAATGAATATTGTAAATGCACAAACAGTAATTTCTCCGCATTGCAAGGTGCAATTCTGAAATTTTTTGCTTTTTCCTGCTCCTCTTAGCATGATAAAGAAGATTCAAAGAGAGTGAGATGCCAGCTCCTTTCATTCAGTCAGTAGCTTCAAACATTTCTGGTATATGAATAACATGATGTTTTTCAATGGCAAAAATCAATGAATATTGTAAATGCACAAACAGTAATTTCTCCGCATTGCAAGGTGCAATTCTGAAATTTTTTGCTTTTTCCTGCTCCTCTTAGCATGATAAAGAAGATTCAAAGAGAGTGAGATGCCAGCTCCTTTCGTTCAGTCAGTAGCTTCAATCATTTCTGGATGTTTTTCAATGGCAAAAATCATTGAATATTATAAATGCACAAACAGTAATTTCTCCGCATTGCAAGGTGCAATTCTGAAATTTTTTGCTTTTTCCTGCTCCTCTTAGCATGATAAAGAAGATTCAAAGAGAGTGAGATGCCAGCTCCTTTCATTCAGTCAGTAGCTTCAAACATTTCTGGTATATGAATAACATGATGTTTTTCAATGGCAAAAATCAATGAATATTGTAAATGCACAAACAATAATTTCTCCGCATTGCAAGGTGCAATTCTGAAATTTTTTGCTTTTTCCTGCTCCTCTTAGCATGATAAAGAAGATTCAAAGAGAGTGAGATGCCAGCTCCTTTCATTCAGTCAGTAGCTTCAATCATTTCTGGACGTTTTTCAGTGGCAAAAATCAATGAATATTGTAAATGCACAAACAGTAATTTCTCCGCATTGCAAGGTGCAATTATGAAATTTTTTGCTTTTTCCTGCTCCTCTTAGCATGATAAAGAAGATTCAAAGAGAGTGAGATGCCAGCTCCTTTCATTCAGTCAGTAGCTTCAAACATTTCTGGTATATGAATAACATGATGTTTTTTAATGGCAAAAATCAATGAATATTGTAAATGCACAAACAGTAATTTCTCCGCATTGCAAGGTGCAAGTCTGAAATTTTTTGCTTTTTCCTGCTCCTCTTAGCATGATAAAGAAGATTCAAAGAGAGTGAGATGCCAGCTACTTTCATTCAGTCAGTAGCTTCAATCATTTCTGGACGTTTTTCAATGGTAAAAATCAATGAATATTGTAAATGCACAAACAGTAATTTCTCCACATTGCAAGGTGCAATTCTGAAATTTTTTGCTTTTTCCTGCTCCTCTTAGCATGATAAAGAAGATTCAAAGAGAGTGAGATGCCAGCTCCTTTCATTCAGTCAGTAGCTTCAAACATTTCTGGTATATGAATAACATGATGTTTTTCAATGGCAAAAATCAATGAATATTGTAAATGCACAAACAGTAATTTCTCCGCATTGCAAGGTGCAATTCTGAAATTTTTTGCTTTTTCCTGCTCCTCTTAGCATGATAAAGAAGATTCAAAGAGAGTGAGATGCCAGCTCCTTTTATTCAGTCAGTAGCTTCAAACATTTCTGGTATATGAATAACATGATGTTTTTCAATGGCAAAAATCAATGAATATTGTAAATGCACAAACAGTAATTTCTCCGCATTGCAAGGTGCAAGTCTGAAATTTTTTGCTTTTTCCTGCTCCTCTTAGCATGATAAAGAAGATTCAAAGAGAGTGAGATGCCAGCTACTTTCATTCAGTCAGTAGCTTCAATCATTTCTGGACGTTTTTCAATGGTAAAAATCAATGAATATTGTAAATGCACAAACAGTAATTTCTCCACATTGCAAGGTGCAATTCTGAAATTTTTTGCTTTTTCCTGCTCCTCTTAGCATGATAAAGAAGATTCAAAGAGAGTGAGATGCCAGCTCCTTTCATTCAGTCAGTAGCTTCAAACATTTCTGGTATATGAATAACATGATGTTTTTCAATGGCAAAAATCAATGAATATTGTAAATGCACAAACAGTAATTTCTCCGCATTGCAAGGTGCAATTCTGAAATTTTTTGCTTTTTCCTGCTCCTCTTAGCATGATAAAGAAGATTCAAAGAGAGTGAGATGCCAGCTCCTTTCATTCAGTCAGTAGCTTCAATCATTTCTGGATGTTTTTCAATGGCAAAAATCAATGAATATTGTAAATGCACAAACTGTAATTTCTCCGCATTGCAAGGTGCAATTCTGAAATTTTTTGCTTTTTCCTGCTCCTCTTAGCATGATAAAGAAGATTCAAAGAGAGTGAGATGCCAGCTCCTTTCATTCAGTCAGTAGCTTCAATCATTTCTGGACGTTTTTCAATGGCAAAAATCAATGAATATTGTAAATGCACAAACAGTAATTTCTCCGCATTGCAAGGTGCAATTCTGAAATTTTTTGCTTTTTCCTGCTCCTCTTAGCATGATAAACAAGATTCAAAGAGAGTGAGATGCCAGCTCCTTTCATTCAGTCAGTAGCTTCAAACATTTCTGGTATATGAATAACATGATGTTTTTCAATGGCAAAAATCAATGAATATTGTAAATGCACAAACAGTAATTTCTCCGCATTGCAAGGTGCAATTCTGAAATTTTTTGCTTTTTCCTGCTCCTCTTAGCATGATAAAGAAGATTCAAAGAGAGTGAGATGCCAGCTACTTTCATTCAGTCAGTAGCTTCAATCATTTCTGGACGTTTTTCAATGGTAAAAATCAATGAATATTGTAAATGCAGAAACAGTAATTTCTCCACATTGCAAGGTGCAATTCTGAAATTTTTTGCTTTTTCCTGCTCCTCTTAGCATGATAAAGAAGATTCAAAGAGAGTGAGGTGCCAGCTCCTTTCATTCAGTCAGTAGCTTCAAACATTTCTGGTATATGAATAACATGATGTTTTTCAATGGCAAAAATCAATGAATATTGTAAATGCACAAACAGTAATTTCTCCGCATTGCAAGGTGCAATTCTGAAATTTTTTGCTTTTTCCTGCTCCTCTTAGCATGATAAAGAAGATTCAAAGAGAGTGAGATGCCAGCTCCTTTCATTCAGTCAGTAGCTTCAAACATTTCTGGTATATGAATAACATGATGTTTTTCAATTGGAAAAATCAATGAATATTGTAAATGCACAAACAGTAATTTCTCCGCATTGCAAGGTGCAAGTCTGAAATTTTTTGCTTTTTCCTGCTCCTCTTAGCATGATAAAGAAGATTCAAAGAGAGTGAGATGCCAGCTACTTTCATTCAGTCAGTAGCTTCAATCATTTCTGGACGTTTTTCAATGGTAAAAATCAATGAATATTGTAAATGCACAAACAGTAATTTCTCCACATTGCAAGGTGCAATTCTGAAATTTTTTGCTTTTTCCTGCTCCTCTTAGCATGATAAAGAAGATTCAAAGAGAGTGAGATGCCAGCTCCTTTCATTCAGTCAGTAGCTTCAAACATTTCTGGTATATGAATAACATGATGTTTTTCAATGGCAAAAATCAATGAATATTGTAAATGCACAAACAGTAATTTCTCCGCATTGCAAGGTGCAATTCTGAAATTTTTTGCTTTTTCCTGCTCCTCTTAGCATGATAAAGAAGATTCAAAGAGAGTGAGATGCCAGCTCCTTTCATTCAGTCAGTAGCTTCAATCATTTCTGGATGTTTTTCAATGGCAAAAATCAATGAATATTGTAAATGCACAAACTGTAATTTCTCCGCATTGCAAGGTGCAATTCTGAAATTTTTTGCTTTTTCCTGCTCCTCTTAGCATGATAAAGAAGATTCAAAGAGAGTGAGATGCCAGCTCCTTTCATTCAGTCAGTAGCTTCAATCATTTCTGGACGTTTTTCAATGGCAAAAATCAATGAATATTGTAAATGCACAAACAGTAATTTCTCCGCATTGCAAGGTGCAATTCTGAAATTTTTTGCTTTTTCCTGCTCCTCTTAGCATGATAAACAAGATTCAAAGAGAGTGAGATGCCAGCTCCTTTCATTTAGTCAGTAGCTTCAATCATTTCTGGACGTTTTTCAATGGCAAAAATCAATGAATATTGTAAATGCACAAACAGTAATTTCTCCGCATTGCAAGGTGCAATTCTGAAATTTTTTGCTTTTTCCTGCTCCTCTTAGCATGATAAAGAAGATTCAAAGAGAGTGAGATGCCAGCTCCTTTCATTCAGTCAGTAGCTTCAATCATTTCTGGACGTTTTTCAATGGCAAAAATCAATGAATATTGTAAATGCACAAACAGTAATTTCTCCGCATTGCAAGGTGCAATTCTGAAATTTTTTGCTTTTTCCTGCTCCTCTTAGCATGATAAAGAAGATTCAAAGAGAGTGAGATGCCAGCTCCTTTCATTCAGTCAGTAGCTTCAAACATTTCTGGTATATGAATAACATGATGTTTTTCAATGGCAAAAATCAATGAATATTGTAAATGCACAAACAGTAATTTCTCCGCATTGCAAGGTGCAATTCTGAAATTTTTTGCTTTTTCCTGCTCCTCTTAGCATGATAAAGAAGATTCAAAGAGAGTGAGATGCCAGCTCCTTTCGTTCAGTCAGTAGCTTCAATCATTTCTGGATGTTTTTCAATGGCAAAAATCATTGAATATTATAAATGCACAAACAGTAATTTCTCCGCATTGCAAGGTGCAATTCTGAAATTTTTTGCTTTTTCCTGCTCCTCTTAGCATGATAAAGAAGATTCAAAGAGAGTGAGATGCCAGCTCCTTTCATTCAGTCAGTAGCTTCAAACATTTCTGGTATATGAATAACATGATGTTTTTCAATGGCAAAAATCAATGAATATTGTAAATGCACAAACAATAATTTCTCCGCATTGCAAGGTGCAATTCTGAAATTTTTTGCTTTTTCCTGCTCCTCTTAGCATGATAAAGAAGATTCAAAGAGAGTGAGATGCCAGCTCCTTTCATTCAGTCAGTAGCTTCAATCATTTCTGGACGTTTTTCAGTGGCAAAAATCAATGAATATTGTAAATGCACAAACAGTAATTTCTCCGCATTGCAAGGTGCAATTATGAAATTTTTTGCTTTTTCCTGCTCCTCTTAGCATGATAAAGAAGATTCAAAGAGAGTGAGATGCCAGCTCCTTTCATTCAGTCAGTAGCTTCAAACATTTCTGGTATATGAATAACATGATGTTTTTTAATGGCAAAAATCAATGAATATTGTAAATGCACAAACAGTAATTTCTCCGCATTGCAAGGTGCAAGTCTGAAATTTTTTGCTTTTTCCTGCTCCTCTTAGCATGATAAAGAAGATTCAAAGAGAGTGAGATGCCAGCTACTTTCATTCAGTCAGTAGCTTCAATCATTTCTGGACGTTTTTCAATGGTAAAAATCAATGAATATTGTAAATGCACAAACAGTAATTTCTCCACATTGCAAGGTGCAATTCTGAAATTTTTTGCTTTTTCCTGCTCCTCTTAGCATGATAAAGAAGATTCAAAGAGAGTGAGATGCCAGCTCCTTTCATTCAGTCAGTAGCTTCAAACATTTCTGGTATATGAATAACATGATGTTTTTCAATGGCAAAAATCAATGAATATTGTAAATGCACAAACAGTAATTTCTCCGCATTGCAAGGTGCAATTCTGAAATTTTTTGCTTTTTCCTGCTCCTCTTAGCATGATAAAGAAGATTCAAAGAGAGTGAGATGCCAGCTCCTTTTATTCAGTCAGTAGCTTCAAACATTTCTGGTATATGAATAACATGATGTTTTTCAATGGCAAAAATCAATGAATATTGTAAATGCACAAACAGTAATTTCTCCGCATTGCAAGGTGCAAGTCTGAAATTTTTTGCTTTTTCCTGCTCCTCTTAGCATGATAAAGAAGATTCAAAGAGAGTGAGATGCCAGCTACTTTCATTCAGTCAGTAGCTTCAATCATTTCTGGACGTTTTTCAATGGTAAAAATCAATGAATATTGTAAATGCACAAACAGTAATTTCTCCACATTGCAAGGTGCAATTCTGAAATTTTTTGCTTTTTCCTGCTCCTCTTAGCATGATAAAGAAGATTCAAAGAGAGTGAGATGCCAGCTCCTTTCATTCAGTCAGTAGCTTCAAACATTTCTGGTATATGAATAACATGATGTTTTTCAATGGCAAAAATCAATGAATATTGTAAATGCACAAACAGTAATTTCTCCGTATTGCAAGGTGCAATTCTGAAATTTTTTGCTTTTTCCTGCTCCTCTTAGCATGATAAAGAAGATTCAAAGAGAGTGAGATGCCAGCTCCTTTCATTCAGTCAGTAGCTTCAATCATTTCTGGATGTTTTTCAATGGCAAAAATCAATGAATATTGTAAATGCACAAACTGTAATTTCTCCGCATTGCAAGATGCAATTCTGAAATTTTTTGCTTTTTCCTGCTCCTCTTAGCATGATAAAGAAGATTCAAAGAGAGTGAGATGCCAGCTCCTTTCATTCAGTCAGTAGCTTCAATCATTTCTGGACGTTTTTCAATGGCAAAAATCAATGAATATTGTAAATGCACAAACAGTAATTTCTCCGCATTGCAAGGTGCAATTCTGAAATTTTTTGCTTTTTCCTGCTCCTCTTAGCATGATAAAGAAGATTCAAAGAGAGTGAGATGCCAGCTCCTTTCATTCAGTCAGTAGCTTCAATCATTTCTGGACGTTTTTCAATGGCAAAAATCAATGAATATTGTAAATGCACAAACAGTAATTTCTCCGCATTGCAAGGTGCAATTCTGAAATTTTTTGCTTTTTCCTGCTCCTCTTAGCATGATAAAGAAGATTCAAAGAGAGTGAGATGCCAGCTCCTTTCATTCAGTCAGTAGCTTCAAACATTTCTGGTATATAAATAACATGATGTTTTTCAATGGCAAAAATCAATGAATATTGTAAATGCACAAACAGTAATTTCTCCGCATTGCAAGGTGCAATTCTGAAATTTTTTGCTTTTTCCTGCTCCTCTTAGCATGATAAAGAAGATTCAAAGAGAGTGAGATGCCAGCTCCTTTCGTTCAGTCAGTAGCTTCAATCATTTCTGGACGTTTTTCAATGGCAAAAATCATTGAATATTATAAATGCACAAACAGTAATTTCTCCGCATTGCAAGGTGCAATTCTGAAATTTTTTGCTTTTTCCTGCTCCTCTTAGCATGATAAAGAAGATTCAAAGAGAGTGAGATGCCAGCTCCTTTCATTCAGTCAGTAGCTTCAAACATTTCTGGTATATGAATAACATGATGTTTTTCAATGGCAAAAATCAATGAATATTGTAAATGCACAAACAGTAATTTCTCCGCATTGCAAGGTGCAATTCTGAAATTTTTTGCTTTTTCCTGCTCCTCTTAGCATGATAAAGAAGATTCAAAGAGAGTGAGATGCCAGCTCCTTTCATTCAGTCAGTAGCTTCAATCATTTCTGGACGTTTTTCAATGGCAAAAATCAATGAATATTGTAAATGCACAAACAGTAATTTCTCCGCATTGCAAGGTGCAATTCTGAAATTTTTTGCTTTTTCCTGCTCCTCTTAGCATGATAAAGAAGATTCAAAGAGAGTGAGATGCCAGCTCCTTTCATTCAGTCAGTAGCTTCAAACATTTCTGGTATATGAATAACATGATGTTTTTCAATGGCAAAAATCAATGAATATTGTAAATGCACAAACAGTAATTTCTCCGCATTGCAAGGTGCAAGTCTGAAATTTTTTGCTTTTTCCTGCTCCTCTTAGCATGATAAAGAAGATTCAAAGAGAGTGAGATGCCAGCTACTTTCATTCAGTCAGTAGCTTCAATCATTTCTGGACGTTTTTCAATGGTAAAAATCAATGAATATTGTAAATGCACAAACAGTAATTTCTCCACATTGCAAGGTGCAATTCTGAAATTTTTTGCTTTTTCCTGCTCCTCTTAGCATGATAAAGAAGATTCAAAGAGAGTGAGATGCCAGCTCCTTTCATTCAGTCAGTAGCTTCAAACATTTCTGGTATATGAATAACATGATGTTTTTCAATGGCAAAAATCAATGAATATTGTAAATGCACAAACAGTAATTTCTCCGCATTGCAAGGTGCAATTCTGAAATTTTTTGCTTTTTCCTGCTCCTCTTAGCATGATAAAGAAGATTCAAAGAGAGTGAGATGCCAGCTCCTTTCATTGTCAGTAGCTTCAAACATTTCTGGTATATGAATAACATGATGTTTTTCAATGGCAAAAATCAATGAATATTGTAAATGCACAAACAGTAATTTCTCCGCATTGCAAGGTGCAAGTCTGAAATTTTTTGCTTTTTCCTGCTCCTCTTAGCATGATAAAGAAGATTCAAAGAGAGTGAGATGCCAGCTACTTTCATTCAGTCAGTAGCTTCAATCATTTCTGGACGTTTTTCAATGGTAAAAATCAATGAATATTGTAAATGCACAAACAGTAATTTCTCCACATTGCAAGGTGCAATTCTGAAATTTTTTGCTTTTTCCTGCTCCTCTTAGCATGATAAAGAAGATTCAAAGAGAGTGAGATGCCAGCTCCTTTCATTCAGTCAGTAGCTTCAAACATTTCTGGTATATGAATAACATGATGTTTTTCAATGGCAAAAATCAATGAATATTGTAAATGCACAAACAGTAATTTCTCCGCATTGCAAGGTGCAATTCTGAAATTTTTTGCTTTTTCCTGCTCCTCTTAGCATGATAAAAAAGATTCAAAGAGAGTGAGATGCCAGCTCCTTTCATTCAGTCAGTAGCTTCAATCATTTCTGGATGTTTTTCAATGGCAAAAATCAATGAATATTGTAAATGCACAAACTGTAATTTCTCCGCATTGCAAGGTGCAATTCTGAAATTTTTTGCTTTTTCCTGCTCCTCTTAGCATGATAAAGAAGATTCAAAGAGAGTGAGATGCCAGCTCCTTTCATTCAGTCAGTAGCTTCAATCATTTCTGGACGTTTTTCAATGGCAAAAATTAATGAATATTGTAAATGCACAAACAGTAATTTCTCCGCATTGCAAGGTGCATTTCTGAAATTTTTTGCTTTTTCCTGCTCCTCTTAGCATGATAAAGAAGATTCAAAGAGAGTGAGATGCCATCTCCTTTCATTCAGTCAGTACCTTCAATCATTTCAGGACGTTTTTCAATGGCAAAAATCAATGAATATTGTAAATGCACAAACAGTAATTTCTCCGCATTGCAAGGTGCAATTCTGTAATTTTTTGCTTTTTCCCGCTCCTCTTAGCATGATAAAGAAGATTCAAAGAGAGTGAGGTGCCAGCTCCTTTCATTCAGTCAGTAGCTTCAAACATTTCTGGTATATGAATAACATGTTTTTCAATGGCAAAAATCAATGAATATTGTAAATGCACAAACAGTAATTTCTCCGCATTGCAAGGTGCAATTCTGAAATTTTTTGCTTTTTCCTGCTCCTCTTAGCATGATAAAGAAGATTCAAAGAGAGTGAGATGCCAGCTCCTTTCATTCAGTCAGTAGCTTCAATCATTTCTGGACGTTTTTCAATGGCAAAAATCAATGAATATTGTAAATGCACAAACAGTAATTTCTCCGCATTGCAAGGTGCAATTCTGAAATTTTTTGCTTTTTCCTGCTCCTCTTAGCATGATAAAGAAGATTCAAAGAGAGTGAGATGCCAGCTCCTTTCATTCAGTCAGTAGCTTCAATCATTTCTGGACGTTTTTCAATGGCAAAAATCAATGAATATTGTAAATGCACAAACAGTAATTTCTCCGCATTGCAAGGTGCAATTCTGAAATTTTTTGCTTTTTCCTGCTCCTCTTAGCATGATAAAGAAGATTCAAAGAGAGTGAGATGCCAGCTCCTTTCATTCAGTCAGTAACTTCAAACATTTCTGGTATATGAATAACATGATGTTTTTCAATGGCAAAAATCAATGAATATTGTAAATGCACAAACAGTAATTTCTCCGCATTGCAAGGTGCAAGTCTGAAATTTTTTGCTTTTTCCTGCTCCTCTTAGCATGATAAAGAAGATTCAAAGAGAGTGAGATGCCAGCTACTTTCATTCAGTCAGTAGCTTCAATCATTTCTGGACGTTTTTCAATGGTAAAAATCAATGAATATTGTAAATGCACAAACAGTAATTTCTCCACATTGCAAGGTGCAATTCTGAAATTTTTTGCTTTTTCCTGCTCCTCTTAGCATGATAAAGAAGATTCAAAGAGAGTGAGATGCCAGCTCCTTTCATTCAGTCAGTAGCTTCAAACATTTCTGGTATATGAATAACATGATGTTTTTCAATGGCAAAAATCAATGAATATTGTAAATGCACAAACAGTAATTTCTCCGCATTGCAAGGTGCAATTCTGAAATTTTTTGCTTTTTCCTGCTCCTCTTAGCATGATAAAGAAGATTCAAAGAGAGTGAGATGCCAGCTCCTTTCATTCAGTCAGTAGCTTCAAACATTTCTGGTATATGAATAACATGATGTTTTTCAATGGCAAAAATCAATGAATATTGTAAATGCACAAACAGTAATTTCTCCGCATTGCAAGGTGCAATTCTGAAATTTTTTGCTTTTTCCTGCTCCTCTTAGCATGATAAAGAAGATTCAAAGAGAGTGAGATGCCAGCTCCTTTCATTCAGTCAGTAGCTTCAATCATTTCTGGACGTTTTTCAATGGTAAAAATCAATGAATATTGTAAATGCACAAACAGTAATTTCTCCACATTGCAAGGTGCAATTCTGAAATTTTTTGCTTTTTCCTGCTCCTCTTAGCATGATAAAGAAGATTCAAAGAGAGTGAGATGCCAGCTCCTTTCATTCAGTCAGTAGCTTCAAACATTTCTGGTATATGAATAACATGATGTTTTTCAATGGCAAAAATCAATGAATATTGTAAATGCACAAACAGTAATTTCTCCGCATTGCAAGGTGCAATTCTGAAATTTTTTGCTTTTTCCTGCTCCTCTTAGCATGATAAAGAAGATTCAAAGAGAGTGAGATGCCAGCTCCTTTCATTCAGTCAGTAGCTTCAAACATTTCTGGTATATGAATAACATGATGTTTTTCAATGGCAAAAATCAATGAATATTGTAAATGCACAAACAGTAATTTCTCCGCATTGCAAGGTGCAATTCTGAAATTTTTTGCTTTTTCCTGCTCCACTTAGCATGATAAAGAAGATTCAAAGAGAGTGAGATGCCAACTCCTTTCATTCAGTCAGTAGCTTCAATCATTTCTGGACGTTTTTCAATGGCAAAAATCAACGAATATTGTAAATGCACAAACAGTAATTTCTCCGCATTGCAAGGTGCAATTCTGAAATTTTTTGCTTTTTCCTGCTCCTCTTAGCATGATAAAGAAGATTCAAAGAGAGTGAGATGCCAGCTCCTTTCATTCAGTCAGTAGCTTCAATCATTTCTGGACGTTTTTCAATGGCAAAAATCAATGAATATTGTAAATGCACAAACTGTAATTTCTCCGCATTGCAAGGTGCAATTCTGAAATTTTTTGCTTTTTCCTGCTCCTCTTAGCATGATAAAGAAGATTCAAAGAGAGTGAGATGCCAGCTCCTTTCATTCAGTCAGTACCTTCAATCATTTCTGGACGTTTTTCAATGGCAAAAATCAATGAATATTGTAAATGCACAAACAGTAATTTCTCCGCATTGCAAGGTGCAATTCTGAAATTTTTTGCTTTTTCCTGCTCCTCTTAGCATGATAAAGAAGATTCAAAGAGAGTGAGATGCCAGCTCCTTTCATTCAGTCAGTAGCTTCAAACATTTCTGGTATATGAATAACATGATGTTTTTCAATGGCAAAAATCAATGAATATTGTAAATGCACAAACAGTAATTTCTCCGCATTGCAAGGTGCAAGTCTGAAATTTTTTGCTTTTTCCTGCTCCTCTTAGCATGATAAAGAAGAATCAAAGAGAGTGAGATGCCAGCTCCTTTCATTCAGTCAGTAGCTTCAAACATTTCTGGTATATGAATAACATGATGTTTTTCAATGGCAAAAATCAATGAATATTGTAAATGCACAAACAGTAATTTCTCCGCATTGCAAGGTGCAAGTCTGAAATTTTTTGCTTTTTCCTGCTCCTCTTAGCATGATAAAGAAGATTCAAAGAGAGTGAGATGCCAGCTACTTTCATTCAGTCAGTAGCTTCAATCATTTCTGGACGTTTTTCAATGGTAAAAATCAATGAATATTGTAAATGCACAAACAGTAATTTCTCCGCATTGCAAGGTGCAATTCTGAAATTTTTTGCTTTTTCCTGCTCCTCTTAGCATGATAAAGAAGATTCAAAGAGATTGAGATGCCAGCTCCTTTCATTCAGTCAGTAGCTTCAAACATTTCTGGTATATGAATAACATGATGTTTTTCAATGGCAAAAATCAATGAATATTGTAAATGCACAAACAGTAATTTCTCCGCATTGCAAGGTGCAATTCTGAAATTTTTTGCTTTTTCCTGCTCCTCTTAGCATGATAAAGAAGATTCAAAGAGAGTGAGATGCCAGCTCCTTTCATTCAGTCAGTAGCTTCAATCATTTCTGGATGTTTTTCAATGGCAAAAATCAATGAATATTGTAAATGCACAAACTGTAATTTCTCCGCATTGCAAGGTGCAATTCTGAAATTTTTTGCTTTTTCCTGCTCCTCTTAGCATGATAAAGAAGATTCAAAGAGAGTGAGATGCCAGCTCCTTTCATTCAGTCAGTAGCTTCAATCATTTCTGGACGTTTTTCAATGGCAAAAATCAATGAATATTGTAAATGCACAAACAGTAATTTCTCCGCATTGCAAGGTGCAATTCTGAATTTTTTTGCTTTTTCCTGCTCCTCTTAGCATGATAAAGAAGATTCAAAGAGAGTGAGATGCCAGCTACTTTCATTCAGTCAGTAGCTTCAATCATTTCTGGACGTTTTTCAATGGTAAAAATCAATGAATATTGTAAATGCACAAACAGTAATTTCTCCACATTGCAAGGTGCAATTCTGAAATTTTTTGCTTTTTCCTGCTCCTCTTAGCATGATAAAGAAGATTCAAAGAGAGTGAGATGCCAGCTCCTTTCATTCAGTCAGTAGCTTCAAACATTTCTGGTATATGAATAACATGATGTTTTTCAATGGCAAAAATCAATGAATATTGTAAATGCACAAACAGTAATTTCTCCGCATTGCAAGGTGCAATTCTGAAATTTTTTGCTTTTTCCTGCTCCTCTTAGCATGATAAAGAAGATTCAAAGAGAGTGAGATGCCAGCTCCTTTCATTCAGTCAGTAGCTTCAAACATTTCTGGTATATGAATAACATGATGTTTTTCAATGGCAAAAATCAATGAATATTGTAAATGCACAAACAGTAATTTCTCCGCATTGCAAGGTGCAATTCTGAAATTTTTTGCTTTTTCCTGCTCCTCTTAGCATGATAAAGAAGATTCAAAGAGAGTGAGATGCCAGCTCCTTTCATTCAGTCAGTAGCTTCAATCATTTCTGGACGTTTTTCAATGGTAAAAATCAATAAATATTGTAAATGCACAAACAGTAATTTCTCCACATTGCAAGGTGCAATTCTGAAATTTTTTGCTTTTTCCTGCTCCTCTTAGCATGATAAAGAAGATTCAAAGAGAGTGAGATGCCAGCTCCTTTCATTCAGTCAGTAGCTTCAAACATTTCTGGTATATGAATAACATGATGTTTTTCAATGGCAAAAATCAATGAATATTGTAAATGCACAAACAGTAATTTCTCCGCATTGCAAGGTGCAATTCTGAAATTTTTTGCTTTTTCCTGCTCCTCTTAGCATGATAAAGAAGATTCAAAGAGAGTGAGATGCCAGCTCCTTTCATTCAGTCAGTAGCTTCAAACATTTCTGGTATATGAATAACATGATGTTTTTCAATGGCAAAAATCAATGAATATTGTAAATGCACAAACAGTAATTTCTCCGCATTGCAAGGTGCAATTCTGAAATTTTTTGCTTTTTCCTGCTCCACTTAGCATGATAAAGAAGATTCAAAGAGAGTGAGATGCCAGTTACTTTCATTCAGTCAGTAGCTTCAATCATTTCTGGACGTTTTTCAATGGCAAAAATCAACGAATATTGTAAATGCACAAACAGTAATTTCTCCGCATTGCAAGGTGCAATTCTGAAATTTTTTGCTTTTTCCTGCTCCTCTTAGCATGATAAAGAAGATTCAAAGAGAGTGAGATGCCAGCTCCTTTCATTCAGTCAGTAGCTTCAATCATTTCTGGACGTTTTTCAATGGCAAAAATCAATGAATATTGTAAATGCACAAACTGTAATTTCTCCGCATTGCAAGGTGCAATTCTGAAATTTTTTGCTTTTTCCTGCTCCTCTTAGCATGATAAAGAAGATTCAAAGAGAGTGAGATGCCAGCTCCTTTCATTCAGTCAGTAGCTTCAATCATTTCTGGACGTTTTTCAATGGCAAAAATCAATGAATATTGTAAATGCACAAACAGTAATTTCTCCGCATTGCAAGGTGCAATTCTGAAATTTTTTGCTTTTTCCTGCTCCTCTTAGCATGATAAAGAAGATTCAAAGAGAGTGAGATGCCAGCTCCTTTCATTCAGTCAGTACCTTCAATCATTTCTGGACTTTTTTCAATGGCAAAAATCAATGAATATTGTAAATGCACAAACAGTAATTTCTCCGCATTGCAAGGTGCAATTCTGAAATTTTTTGCTTTTTCCTGCTCCTCTTAGCATGATAAAGAAGATTCAAAGAGAGTGAGATGCCAGCTCCTTTCATTCAGTCAGTAGCTTCAAACATTTCTGGTATATGAATAACATGATGTTTTTCAATGGCAAAAATCAATGAATATTGTAAATGCACAAACAGTAATTTCTCCGCATTGCAAGGTGCAAGTCTGAAATTTTTTGCTTTTTCCTGCTCCTCTTAGCATGATAAAGAAGATTCAAAGAGAGTGAGATGCCAGCTCCTTTCATTCAGTCAGTAGCTTCAAACATTTCTGGTACATGAATAACATGATGTTTTTCAATGGCAAAAATCAATGAATATTGTAAATGCACAAACAGTAATTTCTCCGCATTGCAAGGTGCAAGTCTGAAATTTTTTGCTTTTTCCTGCTCCTCTTAGCATGATAAAGAAGATTCAAAGAGAGTGAGATGCCAGCTACTTTCATTCAGTCAGTAGCTTCAATCATTTCTGGACGTTTTTCAATGGTAAAAATCAATGAATATTGTAAATGCACAAACAGTAATTTCTCCACATTGCAAGGTGCAATTCTGAAATTTTTTGCTTTTTCCTGCTCCTCTTAGCATGATAAAGAAGATTCAAAGAGATTGAGATGCCAGCTCCTTTCATTCAGTCAGTAGCTTCAAACATTTCTGGTATATGAATAACATGATGTTTTTCAATGGCAAAAATCAATGAATATTGTAAATGCACAAACAGTAATTTCTCCGCATTGCAAGGTGCAATTCTGAAATTTTTTGCTTTTTCCTGCTCCTCTTAGCATGATAAAGAAGATTCAAAGAGAGTGAGATGCCAGCTCCTTTCATTCAGTCAGTAGCTTCAATCATTTCTGGATGTTTTTCAATGGCAAAAATCAATGAATATTGTAAATGCACAAACTGTAATTTCTCCGCATTGCAAGGTGCAATTCTGAAATTTTTTGCTTTTTCCTGCTCCTCTTAGCATGATAAAGAAGATTCAAAGAGAGTGAGATGCCAGCTACTTTCATTCAGTCAGTAGCTTCAATCATTTCTGGACGTTTTTCAATGGTAAAAATCAATGAATATTGTAAATGCACAAACAGTAATTTCTCCACATTGCAAGGTGCAATTCTGAAATTTTTTGCTTTTTCCTGCTCCTCTTAGCATGATAAAGAAGATTCAAAGAGATTGAGATGCCAGCTCCTTTCATTCAGTCAGTAGCTTCAAACATTTCTGGTATATGAATAACATGATGTTTTTCAATGGCAAAAATCAATGAATATTGTAAATGCACAAACAGTAATTTCTCCGCATTGCAAGGTGCAATTCTGAAATTTTTTGCTTTTTCCTGCTCCTCTTAGCATGATAAAGAAGATTCAAAGAGAGTGAGATGCCAGCTCCTTTCATTCAGTCAGTAGCTTCAATCATTTCTGGATGTTTTTCAATGGCAAAAATCAATGAATATTGTAAATGCACAAACTGTAATTTCTCCGCATTGCAAGGTGCAATTCTGAAATTTTTTGCTTTTTCCTGCTCCTCTTAGCATGATAAAGAAGATTCAAAGAGAGTGAGATGCCAGCTCCTTTCATTCAGTCAGTAGCTTCAATCATTTCTGGACGTTTTTCAATGGCAAAAATCAATGAATATTGTAAATGCACAAACAGTAATTTCTCCGCATTGCAAGGTGCAATTCTGAAATTTTTTGCTTTTTCCTGCTCCTCTTAGCATGATAAAGAAGATTCAAAGAGAGTGAGATGCCAGCTCCTTTCATTCAGTCAGTACCTTCAATCATTTCTGGACGTTTTTCAATGGCAAAAATCAATGAATATTGTAAATGCACAAACAGTAATTTCTCCGCATTGCAAGGTGCAATTCTGAAATTTTTTGCTTTTTCCCGCTCCTCTTAGCATGATAAAGAAGATTCAAAGAGAGTGAGGTGCCAGCTCCTTTCATTCAGTCAGTAGCTTCAAACATTTCTGGTATATGAATAACATGTTTTTCAATGGCAAAAATCAATGAATATTGTAAATGCACAAACAGTAATTTCTCCGCATTGCAAGGTGCAATTCTGAAATTTTTTGCTTTTTCCTTCTCCTCTTAGCATGATAAAGAAGATTCAAAGAGAGTGAGATGCCAGCTCCTTTCATTCAGTCAGTAGCTTCAATCATTTCTGGACGTTTTTCAATGGCAAAAATCAATGAATATTGTAAATGCACAAACAGTAATTTCTCCGCATTGCAAGGTGCAATTCTGAAATTTTTCGGCTTTTTCCTGCTCCTCTTAGCATGATAAAGAAGATTCAAAGAGAGTGAGATGCCAGCTCCTTTCATTCAGTCAGTAGCTTCAATCATTTCTGGACGTTTTTCAATGGCAAAAATCAATGAATATTGTAAATGCACAAACAGTAATTTCTCCGCATTGCAAGGTGCAATTCTGAAATTTTTTGCTTTTTCCTGCTCCTCTTAGCATGATAAAGAAGATTCAAAGAGAGTGAGATGCCAGCTCCTTTCATTCAGTCAGTAGCTTCAAACATTTCTGGTATATGAATAACATGATGTTTTTCAATGGCAAAAATCAATGAATATTGTAAATGCACAAACAGTAACTTCTCCGCATTGCAAGGTGCAAGTCTGAAATTTTTTGCTTTTTCCTGCTCCTCTTAGCATGATAAAGAAGATTCAAAGAGAGTGAGATGCCAGCTACTTTCATTCAGTCAGTAGCTTCAATCATTTCTGGACGTTATTCAATGGTAAAAATCAATGAATATTGTAAATGCACAAACAGTAATTTCTCCACATTGCAAGGTGCAATTCTGAAATTTTTTGCTTTTTCCTGCTCCTCTTAGCATGATAAAGAAGATTCAAAGAGAGTGAGATGCCAGCTCCTTTCATTCAGTCAGTAGCTCCAAACATTTCTGGACGTTTTTCAATGGCAAAAATCAATGAATATTGTAAATGCACAAACAGTAATTTCTCCGCATTGCAAGGTGCAATTCTGAAATTTTTTGCTTTTTCCTGCTCCTCTTAGCATGATAAAGAAGATTCAAAGAGAGTGAGATGCCAGCTCCTTTCATTCAGTCAGTAGCTTCAATCATTTCTGGTATATGAATAACATGATGTTTTTCAATGGCAAAAATCAATGAATATTGTAAATGCACAAACAGTAATTTCTCCGCATTGCAAGGTGCAATTCTGAAATTTTTTGCTTTTTCCTGCTCCTCTTTGCATGATAAAGAAGATTCAAAGAGAGTGAGATGCCAGCTCCTTTCATTCAGTCAGTAGCTTCAATCATTTCTGGACGTTTTTCAATGGCAAAAATCAATGAATATTGTAAATGCACAAACAGTAATTTCTCCGCATTGCAAGGTGCAATTCTGAAATTTTTTGCTTTTTCCTGCTCCTCTTAGCATGATAAACAAGATTCAAAGAGAGTGAGATGCCAGCTCCTTTCATTGTCAGTAGCTTCAAACATTTCTGGTATATGAATAACATGATGTTTTTCAATGGCAAAAATCAATGAATATTGTAAATGCACAAACAGTAATTTCTCCGCATTGCAAGGTGCAATTCTGAAATTTTTTGCTTTTTCCTGCTCCTCTTAGCATGATAAAGAAGATTCAAAGAGAGTGAGATGCCAGCTCCTTTCATTCAGTCAGTAGCTTCAATCATTTCTGGACGTTTTTCAATGGTAAAAATCAATGAATATTGTAAATGCACAAACAGTAATTTCTCCACATTGCAAGGTGCAATTCTGAAATTTTTTGCTTTTTCCTGCTCCTCTTAGCATGATAAAGAAGATTCAAAGAGAGTGAGATGCCAGCTCCTTTCATTCAGTCAGTAGCTTTAAACATTTCTGGTATATGAATAACATGATGTTTTTCAATGGCAAAAATCAATGAATATTGTAAATGCACAAACAGTAATTTCTCCGCATTGCAAGGTGCAATTCTGAAATTTTTTGCTTTTTCCTGCTCCTCTTAGCATGATAAAGAAGATTCAAAGAGAGTGAGATGCCAGCTCCTTTCATTCAGTCAGTAGCTTCAAACATTTCTGGTATATGAATAACATGATGTTTTTCAATGGCAAAAATCAATGAATATTGTAAATGCACAAACAGTAATTTCTCCGCATTGCAAGGTGCAATTCTGAAATTTTTTGCTTTTTCCTGCTCCACTTAGCATGATAAAGAAGATTCAAAGAGAGTGAGATGCCAACTCCTTTCATTCAGTCAGTAGCTTCAATCATTTCTGGACGTTTTTCAATGGCAAAAATCAACGAATATTGTAAATGCACAAACAGTAATTTCTCCGCATTGCAAGGTGCAATTCTGAAATTTTTTGCTTTTTCCTGCTCCACTTAGCATGATAAAGAAGATTCAAAGAGAGTGAGATGCCAGCTCCTTTCATTCAGTCAGTAGCTTCAATCATTTCTGGACGTTTTTCAATGGCAAAAATCAATGAATATTGTAAATGCACAAACTGTAATTTCTCCGCATTGCAAGGTGCAATTCTGAAATTTTTTGCTTTTTCCTGCTCCTCTTAGCATGATAAAGAAGATTCAAAGAGAGTGAGATGCCAGCTCCTTTCATTCAGTCAGTAGCTTCAATCATTTCTGGACGTTTTTCAATGGCAAAAATCAATGAATATTGTAAATGCACAAACAGTAATTTCTCCGCATTGCAAGGTGCAATTCTGAAATTTTTTGCTTTTTCCTGCTCCTCTTAGCATGATAAAGAAGATTCAAAGAGAGTGAGATGCCAGCTCCTTTCATTCAGTCAGTACCTTCAATCATTTCTGGACGTTTTTCAATGGCAAAAATCAATGAATATTGTAAATGCACAAACAGTAATTTCTCCGCATTGCAAGGTGCAATTCTGAAATTTTTTGCTTTTTCCTGCTCCTCTTAGCATGATAAAGAAGATTCAAAGAGAGTGAGATGCCAGCTCCTTTCATTCAGTCAGTAGCTTCAAACATTTCTGGTATATGAATAACATGATGTTTTTCAATGGCAAAAATCAATGAATATTGTAAATGCACAAACAGTAATTTCTCCGCATTGCAAGGTGCAAGTCTGAAATTTTTTGCTTTTTCCTGCTCCTCTTAGCATGATAAAGAAGAATCAAAGAGAGTGAGATGCCAGCTCCTTTCATTCAGTCAGTAGCTTCAAACATTTCTGGTATATGAATAACATGATGTTTTTCAATGGCAAAAATCAATGAATATTGTAAATGCACAAACAGTAATTTCTCCGCATTGCAAGGTGCAAGTCTGAAATTTTTTGCTTTTTCCTGCTCCTCTTAGCATGATAAAGAAGATTCAAAGAGAGTGAGATGCCAGCTACTTTCATTCAGTCAGTAGCTTCAATCATTTCTGGATGTTTTTCAATGGTAAAAATCAATGAATATTGTAAATGCACAAACAGTAATTTCTCCACATTGCAAGGTGCAATTCTGAAATTTTTTGCTTTTTCCTGCTCCTCTTAGCATGATAAAGAAGATTCAAAGAGATTGAGATGCCAGCTCCTTTCATTCAGTCAGTAGCTTCAAACATTTCTGGTATATGAATAACATGATGTTTTTCAATGGCAAAAATCAATGAATATTGTAAATGCACAAACAGTAATTTCTCCGCATTGCAAGGTGCAATTCTGAAATTTTTTGCTTTTTCCTGCTCCTCTTAGCATGATAAAGAAGATTCAAAGAGAGTGAGATGCCAGCTCCTTTCATTCAGTCAGTAGCTTCAAACATTTCTGGTATATGAATAACATGATGTTTTTCAATGGCAAAAATCAATGAATATTGTAAATGCACAAACAGTAATTTCTCCGCATTGCAAGGTGCAATTCTGAAATTTTTTGCTTTTTCCTGCTCCACTTAGCATGATAAAGAAGATTCAAAGAGAGTGAGATGCCAGCTCCTTTCATTCAGTCAGTAGCTTCAATCATTTCTGGACGTTTTTCAATGGCAAAAATCAACGAATATTGTAAATGCACAAACAGTAATTTCTCCGCATTGCAAGGTGCAATTCTGAAATTTTTTGCTTTTTCCTGCTCCTCTTAGCATGATAAAGAAGATTCAAAGAGAGTGAGATGCCAGCTCCTTTCATTCAGTCAGTAGCTTCAATCATTTCTGGACGTTTTTCAATGGCAAAAATCAATGAATATTGTAAATGCACAAACTGTAATTTCTCCGCATTGCAAGGTGCAATTCTGAAATTTTTTGCTTTTTCCTGCTCCTCTTAGCATGATAAAGAAGATTCAAAGAGAGTGAGATGCCAGCTCCTTTCATTCAGTCAGTAGCTTCAATCATTTCTGGACGTTTTTCAATGGCAAAAATCAATGAATATTGTAAATGCACAAACAGTAATTTCTCCGCATTGCAAGGTGCAATTCTGAAATTTTTTGCTTTTTCCTGCTCCTCTTAGCATGATAAAGAAGATTCAAAGAGAGTGAGATGCCAGCTCCTTTCATTCAGTCAGTACCTTCAATCATTTCTGGACGTTTTTCAATGGCAAAAATCAATGAATATTGTAAATGCACAAACAGTAATTTCTCCGCATTGCAAGGTGCAATTCTGAAATTTTTTGCTTTTTCCTGCTCCTCTTAGCATGATAAAGAAGATTCAAAGAGAGTGAGATGCCAGCTCCTTTCATTCAGTCAGTAGCTTCAAACATTTCTGGTATATGAATAACATGATGTTTTTCAATGGCAAAAATCAATGAATATTGTAAATGCACAAACAGTAATTTCTCCGCATTGCAAGGTGCAAGTCTGAAATTTTTTGCTTTTTCCTGCTCCTCTTAGCATGATAAAGAAGATTCAAAGAGAGTGAGATGCCAGCTCCTTTCATTCAGTCAGTAGCTTCAAACATTTCTGGTATATGAATAACATGATGTTTTTCAATGGCAAAAATCAATGAATATTGTAAATGCACAAACAGTAATTTCTCCGCATTGCAAGGTGCAAGTCTGAAATTTTTTGCTTTTTCCTGCTCCTCTTAGCATGATAAAGAAGATTCAAAGAGAGTGAGATGCCAGCTACTTTCATTCAGTCAGTAGCTTCAATCATTTCTGGACGTTTTTCAATGGTAAAAATCAATGAATATTGTAAATGCACAAACAGTAATTTCTCCACATTGCAAGGTGCAATTCTGAAATTTTTTGCTTTTTCCTGCTCCTCTTAGCATGATAAAGAAGATTCAAAGAGATTGAGATGCCAGCTCCTTTCATTCAGTCAGTAGCTTCAAACATTTCTGGTATATGAATAACATGATGTTTTTCAATGGCAAAAATCAATGAATATTGTAAATGCACAAACAGTAATTTCTCCGCATTGCAAGGTGCAATTCTGAAATTTTTTGCTTTTTCCTGCTCCTCTTAGCATGATAAAGAAGATTCAAAGAGAGTGAGATGCCAGCTCCTTTCATTCAGTCAGTAGCTTCAATCATTTCTGGATGTTTTTCAATGGCAAAAATCAATGAATATTGTAAATGCACAAACTGTAATTTCTCCGCATTGCAAGGTGCAATTCTGAAATTTTTTGCTTTTTCCTGCTCCTCTTAGCATGATAAAGAAGATTCAAAGAGAGTGAGATGCCAGCTCCTTTCATTCAGTCAGTAGCTTCAATCATTTCTGGACGTTTTTCAATGGCAAAAATCAATGAATATTGTAAATGCACAAACAGTAATTTCTCCGCATTGCAAGGTGCAATTCTGAAATTTTTTGCTTTTTCCTGCTCCTCTTAGCATGATAAAGAAGATTCAAAGAGAGTGAGATGCCAGCTCCTTTCATTCAGTCAGTACCTTCAATCATTTCTGGACGTTTTTCAATGGCAAAAATCAATGAATATTGTAAATGCACAAACAGTAATTTCTCCGCATTGCAAGGTGAAATTCTGAAATTTTTTGCTTTTTCCCGCTCCTCTTAGCATGATAAAGAAGATTCAAAGAGAGTGAGGTGCCAGCTCCTTTCATTCAGTCAGTAGCTTCAAACATTTCTGGTATATGAATAACATGTTTTTCAATGGCAAAAATCAATGAATATTGTAAATGCACAAACAGTAATTTCTCCGCATTGCAAGGTGCAATTCTGAAATTTTTTGCTTTTTCCTTCTCCTCTTAGCATGATAAAGAAGATTCAAAGAGAGTGAGATGCCAGCTCCTTTCATTCAGTCAGTAGCTTCAATCATTTCTGGACGTTTTTCAATGGCAAAAATCAATGAATATTGTAAATGCACAAACAGTAATTTCTCCGCATTGCAAGGTGCAATTCTGAAATTTTTTGCTTTTTCCTGCTCCTCTTAGCATGATAAAGAAGATTCAAAGAGAGTGAGATGCCAGCTCCTTTCATTCAGTCAGTAGCTTCAATCATTTCTGGACGTTTTTCAATGGCAAAAATCAATGAATATTGTAAATGCACAAACAGTAATTTCTCCGCATTGCAAGGTGCAATTCTGAAATTTTTTGCTTTTTCCTGCTCCTCTTAGCATGATAAAGAAGATTCAAAGAGAGTGAGATGCCAGCTCCTTTCATTCAGTCAGTAGCTTCAAACATTTCTGGTATATGAATAACATGATGTTTTTCAATGGCAAAAATCAATGAATATTGTAAATGCACAAACAGTAACTTCTCCGCATTGCAAGGTGCAAGTCTGAAATTTTTTGCTTTTTCCTGCTCCTCTTAGCATGATAAAGAAGATTCAAAGAGAGTGAGATGCCAGCTACTTTCATTCAGTCAGTAGCTTCAATCATTTCTGGACGTTTTTCAATGGTAAAAATCAATGAATATTGTAAATGCACAAACAGTAATTTCTCCACATTGCAAGGTGCAATTCTGAAATTTTTTGCTTTTTCCTGCTCCTCTTAGCATGATAAAGAAGATTCAAAGAGAGTGAGATGCCAGCTCCTTTCATTCAGTCAGTAGCTTCAAACATTTCTGGTATATGAATAACATGATGTTTTTCAATGGCAAAAATCAATGAATATTGTAAATGCACAAACAGTAATTTCTCCGCATTGCAAGGTGCAATTCTGAAATTTTTTGCTTTTTCCTGCTCCTCTTAGCATCATAAAGAAGATTCAAAGAGAGTGAGATGCCAGCTCCTTTCATTCAGTCAGTAGCTTCAAACATTTCTGGTATATGAATAACATGATGTTTTTCAATGGCAAAAATCAATGAATATTGTAAATGCACAAACAGTAATTTCTCCGCATTGCAAGGTGCAATTCTGAAATTTTTTGCTTTTTCCTGCTCCTCTTTGCATGATAAAGAAGATTCAAAGAGAGTGAGATGCCAGCTCCTTTCATTCAGTCAGTAGCTTCAATCATTTCTGGACGTTTTTCAATGGCAAAAATCAATGAATATTGTAAATGCACAAACAGTAATTTCTCCGCATTGCAAGGTGCAATTCTGAAATTTTTTGCTTTTTCCTGCTCCTCTTAGCATGATAAACAAGATTCAAAGAGAGTGAGATGCCAGCTCCTTTCATTCAGTCAGTAGCTTCAATCATTTCTGGACGTTTTTCAATGGCAAAAATCAATGAATATTGTAAATGCACAAACAGTAATTTCTCCGCATTGTAAGGTGCAATTCTGAAATTTTTTGCTTTTTCCTGCTCCTCTTAGCATGATAAAGAAGATTCAAAGAGAGTGAGATGCCAGCTCCTTTCAGTCAGTCAGTAGCTTCAATCATTTCTGGACGTTTTTCAATGGCAAAAATCAATGAATATTGTAAATGCACAAACAGTAATTTCTCCGCATTGCAAGGTGCAATTCTGAATTTTTTTGCTTTTTCCTGCTCCTCTTAGCATGATAAAGAAGATTCAAAGAGAGTGAGATGCCAGCTCCTTTCATTCAGTCAGTAGCTTCAATCATTTCTGGTATATGAATAACATGATGTTTTTCAATGGCAAAAATCAATGAATATTGTAAATGCACAAACAGTAATTTCTCCGCATTGCAAGGTGCAATTCTGAAATTTTTTGCTTTTTCCTGCTCCTCTTTGCATGATAAAGAAGATTCAAAGAGAGTGAGATGCCAGCTCCTTTCATTCAGTCAGTAGCTTCAATCATTTCTGGACGTTTTTCAATGGCAAAAATCAATGAATATTGTAAATGCACAAACAGTAATTTCTCCGCATTGCAAGGTGCAATTCTGAAATTTTTTGCTTTTTCCTGCTCCTCTTAGCATGATAAACAAGATTCAAAGAGAGTGAGATGCCAGCTCCTTTCATTCAGTCAGTAGCTTCAATCACTTCTGGACGTTTTTCAATGGCAAAAATCAATGAATATTGTAAATGCACAAACAGTAATTTCTCCGCATTGTAAGGTGCAATTCTGAAATTTTTTGCTTTTTCCTGCTCCTCATAGCATGATAAAGAAGATTCAAAGATAGTGAGATGCCAGCTTCTTTCATTCAGTCAATAGCTTCAAACATTTCTGGTATATGAATAACATGATGTTTTTCAATGGCAAAAATCAATGAATATTGTAAATGCACAAACAGTAATTTCTCCGCATTGCAAGGTGCAATTCTGAAATTTTTTGCTTTTTCCTGCTCCTCTTAGCATGATAAAGAAAATTCAAAGAGAGTGAGATGCCAGCTCCTTTCATTCAGTCAGTAGCTTCAATCATTTCTGGACGTTTTTCAATGGCAAAAATCAATGAATATTGTAAATGCACAAACAGTAATTTCTCCGCATTGCAAGGTGCAATTCTGAAATTTTTTGCTTTTTCCTGCTCCTCTTAGCATCATAAAGAAGATTCAAAGAGAGTGAGATGCCAGCTCCTTTCATTCAGTCAGTAGCTTCAATCATTTCTGGACGTTTTTCAATGGCAAAAATCAATGAATATTGTAAATGCACAAACAGTAATTTCTCCGCATTGCAAGGTGCAATTCTGAAATTTTTTGCTTTTTCCTGCTCCTCTTAGCATGATAAAGAAGATTCAAAGAGAGTGAGATGCCAGCTCCTTTCATTCAGTCAGTAGCTTCAATTATTTCTGGTATATGAATAACATGATGTTTTTCAATGTCAAAAATCAATGAATATTGTAAATGCACAAACAGTAATTTCTCCGCATTGCAAGGTGCAATTCTAAAATTTTTTGCTTTTTCCTGCTCCTCTTAGCATGGTAAAGAAGATTCAAAGAGAGTGAGATGCCAACTCCTTTCATTCAGTCAGTAGCTTCAATCATTTCTGGACGTTTTTCAATGGCAAAAATCAATGAATATTGTAAATGCACAAACAGTAATTTCTCCGCATTGCAAGGTGCAATTCTGAAATTTTTTGCTTTTTCCTGCTCCTCTTAGCATGATAAAGAAGATTCAAAGAGAGTGAGATGCCAGCTCCTTTCATTCAGTCAGTAGCTTCAATCATTTCTGGACGTTTTTCAATGGCAAAAATCAATGAATATTGTAAATGCACAAACAGTAATTTCTCCGCATTGCAAGGTGCAATTCTGAAATTTTTTGCTTTTTCCTGCTCCTCTTAGCATGATAAAGAAGATTCAAAGAGAGTGAGATGCCAGCTCCTTTCATTTAGTCAGTAGCTTCAATCATTTCTGGGTATGAATAACATGATGTTTTTCAATGGCAAAAATCAATGAATATTGTAAATGCACAAACAGTAATTTCTCCGCATTGCAAGGTGCAATTCTGAAATTTTTTGCTTTTTCCTGCTCCTCTTAGCATGATAAAGAAGATTCAAAGAGAGTGAGATGCCAGCTCCTTTCATTCAGTCAGTAGCTTCAATCATTTCTGGACGTTTTTCAATGGCAAAAATCAATGAATATTGTAAATGCACAAACAGTAATTTCTCCGCATTGCAAGGTGCAATTCTGAAATTTTTTGCTTTTTCCTGCTCCTCTTAGCATGATAAAGAAGATTCAAAGAGAGTGAGATGCCAGCTCCTTTCATTCAGTCAGTAGCTTCAATCATTTCTGGACGTTTTTCAATGGCAAAAATCAATGAATATTGTAAATGCACAAACAGTAATTTCTCCGCATTGCAAGGTGCAATTCTGAAATTTTTTGCTTTTTCCTGCTCCTCTTAGCATGATAAAGAAGATTCAAAGAGAGTGAGATGCCAGCTCCTTTCATTCAGTCAGTAGCTTCAATCATTTCTGGTATATGAATAACATGATGTTTTTCAATGGCAAAAATCAATGAATATTGTAAATGCACAAACAGTAATTTCTCCGCATTGCAAGGTGCAATTCTGAAATTTTTTGCTTTTTCCTGCTCCTCTTAGCATGATAAAGAAGATTCAAAGAGAGTGAGATGCCAGCTCCTTTCATTCAGTCAGTAGCTTCAATCATTTCTGGACGTTTTTCCATGGCAAAAATCAATGAATATTGTAAATGCACAAACAGTAATTTCTCCGCATTGCAAGGTGCAATTCTGAAATTTTTTGCTTTTTCCTGCTCCTCTTAGCATGATAAAGAAGATTCAAAGAGAGTGAGATGCCAGCTCCTTTCATTCAGTCAGTAGCTTCAATCATTTCTGGACGTTTTTCAATGGTAAAAATCAATGAATATTGTAAATGCACAAACAGTAATTTCTCCACATTGCAAGGTGCAATTCTGAAATTTTTTGCTTTTTCCTGCTCCTCTTAGCATGATAAAGAAGATTCAAAGAGAGTGAGATGCCAGCTCCTTTCATTCAGTCAGTAGCTTCAAACATTTCTGGTTTATGAATAACATGATGTTTTTCAATGGCAAAAATCAATGAATATTGTAAATGCGCAAACAGTAATTTCTCCGCATTGCAAGGTGCAAGTCTGAAATTTTTTGCTTTTTCCTGCTCCTCTTAGCATGATAAAGAAGATTCAAAGAGAGTGAGATGCCAGCTACTTTCATTCAGTCAGTAGCTTCAATCATTTCTGGACGTTTTTCAATGGTAAAAATCAATGAATATTGTAAATGCACAAACAGTAATTTCTCCACATTGCAAGGTGCAATTCTGAAATTTTTTGCTTTTTCCTGCTCCTCTTAGCATGATAAAGAAGATTCAAAGAGAGTGAGATGCCAACTCCTTTCATTCAGTCAGTAGCTTCAAACATTTCTGGTATATGAATAACATGATGTTTTTCAATGGCAAAAATCAATGAATATTGTAAATGCACAAACAGTAATTTCTCCGCATTGCAAGGTGCAATTCTGAAATTTTTTGCTTTTTCCTGCTCCTCTTAGCATGATAAAGAAGATTCAAAGAGAGTGAGATGCCAGCTCCTTTCATTCAGTCAGTAGCTTCAATCATTTCTGGATGTTTTTCAATGGCAAAAATCAATGAATATTGTAAATGCACAAACTGTAATTTCTCCGCATTGCAAGGTGCAATTCTGAAATTTTTTGCTTTTTCCTGCTCCTCTTAGCATGATAAAGAAGATTCAAAGAGAGTGAGATGCCAGCTCCTTTCATTCAGTCAGTAGCTTCAATCATTTCTGGACGTTTTTCAATGGCAAAAATCAATGAATATTGTAAATGCACAAACAGTAATTTCTCCGCATTGCAAGGTGCAATTCTGAAATTTTTTGCTTTTTCCTGCTCCTCTTAGCATGATAAAGAAGATTCAAAGAGAGTGAGATGCCAGCTCCTTTCATTCAGTCAGTACCTTCAATCATTTCTGGACGTTTTTCAATGGCAAAAATCAATGAATATTGTAAATGCACAAACAGTAATTTCTCCGCATTGCAAGGTGCAATTCTGAAATTTTTTGCTTTTTCCCGCTCCTCTTAGCATGATAAAGAAGATTCAAAGAGAGTGAGATGCCAGCTCCTTTCATTCAGTCAGTAGCTTCAAACATTTCTGGTATATGAATAACATGTTTTTCAATGGCAAAAATCAATGAATATTGTAAATGCACAAACAGTAATTTCTCCGCATTGCAAGGTGCAATTCTGAAATTTTTTGCTTTTTCCTTCTCCTCTTAGCATGATAAAGAAGATTCAAAGAGAGTGAGATGCCAGCTCCTTTCATTCAGTCAGTAGCTTCAATCATTTCTGGACGTTTTTCAATGGCAAAAATCAATGAATATTGTAAATGCACAAACAGTAATTTCTCCGCATTGCAAGGTGCAATTCTGAAATTTTTTGCTTTTTCCTGCTCCTATTAGCATGATAAAGAAGATTCAAAGAGAGTGAGATGCCAGCTCCTTTCATTCAGTCAGTAGCTTCAATCATTTCTGGACGTTTTTCAATGGCAAAAATCAATGAATATTGTAAATGCACAAACAGTAATTTCTCCGCATTGCAAGGTGCAATTCTGAAATTTTTTGCTTTTTCCTGCTCCTCTTAGCATGATAAAGAAGATTCAAAGAGAGTGAGATGCCAGCTCCTTTCATTCAGTCAGTAGCTTCAAACATTTCTGGTATATGAATAACATGATGTTTTTCAATGGCAAAAATCAATGAATATTGTAAATGCACAAACAGTAACTTCTCCGCATTGCAAGGTGCAAGTCTGAAATTTTTTGCTTTTTCCTGCTCCTCTTAGCATGATAAAGAAGATTCAAAGAGAGTGAGATGCCAGCTACTTTCATTCAGTCAGTAGCTTCAATCATTTCTGGACGTTTTTCAATGGTAAAAATCAATGAATATTGTAAATGCACAAACAGTAATTTCTCCACATTGCAAGGTGCAATTCTGAAATTTTTTGCTTTTTCCTGCTCCTCTTAGCATGATAAAGAAGATTCAAAGAGAGTGAGATGCCAGCTCCTTTCATTCAGTCAGTAGCTTCAAACATTTCTGGTATATGAATAACATGATGTTTTTCAATGGCAAAAATCAATGAATATTGTAAATGCACAAACAGTAATTTCTCCGCATTGCAAGGTGCAATTCTGAAATTTTTTGCTTTTTCCTGCTCCTCTTAGCATCATAAAGAAGATTCAAAGAGAGTGAGATGCCAGCTCCTTTCATTCAGTCAGTAGCTTCAAACATTTCTGGTATATGAATAACATGATGTTTTTCAATGGCAAAAATCAATGAATATTGTAAATGCACAAACAGTAATTTCTCCGCATTGCAAGGTGCAATTCTGAAATTTTTTGCTTTTTCCTGCTCCTCTTAGCATGATAAAGAAGATTCAAAGAGAGTGAGATGCCAGCTCCTTTCATTCAGTCAGTAGCTTCAATCATTTCTGGACGTTTTTCAATGGCAAAAATCAATGAATATTGTAAATGCACAAACAGTAATTTCTCCGCATTGCAAGGTGCAATTCTGAAATTTTTTGCTTTTTCCTGCTCCTCTTAGCATGATAAAGAAGATTCAAAGAGAGTGAGATGTCAGCTCCTTTCATTCAGTCAGTAGCTTCAAACATTTCTGGTATATGAATAACATGATGTTTTTCAATGGCAAAAATCAATGAATATTGTAAATGCACAAACAGTAATTTATCCTCATTGCAAGGTGCAATTCTGAAATTTTTTGCTTTTTCCTGCTCCTCTTAGCATGATAAAGAAGATTCAAAGAGAGTGAGATGCCAGCTCCTTTCATTCAGTCAGTAGCTTCAATCATTTCTGGACGTTTTTCAATGGCAAAAATCAATGAATATTGTAAATGCACAAACAGTAATTTCTCCGCATTGCAAGGTGCAATTCTGAATTTTTTTGCTTTTTCCTGCTCCTCTTAGCATGATAAAGAAGATTCAAAGAGAGTGAGATGCCAGCTCCTTTCATTCAGTCAGTAGCTTCAATCATTTCTGGTATATGAATAACATGATGTTTTTCAATGGCAAAAATCAATGAATATTGTAAATGCACAAACAGTAATTTCTCCGCATTGCAAGGTGCAATTCTGAAATTTTTTGCTTTTTCCTGCTCCTCTTTGCATGATAAAGAAGATTCAAAGAGAGTGAGATGCCAGCTCCTTTCATTCAGTCAGTAGCTTCAATCATTTCTGGACGTTTTTCAATGGCAAAAATCAATGAATATTGTAAATGCACAAACAGTAATTTCTCCGCATTGCAAGGTGCAATTCTGAAATTTTTTGCTTTTTCCTGCTCCTCTTAGCATGATAAACAAGATTCAAAGAGAGTGAGATGCCAGCTCCTTTCATTCAGTCAGTAGCTTCAATCATTTCTGGACGTTTTTCAATGGCAAAAATCAATGAATATTGTAAATGCACAAACAGTAATTTCTCCGCATTGTAAGGTGCAATTCTGAAATTTTTTGCTTTTTCCTGCTCCTCTTAGCATGATAAAGAAGATTCAAAGAGAGTGAGATGCCAGCTCCTTTCAGTCAGTCAGTAGCTTCAATCATTTCTGGACGTTTTTCAATGGCAAAAATCAATGAATATTGTAAATGCACAAACAGTAATTTCTCCGCATTGCAAGGTGCAATTCTGAATTTTTTTGCTTTTTCCTGCTCCTCTTAGCATGATAAAGAAGATTCAAAGAGAGTGAGATGCCAGCTCCTTTCATTCAGTCAGTAGCTTCAATCATTTCTGGTATATGAATAACATGATGTTTTTCAATGGCAAAAATCAATGAATATTGTAAATGCACAAACAGTAATTTCTCCGCATTGCAAGGTGCAATTCTGAAATTTTTTGCTTTTTCCTGCTCCTCTTTGCATGATAAAGAAGATTCAAAGAGAGTGAGATGCCAGCTCCTTTCATTCAGTCAGTAGCTTCAATCATTTCTGGACGTTTTTCAATGGCAAAAATCAATGAATATTGTAAATGCACAAACAGTAATTTCTCCGCATTGCAAGGTGCAATTCTGAAATTTTTTGCTTTTTCCTGCTCCTCTTAGCATGATAAACAAGATTCAAAGAGAGTGAGATGCCAGCTCCTTTCATTCAGTCAGTAGCTTCAATCATTTCTGGACGTTTTTCAATGGCAAAAATCAATGAATATTGTAAATGCACAAACAGTAATTTCTCCGCATTGTAAGGTGCAATTCTGAAATTTTTTGCTTTTTCCTGCTCCTCATAGCATGATAAAGAAGATTCAAAGATAGTGAGATGCCAGCTTCTTTCATTCAGTCAATAGCTTCAAACATTTCTGGTATATGAATAACATGATGTTTTTCAATGGCAAAAATCAATGAATATTGTAAATGCACAAACAGTAATTTCTCCGCATTGCAAGGTGCAATTCTGAAATTTTTTGCTTTTTCCTGCTCCTCTTAGCATGATAAAGAAAATTCAAAGAGAGTGAGATGCCAGCTCCTTTCATTCAGTCAGTAGCTTCAATCATTTCTGGACGTTTTTCAATGGCAAAAATCAATGAATATTGTAAATGCACAAACAGTAATTTCTCCGCATTGCAAGGTGCAATTCTGAAATTTTTTGCTTTTTCCTGCTCCTCTTAGCATCATAAAGAAGATTCAAAGAGAGTGAGATGCCAGCTCCTTTCATTCAGTCAGTAGCTTCAATCATTTCTGGACGTTTTTCAATGGCAAAAATCAATGAATATTGTAAATGCACAAACAGTAATTTCTCCGCATTGCAAGGTGCAATTCTGAAATTTTTTGCTTTTTCCTGCTCATCTTAGCATGATAAAGAAGATTCAAAGAGAGTGAGATGCCAGCTCCTTTCATTCAGTCAGTAGCTTCAATTATTTCTGGTATATGAATAACATGATGTTTTTCAATGTCAAAAATCAATGAATATTGTAAATGCACAAACAGTAATTTCTCCGCATTGCCAGGTGCAATTCTAAAATTTTTTGCTTTTTCCTGCTCCTCTTAGCATGGTAAAGAAGATACAAAGAGAGTGAGATGCCAACTCCTTTCATTCAGTCAGTAGCTTCAATCATTTCTGGACGTTTTTCAATGGCAAAAATCAATGAATATTGTAAATGCACAAACAGTAATTTCTCCGCATTGCAAGGTGCAATTCTGAAATTTTTTGCTTTTTCCTGCTCCTCTTAGCATGATAAAGAAGATTCAAAGAGAGTGAGATGCCAGCTCCTTTCATTCAGTCAGTAGCTTCAATCATTTCTGGACGTTTTTCAATGGCAAAAATCAATGAATATTGTAAATGCACAAACAGTAATTTCTCCGCATTGCAAGGTGCAATTCTGAAATTTTTTGCTTTTTCCTGCTCCTCTTAGCATGATAAAGAAGATTCAAAGAGAGTGAGATGCCAGCTCCTTTCATTTAGTCAGTAGCTTCAATCATTTCTGGGTATGAATAACATGATGTTTTTCAATGGCAAAAATCAATGAATATTGTAAATGCACAAACAGTAATTTCTCCGCATTGCAAGGTGCAATTCTGAAATTTTTTGCTTTTTCCTGCTCCTCTTAGCATGATAAAGAAGATTCAAAGAGAGTGAGATGCCAGCTCCTTTCATTCAGTCAGTAGCTTCAATCATTTCTGGACGTTTTTCAATGGCAAAAATCAATGAATATTGTAAATGCACAAACAGTAATTTCTCCGCATTGCAAGGTGCAATTCTGAAATTTTTTGCTTTTTCCTGCTCCTCTTAGCATGATAAACAAGATTCAAAGAGAGTGAGATGCCAGCTCCTTTCATTCAGTCAGTAGCTTCAATCATTTCTGGACGTTTTTCAATGGCAAAAATCATTGAATATTGTAAATGCACAAACAGTAATTTCTCCGCATTGCAAGGTGCAATTCTGAAATTTTTTACTTTTTCCTGCTCCTCTTAGCATGATAAAGAAGATTCAAAGAGAGTGAGATGCCAGCTCCTTTCATTCAGTCTGTAGCTTCAATCATTTCTGGTATATTAATAACATGATGTTTTTCAATCGCAAAAATCAATGAATATTGTAAATGCACAAACAGTAATTTCTCCGCATTGCAAGGTGCAATTCTGAAATTTTTTGCTTTTTCCTGCTCCTCTTAGCATGATAAAGAAGATTCAAAGAGAGTGAGATGCCAGCTCCTTTCATTCAGTCAGTAGCTTCAATCATTTCTGGACGTTTTTCAATGGCAAAAATCAATGAATATTGTAAATGCACAAACAGTAATTTCTCCGCATTGCAAGGTGCAATTCTGAAATTTTTTGCTTTTTCCTGCTCCTCTTAGCATGATAAAGAAGATTCAAAGAGAGTGAGATGCCAGCTCCTTTCATTCAGTCAGTAGCTTCAATCATTTCTGGTATATGAATAACATGATGTTTTTCAATGGCAAAAATCAATGAATATTGTAAATGCACAAACAGTAATTTCTCCGCATTGCAAGGTGCAATTCTGAAATTTTTTGCTTTTTCCTGCTCCTCTTAGCATGATAAAGAAGATTCAAAGAGAGTGAGATGCCAGCTCCTTTCATTCAGTCAGTAGCTTCAATCATTTCTGGACGTTTTTCCATGGCAAAAATCAATGAATATTGTAAATGCACAAACAGTAATTTCTCCGCATTGCAAGGTGCAATTCTGAAATTTTTTGCTTTTTCCTGCTCCTCTTAGCATGATAAAGAAGATTCAAAAAGAGTGAGATGCCAGCTCCTTTCATTCAGTCAGTAGCTTCAATCATTTCTGGACGTTTTTCAATGGTAAAAATCAATGAATATTGTAAATGCACAAACAGTAATTTCTCCACATTGCAAGGTGCAATTCTGAAATTTTTTGCTTTTTCCTGCTCCTCTTAGCATGATAAAGAAGATTCAAAGAGAGTGAGATGCCAGCTCCTTTCATTCAGTCAGTAGCTTCAAACATTTCTGGTTTATGAATAACATGATGTTTTTCAATGGCAAAAATCAATGAATATTGTAAATGCACAAACAGTAATTTCTCCGCATTGCAAGGTGCAAGTCTGAAATTTTTTGCTTTTTCCTGCTCCTCTTAGCATGATAAAGAAGATTCAAAGAGAGTGAGATGCCAGCTACTTTCATTCAGTCAGTAGCTTCAATCATTTCTGGACGTTTTTCAATGGTAAAAATCAATGAATATTGTAAATGCACAAACAGTAATTTCTCCACATTGCAAGGTGCAATTCTGAAATTTTTTGCTTTTTCCTGCTCCTCTTAGCATGATAAAGAAGATTCAAAGAGAGTGAGATGCCAACTCCTTTCATTCAGTCAGTAGCTTCAAACATTTCTGGTATATGAATAACATGATGTTTTTCAATGGCAAAAATCAATGAATATTGTAAATGCACAAACAGTAATTTCTCCGCATTGCAAGGTGCAATTCTGAAATTGTTTGCTTTTTCCTGCTCCTCTTAGCATGATAAAGAAGATTCAAAGAGAGTGAGATGCCAGCTCCTTTCATTCAGTCAGTAGCTTCAATCATTTCTGGACGTTTTTCAATGGCAAAAATCAATGAATATTGTAAATGCACAAACAGTAATTTCTCCGCATTGCAAGGTGCAATTCTGAAATTTTTTGCTTTTTCCTGCTCCTCTTAGCATGATAAAGAAGATTCAAAGAGAGTGAGATGCCAGCTCCTTTCATTCAGTCAGTACCTTCAATCATTTCTGGACGTTTTTCAATGGCAAAAATCAATGAATATTGTAAATGCACAAACAGTAATTTCTCCGCATTGCAAGGTGCAATTCTGAAATTTTTTGCTTTTTCCCGCTCCTCTTAGCATGATAAAGAAGATTCAAAGAGAGTGAGGTGCCAGCTCCTTTCATTCAGTCAGTAGCTTCAAACATTTCTGGTATATGAATAACATGTTTTTCAATGGCAAAAATCAATGAATATTGTAAATGCACAAACAGTAATTTCTCCGCATTGCAAGGTGCAATTCTGAAATTTTTTGCTTTTTCCTGCTCCTCTTAGCATGATAAAGAAGATTCAAAGAGAGTGAGATGCCAGCTCCTTTCATTCAGTCAGTAGCTTCAATCATTTCTGGACGTTTTTCAATGGCAAAAATCAATGAATATTGTAAATGCACAAACAGTAATTTCTCCGCATTGCAAGGTGCAATTCTGAAATTTTTTGCTTTTTCCTGCTCCTCTTAGCATGATAAAGAAGATTCAAAGAGAGTGAGATGCCAGCTCCTTTCATTCAGTCAGTAGCTTCAATCATTTCTGGACGTTTTTCAATGGCAAAAATCAATGAATATTGTAAATGCACAAACAGTAATTTCTCCGCATTGCAAGGTGCAATTCTGAAATTTTTTGCTTTTTCCTGCTCCTCTTAGCATGATAAAGAAGATTCAAAGAGAGTGAGATGCCAGCTCCTTTGATTCAGTCAGTAGCTTCAAACATTTCTGGTATATGAATAACATGATGTTTTTCAATGGCAAAAATCAATGAATATTGTAAATGCACAAACAGTAATTTCTCCGCATTGCAAGGTGCAAGTCTGAAATTTTTTGCTTTTTCCTGCTCCTCTTAGCATGATAAAGAAGATTCAAAGAGAGTGAGATGCCAGCTACTTTCATTCAGTCAGTAGCTTCAATCATTTCTGGACGTTTTTCAATGGTAAAAATCAATGAATATTGTAAATGCACAAACAGTAATTTCTCCACATTGCAAGGTGCAATTCTGAAATTTTTTGCTTTTTCCTGCTCCTCTTAGCATGATAAAGAAGATTCAAAGAGAGTGAGATGCCAGCTCCTTTCATTCAGTCAGTAGCTTCAAACATTTCTGGTATATGAATAACATGATGTTTTTCAATGGCAAAAATCAATGAATATTGTAAATGCACAAACAGTAATTTCTCCACATTGCAAGGTGCAATTCTGAAATTTTTTGCTTTTTCCTGCTCCTCTTAGCATGATAAAGAAGATTCAAAGAGAGTGAGATGCCAGCTCCTTTCATTCAGTCAGTAGCTTCAAACATTTCTGGTATATGAATAACATGATGTTTTTCAATGGCAAAAATCAATGAATATTGTAAATGCACAAACAGTAATTTCTCCGCATTGCAAGGTGCAATTCTGAAATTTTTTGCTTTTTCCTGCTCCTCTTAGCATGATAAAGAAGATTCAAAGAGAGTGAGATGCCAGCTCCTTTCATTCAGTCAGTACCTTCAATCATTTCTGGACGTTTTTCAATGGCAAAAATCAATGAATATTGTAAATGCACAAACAGTAATTTCTCCGCATTGCAATGTGCAATTCTGAAATTTTTTGCTTTTTCCCGCTCCTCTTAGCATGATAAAGAAGATTCAAAGAGAGTGAGGTGCCAGCTCCTTTCATTCAGTCAGTAGCTTCAAACATTTCTGGTATATGAATAACATGTTTTTCAATGGCAAAAATCAATGAATATTGTAAATGCACAAACAGTAATTTCTCCGCATTGCAAGGTGCAATTCTGAAATTTTTTGCTTTTTCCTGCTCCTCTTAGCATGATAAAGAAGATTCAAAGAGAGTGAGATGCCAGCTCCTTTCATTCAGCCAGTAGCTTCAATCATTTCTGGACGTTTTTCAATGGCAAAAATCAATGAATATTGTAAATGCACAAACAGTAATTTCTCCGCATTGCAAGGTGCAATTCTGAAATTTTTTGCTTTTTCCTGCTCCTCTTAGCATGATAAAGAAGATTCAAAGAGAGTGAGATGCCAGCTCCTTTCATTCAGTCAGTAGCTTCAATCATTTCTGGACGTTTTTCAATGGCAAAAATCAATGAATATTGTAAATGTACAAACAGTAATTTCTCCGCATTGCAAGGTGCAATTCTGAAATTTTTTGCTTTTTCCTGCTCCTCTTAGCATGATAAAGAAGATTCAAAGAGAGTGAGATGCCAGCTCCTTTGATTCAGTCAGTAGCTTCAAACATTTCTGGTATATGAATAACATGATGTTTTTCAATGGCAAAAATCAATGAATATTGTAAATGCACAAACAGTAATTTCTCCGCATTGCAAGGTGCAAGTCTGAAATTTTTTGCTTTTTCCTGCTCCTCTTAGCATGATAAAGAAGATTCAAAGAGAGTGAGATGCCAGCTACTTTCATTCAGTCAGTAGCTTCAATCATTTCTGGACGTTTTTCAATGGTAAAAATCAATGAATATTGTAAATGCACAAACAGTAATTTCTCCACATTGCAAGGTGCAATTCTGAAATTTTTTGCTTTTTCCTGCTCCTCTTAGCATGATAAAGAAGATTCAAAGAGAGTGAGATGCCAGCTCCTTTCATTCAGTCAGTAGCTTCAAACATTTCTGGTATATGAATAACATGATGTTTTTCAATGGCAAAAATCAATGAATATTGTAAATGCACAAACAGTAATTTCTCCGCATTGCAAGGTGCAAGTCTGAAATTTTTTGCTTTTTCCTGCTCCTCTTAGCATGATAAAGAAGATTCAAAGAGAGTGAGATGCCAGCTACTTTCATTCAGTCAGTAGCTTCAATCATTTCTGGACGTTTTTCAATGGTAAAAATCAATGAATATTGTAAATGCACAAACAGTAATTTCTCCACATTGCAAGGTGCAATTCTGAAATTTTTTGCTTTTTCCTGCTCCTCTTAGCATGATAAAGAAGATTCAAAGAGAGTGAGATGCCAGCTCCTTTCATTCAGTCAGTAGCTTCAAACATTTCTGGTATATGAATAACATGATGTTTTTCAATGGCAAAAATCAATGAATATTGTAAATGCACAAACAGTAATTTCTCCACATTGCAAGGTGCAATTCTGAAATTTTTTGCTTTTTCCTGCTCCTCTTAGCATGATAAAGAAGATTCAAAGAGAGTGAGATGCCAGCTCCTTTGATTCAGTCAGTAGCTTCAAACATTTCTGGTATATGAATAACATGATGTTTTTCAATGGCAAAAATCAATGAATATTGTAAATGCACAAACAGTAATTTCTCCGCATTGCAAGGTGCAAGTCTGAAATTTTTTGCTTTTTCCTGCTCCTCTTAGCATGATAAAGAAGATTCAAAGAGAGTGAGATGCCAGCTACTTTCATTCAGTCAGTAGCTTCAATCATTTCTGGACGTTTTTCAATGGTAAAAATCAATGAATATTGTAAATGCACAAACAGTAATTTCTCCACATTGCAAGGTGCAATTCTGAAATTTTTTGCTTTTTCCTGCTCCTCTTAGCATGATAAAGAAGATTCAAAGAGAGTGAGATGCCAGCTCCTTTCATTCAGTCAGTAGCTTCAAACATTTCTGGTATATGAATAACATGATGTTTTTCAATGGCAAAAATCAATGAATATTGTAAATGCACAAACAGTAATTTCTCCGCATTGCAAGGTGCAAGTCTGAATTTTTTTGCTTTTTCCTGCTCCTCTTAGCATGATAAAGAAGATTCAAAGAGAGTGAGATGCCAGCTACTTCCATTCAGTCAGTAGCTTCAATCATTTCTGGACGTTTTTCAATGGTAAAAATCAATGAATATTGTAAATGCACAAACAGTAATTTCTCCACATTGCAAGGTGCAATTCTGAAATTTTTTGCTTTTTCCTGCTCCTCTTAGCATGATAAAGAAGATTCAAAGAGAGTGAGATGCCAGCTCCTTTCATTCAGTCAGTAGCTTCAAACATTTCTGGTATATGAATAACATGATGTTTTTCAATGGCAAAAATCAATGAATATTGTAAATGCACAAACAGTAATTTCTCCACATTGCAAGGTGCAATTCTGAAATTTTTTGCTTTTTCCTGCTCCTCTTAGCATGATAAAGAAGATTCAAAGACAGTGAGATGCCAGCTCCTTTCATTCAGTCAGTAGCTTCAAACATTTCTGGTATATGAATAACATGATGTTTTTCAATGGCAAAAATCAATGAATATTGTAAATGCACAAACAGTAATTTCTCCGCATTGCAAGGTGCAATTCTGAAATTTTTTGCTTTTTCCTGCTCCTCTTAGCATGATAAAGAAGATTCAAAGAGAGTGAGATGCCAGCTCCTTTCATTCAGTCAGTACCTTCAATCATTTCTGGACGTTTTTCAATGGCAAAAATCAATGAATATTGTAAATGCACAAACAGTAATTTCTCCGCATTGCAAGGTGCAATTCTGAAATTTTTTGCTTTTTCCCGCTCCTCTTAGCATGATAAAGAAGATTCAAAGAGAGTGAGGTGCCAGCTCCTTTCATTCAGTCAGTAGCTTCAAACATTTCTGGTATATGAATAACATGTTTTTCAATGGCAAAAATCAATGAATATTGTAAATGCACAAACAGTAATTTCTCCGCATTGCAAGGTGCAATTCTGAAATTTTTTGCTTTTTCCTGCTCCTCTTAGCATGATAAAGAAGATTCAAAGAGAGTGAGATGCCAGCTCCTTTCATTCAGTCAGTAGCTTCAATCATTTCTGGACGTTTTTCAATGGCAAAAATCAATGAATATTGTAAATGCACAAACAGTAATTTCTCCGCATTGCAAGGTGCAATTCTGAAATTTTTTGCTTTTTCCTGCTCCTCTTAGCATGATAAAGAAGATTCAAAGAGAGTGAGATGCCAGCTCCTTTCATTCAGTCAGTAGCTTCAATCATTTCTGGACGTTTTTCAATGGCAAAAATCAATGAATATTGTAAATGCACAAACAGTAATTTCTCCGCATTGCAAGGTGCAATTCTGAAATTTTTTGCTTTTTCCTGCTCCTCTTAGCATGATAAAGAAGATTCAAAGAGAGTGAGATGCCAGCTCCTTTGATTCAGTCAGTAGCTTCAAACATTTCTGGTATATGAATAACATGATGTTTTTCAATTGCAAAAATCAATGAATATTGTAAATGCACAAACAGTAATTTCTCCGCATTGCAAGGTGCAAGTCTGAAATTTTTTGCTTTTTCCTGCTCCTCTTAGCATGATAAAGAAGATTCAAAGAGAGTGAGATGCCAGCTACTTTCATTCAGTCAGTAGCTTCAATCATTTCTGGACGTTTTTCAATGGTAAAAATCAATGAATATTGTAAATGCACAAACAGTAATTTCTCCACATTGCAAGGTGCAATTCTGAAATTTTTTGCTTTTTCCTGCTCCTCTTAGCATGATAAAGAAGATTCAAAGAGAGTGAGATGCCAGCTCCTTTCATTCAGTCAGTAGCTTCAAACATTTCTGGTATATGAATAACATGATGTTTTTCAATGGCAAAAATCAATGAATATTGTAAATGCACAAACAGTAATTTCTCCGCATTGCAAGGTGCAAGTCTGAAATTTTTTGCTTTTTCCTGCTCCTCTTAGCATGATAAAGAAGATTCAAAGAGAGTGAGATGCCAGCTACTTTCATTCAGTCAGTAGCTTCAATCATTTCTGGACGTTTTTCAATGGTAAAAATCAATGAATATTGTAAATGCACAAACAGTAATTTCTCCACATTGCAAGGTGCAATTCTGAAATTTTTTGCTTTTTCCTGCTCCTCTTAGCATGATAAAGAAGATTCAAAGAGAGTGAGATGCCAGCTCCTTTCATTCAGTCAGTAGCTTCAAACATTTCTGGTATATGAATAACATGATGTTTTTCAATGGCAAAAATCAATGAATATTGTAAATGCACAAACAGTAATTTCTCCACATTGCAAGGTGCAATTCTGAAATTTTTTGCTTTTTCCTGCTCCTCTTAGCATGATAAAGAAGATTCAAAGAGAGTGAGATGCCAGCTCCTTTGATTCAGTCAGTAGCTTCAAACATTTCTGGTATATGAATAACATGATGTTTTTCAATGGCAAAAATCAATGAATATTGTAAATGCACAAACAGTAATTTCTCCGCATTGCAAGGTGCAAGTCTGAAATTTTTTGCTTTTTCCTGCTCCTCTTAGCATGATAAAGAAGATTCAAAGAGAGTGAGATGCCAGCTACTTTCATTCAGTCAGTAGCTTCAATCATTTCTGGACGTTTTTCAATGGTAAAAATCAATGAATATTGTAAATGCACAAACAGTAATTTCTCCACATTGCAAGGTGCAATTCTGAAATTTTTTGCTTTTTCCTGCTCCTCTTAGCATGATAAAGAAGATTCAAAGAGAGTGAGATGCCAGCTCCTTTCATTCAGTCAGTAGCTTCAAACATTTCTGGTATATGAATAACATGATGTTTTTCAATGGCAAAAATCAATGAATATTGTAAATGCACAAACAGTAATTTCTCCGCATTGCAAGGTGCAAGTCTGAATTTTTTTGCTTTTTCCTGCTCCTCTTAGCATGATAAAGAAGATTCAAAGAGAGTGAGATGCCAGCTACTTTCATTCAGTCAGTAGCTTCAATCATTTCTGGACGTTTTTCAATGGTAAAAATCAATGAATATTGTAAATGCACAAACAGTAATTTCTCCACATTGCAAGGTGCAATTCTGAAATTTTTTGCTTTTTCCTGCTCCTCTTAGCATGATAAAGAAGATTCAAAGAGAGTGAGATGCCAGCTCCTTTCATTCAGTCAGTAGCTTCAAACATTTCTGGTATATGAATAACATGATGTTTTTCAATGGCAAAAATCAATGAATATTGTAAATGCACAAACAGTAATTTCTCCACATTGCAAGGTGCAATTCTGAAATTTTTTGCTTTTTCCTGCTCCTCTTAGCATGATAAAGAAGATTCAAAGAGAGTGAGATGCCAGCTCCTTTCATTCAGTCAGTAGCTTCAAACATTTCTGGTATATGAATAACATGATGTTTTTCAATGGCAAAAATCAATGAATATTGTAAATGCACAAACAGTAATTTCTCCGCATTGCAAGGTGCAATTCTGAAATTTTTTGCTTTTTCCTGCTCCTCTTAGCATGATAAAGAAGATTCAAAGAGAGTGAGATGCCAGCTCCTTTCATTCAGTCAGTACCTTCAATCATTTCTGGACGTTTTTCAATGGCAAAAATCAATGAATATTGTAAATGCACAAACAGTAATTTCTCCGCATTGCAAGGTGCAATTCTGAAATTTTTTGCTTTTTCCCGCTCCTCTTAGCATGATAAAGAAGATTCAAAGAGAGTGAGGTGCCAGCTCCTTTCATTCAGTCAGTAGCTTCAAACATTTCTGGTATATGAATAACATGTTTTTCAATGGCAAAAATCAATGAATATTGTAAATGCACAAACAGTAATTTCTCCGCATTGCAAGGTGCAATTCTGAAATTTTTTGCTTTTCCCTGCTCCTCTTAGCATGATAAAGAAGATTCAAAGAGAGTGAGATGCCAGCTCCTTTCATTCAGTCAGTAGCTTCAATCATTTCTGGACGTTTTTCAATGGCAAAAATCAATGAATATTGTAAATGCACAAACAGTAATTTCTCCGCATTGCAAGGTGCAATTCTGAAATTTTTTGCTTTTTCCTGCTCCTCTTAGCATGATAAAGAAGATTCAAAGAGAGTGAGATGCCAGCTCCTTTCATTCAGTCAGTAGCTTCAATCATTTCTGGACGTTTTTCAATGGCAAAAATCAATGAATATTGTAAATGCACAAACAGTAATTTCTCCGCATTGCAAGGTGCAATTCTGAAATTTTTTGCTTTTTCCTGCTCCTCTTAGCATGATAAAGAAGATTCAAAGAGAGTGAGATGCCAGCTCCTTTGATTCAGTCAGTAGCTTCAAACATTTCTGGTATATGAATAACATGATGTTTTTCAATGGCAAAAATCAATGAATATTGTAAATGCACAAACAGTAATTTCTCCGCATTGCAAGGTGCAAGTCTGAAATTTTTTGCTTTTTCCTGCTCCTCTTAGCATGATAAAGAAGATTCAAAGAGAGTGAGATGCCAGCTACTTTCATTCAGTCAGTAGCTTCAATCATTTCTGGACGTTTTTCAATGGTAAAAATCAATGAATATTGTAAATGCACAAACAGTAATTTCTCCACATTGCAAGGTGCAATTCTGAAATTTTTTGCTTTTTCCTGCTCCTCTTAGCATGATAAAGAAGATTCAAAGAGAGTGAGATGCCAGCTCCTTTCATTCAGTCAGTAGCTTCAAACATTTCTGGTATATGAATAACATGATGTTTTTCAATGGCAAAAATCAATGAATATTGTAAATGCACAAACAGTAATTTCTCCGCATTGCAAGGTGCAAGTCTGAAATTTTTTGCTTTTTCCTGCTCCTCTTAGCATGATAAAGAAGATTCAAAGAGAGTGAGATGCCAGCTACTTTCATTCAGTCAGTAGCTTCAATCATTTCTGGACGTTTTTCAATGGTAAAAATCAATGAATATTGTAAATGCACAAACAGTAATTTCTCCACATTGCAAGGTGCAATTCTGAAATTTTTTGCTTTTTCCTGCTCCTCTTAGCATGATAAAGAAGATTCAAAGAGAGTGAGATGCCAGCTCCTTTCATTCAGTCAGTAGCTTCAAACATTTCTGGTATATGAATAACATGATGTTTTTCAATGGTAAAAATCAATGAATATTGTAAATGCACAAACAGTAATTTCTCCACATTGCAAGGTGCAATTCTGAAATTTTTTGCTTTTTCCTGCTCCTCTTAGCATGATAAAGAAGATTCAAAGAGAGTGAGATGCCAGCTCCTTTCATTCAGTCAGTAGCTTCAAACATTTCTGGTATATGAATAACATGATGTTTTTCAATGGCAAAAATCAATGAATATTGTAAATGCACAAACAGTAATTTCTCCGCATTGCAAGGTGCAATTCTGAAATTTTTTGCTTTTTCCTGCTCCTCTTAGCATGATAAAGAAGATTCAAAGAGAGTGAGATGCCAGCTCCTTTCATTCAGTCAGTACCTTCAATCATTTCTGGACGTTTTTCAATGGCAAAAATCAATGAATATTGTAAATGCACAAACAGTAATTTCTCCGCATTGCAAGGTGCAATTCTGAAATTTTTTGCTTTTTCGCCCTCCTCTTAGCATGATAAAGAAGATTCAAAGAGAGTGAGGTGCCAGCTCCTTTCATTCAGTCAGTAGCTTCAAACATTTCTGGTATATGAATAACATGTTTTTCAATGGCAAAAATCAATGAATATTGTAAATGCACAAACAGTAATTTCTCCGCATTGCAAGGTGCAATTCTGAAATTTTTTGCTTTTTCCTGCTCCTCTTAGCATGATAAAGAAGATTCAAAGAGAGTGAGATGCCAGCTCCTTTCATTCAGTCAGTAGCTTCAATCATTTCTGGACGTTTTTCAATGGCAAAAATCAATGAATATTGTAAATGCACAAACAGTAATTTCTCCGCATTGCAAGGTGCAATTCTGAAATTTTTTGCTTTTTCCTGCTCCTCTTAGCATGATAAAGAAGATTCAAAGAGAGTGAGATGCCAGCTCCTTTCATTCAGTCAGTAGCTTCAAACATTTCTGGTATATGAATAACATGATGTTTTTCAATGGCAAAAATCAATGAATATTGTAAATGCACAAACAGTAATTTCTCCACATTGCAAGGTGCAATTCTGAAATTTTTTGCTTTTTCCTGCTCCTCTTAGCATGATAAAGAAGATTCAAAGAGATTGAGATGCCAGCTCCTTTCATTCAGTCAGTAGCTTCAAACATTTCTGGTATATGAATAACATGATGTTTTTCAATGGCAAAAATCAATGAATATTGTAAATGCACAAACAGTAATTTCTCCGCATTGCAAGGTGCAATTCTGAAATTTTTTGCTTTTTCCTGCTCCTCTTAGCATGATAAAGAAGATTCAAAGAGAGTGAGATGCCAGCTCCTTTCATTCAGTCAGTACCTTCAATCATTTCTGGACGTTTTTCAATGGCAAAAATCAATGAATATTGTAAATGCACAAACAGTAATTTCTCCGCATTGCAAGGTGCAATTCTGAAATTTTTTGCTTTTTCCCGCTCCTCTTAGCATGATAAAGAAGATTCAAAGAGAGTGAGGTGCCAGCTCCTTTCATTCAGTCAGTAGCTTCAAACATTTCTGGTATATGAATAACATGTTTTTCAATGGCAAAAATCAATGAATATTGTAAATGCACAAACAGTAATTTCTCCGCATTGCAAGGTGCAATTCTGAAATTTTTTGCTTTTTCCTGCTCCTCTTAGCATGATAAAGAAGATTCAAAGAGAGTGAGATGCCAGCTCCTTTCATTCAGTCAGTAGCTTCAATCATTTCTGGACGTTTTTCAATGGCAAAAATCAATGAATATTGTAAATGCACAAACAGTAATTTCTCCGCATTGCAAGGTGCAATTCTGAAATTTTTTGCTTTTTCCTGCTCCTCTTAGCATGATAAAGAAGATTCAAAGAGAGTGAGATGCCAGCTCCTTTCATTCAGTCAGTAGCTTCAATCATTTCTGGACGTTTTTCAATGGCAAAAATCAATGAATATTGTAAATGCACAAACAGTAATTTCTCCGCTTTGCAAGGTGCAATTCTGAAATTTTTTGCTTTTTCCTGCTCCTCTTAGCATGATAAAGAAGATTCAAAGAGAGTGAGATGCCAGCTCCTTTGATTCAGTCAGTAGCTTCAAACATTTCTGGTATATGAATAACATGATGTTTTTCAATGGCAAAAATCAATGAATATTGTAAATGCACAAACAGTAATTTCTCCGCATTGCAAGGTGCAAGTCTGAAATTTTTTGCTTTTTCCTGCTCCTCTTAGCATGATAAAGAAGATTCAAAGAGAGTGAGATGCCAGCTACTTTCATTCAGTCAGTAGCTTCAATCATTTCTGGACGTTTTTCAATGGTAAAAATCAATGAATATTGTAAATGCACAAACAGTAATTTCTCCACATTGCAAGGTGCAATTCTGAAATTTTTTGCTTTTTCCTGCTCCTCTTAGCATGATAAAGAAGATTCAAAGAGAGTGAGATGCCAGCTCCTTTCATTCAGTCAGTAGCTTCAAACATTTCTGGTATATGAATAACATGATGTTTTTCAATGGCAAAAATCAATGAATATTGTAAATGCACAAACAGTAATTTCTCCGCATTGCAAGGTGCAAGTCTGAAATTTTTTGCTTTTTCCTGCTCCTCTTAGCATGATAAAGAAGATTCAAAGAGAGTGAGATGCCATCTACTTTCATTCAGTCAGTAGCTTCAATCATTTCTGGACGTTTTTCAATGGTAAAAATCAATGAATATTGTAAATGCACAAACAGTAATTTCTCCACATTGCAAGGTGCAATTCTGAAATTTTTTGCTTTTTCCTGCTCCTCTTAGCATGATAAAGAAGATTCAAAGAGAGTGAGATGCCAGCTCCTTTCATTCAGTCAGTAGCTTCAAACATTTCTGGTATATGAATAACATGATGTTTTTCAATGGCAAAAATCAATGAATATTGTAAATGCACAAACAGTAATTTCTCCGCATTGCAAGGTGCAATTCTGAAATTTTTTGCTTTTTCCTGCTCCTCTTAGCATGATAAAGAAGATTCAAAGAGAGTGAGATGCCAGCTCCTTTCATTCAGTCAGTACCTTCAATCATTTCTGGACGTTTTTCAATGGCAAAAATCAATGAATATTGTAAATGCACAAACAGTAATTTCTCCGCATTGCAAGGTGCAATTCTGAAATTTTTTGCTTTTTCGCCCTCCTCTTAGCATGATAAAGAAGATTCAAAGAGAGTGAGGTGCCAGCTCCTTTCATTCAGTCAGTAGCTTCAAACATTTCTGGTATATGAATAACATGTTTTTCAATGGCAAAAATCAATGAATATTGTAAATGCACAAACAGTAATTTCTCCGCATTGCAAGGTGCAATTCTGAAATTTTTTGCTTTTTCCTGCTCCTCTTAGCATGATAAAGAAGATTCAAAGAGAGTGAGATGCCAGCTCCTTTCATTCAGTCAGTAGCTTCAATCATTTCTGGACGTTTTTCAATGGCAAAAATCAATGAATATTGTAAATGCACAAACAGTAATTTCTCCGCATTGCAAGGTGCAATTCTGAAATTTTTTGCTTTTTCCTGCTCCTCTTAGCATGATAAAGAAGATTCAAAGAGAGTGAGATGCCAGCTCCTTTCATTCAGTCAGTAGCTTCAAACATTTCTGGTATATGAATAACATGATGTTTTTCAATGGCAAAAATCAATGAATATTGTAAATGCACAAACAGTAATTTCTCCACATTGCAAGGTGCAATTCTGAAATTTTTTGCTTTTTCCTGCTCCTCTTAGCATGATAAAGAAGATTCAAAGAGATTGAGATGCCAGCTCCTTTCATTCAGTCAGTAGCTTCAAACATTTCTGGTATATGAATAACATGATGTTTTTCAATGGCAAAAATCAATGAATATTGTAAATGCACAAACAGTAATTTCTCCGCATTGCAAGGTGCAATTCTGAAATTTTTTGCTTTTTCCTGCTCCTCTTAGCATGATAAAGAAGATTCAAAGAGAGTGAGATGCCAGCTCCTTTCATTCAGTCAGTACCTTCAATCATTTCTGGACGTTTTTCAATGGCAAAAATCAATGAATATTGTAAATGCACAAACAGTAATTTCTCCGCATTGCAAGGTGCAATTCTGAAATTTTTTGCTTTTTCCCGCTCCTCTTAGCATGATAAAGAAGATTCAAAGAGAGTGAGGTGCCAGCTCCTTTCATTCAGTCAGTAGCTTCAAACATTTCTGGTATATGAATAACATGTTTTTCAATGGCAAAAATCAATGAATATTGTAAATGCACAAACAGTAATTTCTCCGCATTGCAAGGTGCAATTCTGAAATTTTTTGCTTTTTCCTGCTCCTCTTAGCATGATAAAGAAGATTCAAAGAGAGTGAGATGCCAGCTCCTTTCATTCAGTCAGTAGCTTCAATCATTTCTGGACGTTTTTCAATGGCAAAAATCAATGAATATTGTAAATGCACAAACAGTAATTTCTCCGCATTGCAAGGTGCAATTCTGAAATTTTTTGCTTTTTCCTGCTCCTCTTAGCATGATAAAGAAGATTCAAAGAGAGTGAGATGCCAGCTCCTTTCATTCAGTCAGTAGCTTCAATCATTTCTGGACGTTTTTCAATGGCAAAAATCAATGAATATTGTAAATGCACAAACAGTAATTTCTCCGCTTTGCAAGGTGCAATTCTGAAATTTTTTGCTTTTTCCTGCTCCTCTTAGCATGATAAAGAAGATTCAAAGAGAGTGAGATGCCAGCTCCTTTGATTCAGTCAGTAGCTTCAAACATTTCTGGTATATGAATAACATGATGTTTTTCAATGGCAAAAATCAATGAATATTGTAAATGCACAAACAGTAATTTCTCCGCATTGCAAGGTGCAAGTCTGAAATTTTTTGCTTTTTCCTGCTCCTCTTAGCATGATAAAGAAGATTCAAAGAGAGTGAGATGCCAGCTACTTTCATTCAGTCAGTAGCTTCAATCATTTCTGGACGTTTTTCAATGGTAAAAATCAATGAATATTGTAAATGCACAAACAGTAATTTCTCCACATTGCAAGGTGCAATTCTGAAATTTTTTGCTTTTTCCTGCTCCTCTTAGCATGATAAAGAAGATTCAAAGAGAGTGAGATGCCAGCTCCTTTCATTCAGTCAGTAGCTTCAAACATTTCTGGTATATGAATAACATGATGTTTTTCAATGGCAAAAATCAATGAATATTGTAAATGCACAAACAGTAATTTCTCCGCATTGCAAGGTGCAAGTCTGAAATTTTTTGCTTTTTCCTGCTCCTCTTAGCATGATAAAGAAGATTCAAAGAGAGTGAGATGCCATCTACTTTCATTCAGTCAGTAGCTTCAATCATTTCTGGACGTTTTTCAATGGTAAAAATCAATGAATATTGTAAATGCACAAACAGTAATTTCTCCACATTGCAAGGTGCAATTCTGAAATTTTTTGCTTTTTCCTGCTCCTCTTAGCATGATAAAGAAGATTCAAAGAGAGTGAGATGCCAGCTCCTTTCATTCAGTCAGTAGCTTCAAACATTTCTGGTATATGAATAACATGATGTTTTTCAATGGCAAAAATCAATGAATATTGTAAATGCACAAACAGTAATTTCTCCACATTGCAAGGTGCAATTCTGAAATTTTTTGCTTTTTCCTGCTCCTCTTAGCATGATAAAGAAGATTCAAAGAGAGTGAGATGCCAGCTCCTTTCATTCAGTCAGTAGCTTCAAACATTTCTGGTATATGAATAACATGATGTTTTTCAATGGCAAAAATCAATGAATATTGTAAATGCACAAACAGTAATTTCTCCGCATTGCAAGGTGCAATTCTGAAATTTTTTGCTTTTTCCTGCTCCTCTTAGCATGATAAAGAAGATTCAAAGAGAGTGAGATGCCAGCTCCTTTCATTCAGTCAGTAGCTTCAATCATTTCTGGACGTTTTTCAATGGCAAAAATCAATGAATATTGTAAATGCACAAACAGTAATTTCTCCGCATTGCAAGGTGCAATTCTGAAATTTTTTGCTTTTTCCTGCTCCTCTTAGCATGATAAAGAAGATTCAAAGAGAGTGAGATGCCAGCTCCTTTCATTCAGTCAGTAGCTTCAATCATTTCTGGACGTTTTTCAATGGCAAAAATCAATGAATATTGTAAATGAACAAACAGTAATTTCTCCGCATTGCAAGGTGCAATTCTGAAATTTTTTGCTTTTTCCTGCTCCTCTTAGCATGATAAAGAAGATTCAAAGAGAGTGAGATGCCAGCTCCTTTCATTCAGTCAGTAGCTTCAAACATTTCTGGTATATGAATAACATGATGTTTTTCAATGGCAAAAATCAATGAATATTGTAAATGCACAAACAGTAATTTCTCCGCATTGCAAGGTGCAAGTCTGAAATTTTTTGCTTTTTCCTGCTCCTCTTAGCATGATAAAGAAGATTCAAAGAGAGTGAGATGCCAGCTACTTTCATTCAGTCAGTAGCTTCAATCATTTCTGGACGTTTTTCAATGGTAAAAATCAATGAATATTGTAAATGCACAAACAGTAATTTCTCCACATTGCAAAGTGCAATTCTAAATTTTTTTGCTTTTTCCTGCTCCTCTTAGCATGATAAAGAAGATTCAAAGAGAGTGAGATGCCAGCTCCTTTCATTCAGTCAGTAGCTTCAAACATTTCTGGTATATGAATAACATGATGTTTTTCAATGGCAAAAATCAATGAATATTGTAAATGCACAAACAGTAATTTCTCCGCATTGCAAGGTGCAATTCTGAAATTTTTTGCTTTTTCCTGCTCCTCTTAGCATGATAAAGAAGATTCAAAGAGAGTGAGATGCCAACTCCTTTCATTCAGTCAGTAGCTTCAAACATTTCTGGTATATGAATAACATGATGTTTTTCAATGGCAAAAATCAATGAATATTGTAAATGCACAAACAGTAATTTCTCCGCATTGCAAGGTGCAATTCTGAAATTTTTTGCTTTTTCCTGCTCCTCTTAGCATGACAAAGAAGATTCAAAGAGAGTGAGATGCCAGCTCCTTTCATTCAGTCAGTAGCTTCAATCATTTCTGGACGTTTTTCAATGGCAAAAATCAATGAATATTGTAAATGCACAAACAGTAATTTCTCCGCATTGCAAGGTGCAATTCTGAAATTTTTTGCTTTTTCCTGCTCCTCTTAGCATGATAAAGAAGATTCAAAGAGAGTGAGATGCCAGCTCCTTTCATTCAGTCAGTACCTTCAATCATTTCTGGACGTTTTTCAATGGCAAAAATCAATGAATATTGTAAATGCACAAACAGTAATTTCTCCGCATTGCAAGGTGCAATTCTGAAATTTTTTGCTTTTTCCCGCTCCTCTTAGCATGATAAAGAAGATTCAAAGAGAGTGAGGTGCCAGCTCCTTTCATTCAGTCAGTAGCTTCAAACATTTCTGGTATATGAATAACATGTTTTTCAATGGCAAAAATCAATGAATATTGTAAATGCACAAACAGTAATTTCTCCGCATTGCAAGGTGCAATTCTGAAATTTTTTGCTTTTTCCTGCTCCTCTTAGCATGATAAAGAAGATTCAAAGAGAGTGAGATGCCAGCTCCTTTCATTCAGTCAGTAGCTTCAATCATTTCTGGACGTTTTTCAATGGCAAAAATCAATGAATATTGTAAATGCACAAACAGTAATTTCTCCGCATTGCAAGGTGCAATTCTGAAATTTTTTGCTTTTTCCTGCTCCTCTTAGCATGATAAAGAAGATTCAAAGAGAGTGAGATGCCAGCTCCTTTCATTCAGTCAGTAGCTTCAATCATTTCTGGACGTTTTTCAATGGCAAAAATCAATGAATATTGTAAATGCACAAACAGTAATTTCTCCGCATTGCAAGGAGCAATTCTGAAATTTTTTGCTTTTTCCTGCTCCTCTTAGCATGATAAAGAAGATTCAAAGAGAGTGAGATGCCAGCTCCTTTGATTCAGTCAGTAGCTTCAAACATTTCTGGTATATGAATAACATGATGTTTTTCAATGGCAAAAATCAATGAATATTGTAAATGCACAAACAGTAATTTCTCCGCATTGCAAGGTGCAAGTCTGAAATTTTTTGCTTTTTCCTGCTCCTCTTAGCATGATAAAGAAGATTCAAAGAGAGTGAGATGCCAGCTACTTTCATTCAGTCAGTAGCTTCAATCATTTCTGGACGTTTTTCAATGGTAAAAATCAATGAATATTGTAAATGCACAAACAGTAATTTCTCCACATTGCAAGGTGCAATTCTGAAATTTTTTGCTTTTTCCTGCTCCTCTTAGCATGATAAAGAAGATTCAAAGAGAGTGAGATGCCAGCTCCTTTCATTCAGTCAGTAGCTTCAAACATTTCTGGTATATGAATAACATGATGTTTTTCAATGGCAAAAATCAATGAATATTGTAAATGCACAAACAGTAATTTCTCCGCATTGCAAGGTGCAAGTCTGAAATTTTTTGCTTTTTCCTGCTCCTCTTAGCATGATAAAGAAGATTCAAAGAGAGTGAGATGCCAGCTACTTTCATTCAGTCAGTAGCTTCAATCATTTCTGGACGTTTTTCAATGGTAAAAATCAATGAATATTGTAAATGCACAAACAGTAATTTCTCCACATTGCAAGGTGCAATTCTGAAATTTTTTGCTTTTTCCTGCTCCTCTTAGCATGATAAAGAAGATTCAAAGAGAGTGAGATGCCAGCTCCTTTCATTCAGTCAGTAGCTTCAAACATTTCTGGTATATGAATAACATGATGTTTTTCAATGGCAAAAATCAATGAATATTGTAAATGCACAAACAGTAATTTCTCCACATTGCAAGGTGCAATTCTGAAATTTTTTGCTTTTTCCTGCTCCTCTTAGCATGATAAAGAAGATTCAAAGAGAGTGAGATGCCAGCTCCTTTCATTAAGTCAGTAGCTTCAAACATTTCTGGTATATGAATAACATGATGTTTTTCAATGGCAAAAATCAATGAATATTGTAAATGCACAAACAGTAATTTCTCCGCATTGCAAGGTGCAATTCTGAAATTTTTTGCTTTTTCCTGCTCCTCTTAGCATGATAAAGAAGATTCAAAGAGAGTGAGATGCCAGCTCCTTTCATTCAGTCAGTAGCTTCAATCATTTCTGGACGTTTTTCAATGCAAAAATCAATGAATATTGTAAATGCACAAACAGTAATTTCTCCGCATTGCAAGGTGCAATTCTGAAATTTTTTGCTTTTTCCTGCTCCTCTTAGCATGATAAAGAAGATTCAAAGAGAGTGAGATGTCAGCTCCTTTCATTCAGTCAGTAGCTTCAAACATTTCTGGTATATGAATAACATGATGTTTTTCAATGGCAAAAATCAATGAATATTGTAAATGCACAAACAGTAATTTCTCCGCATTGCAAGGTGCAATTCTGAAATTTTTTGCTTTTTCCTGCTCCTCTTAGCATGATAAAGAAGATTCAAAGAGAGTGAGATGCCAGCTCCTTTCATTCAGTCAGTAGCTTCAATCATTTCTGGACGTTTTTCAATGGCAAAAATCAATGAATATTGTAAATGCACAAACAGTAATTTCTCCGCATTGCAAGGCGCAATTCTGAAATTTTTTGCTTTTTCCTGCTCCTCTTAGCATGATAAAGAAGATTCAAAGAGAGTGAGATGCCAGCTCCTTTCATTCAGTCAGTAGCTTCAATCATTTCTGGACGTTTTTCAATGGCAAAAATCAATGAATATTGTAAATGCACAAACAGTAATTTCTCCGCATTGCAAGGTGCAATTCTGAAATTTTTTGCTTTTTCCTGCTCCTCTTAGCATGATAAAGAAGATTCAAAGAGAGTGAGATGCCAGCTCCTTTCATTCAGTCAGTAGCTTCAAACATTTCTGGTATATGAATAACATGATGTTTTTCAATGGCAAAAATCAATGAATATTGTAAATGCACAAACAGTAATTTCTCCGCATTGCAAGGTGCAAGTCTGAAATTTTTTGCTTTTTCCTGCTCCTCTTAGCATGATAAAGAAGATTCAAAGAGAGTGAGATGCCAGCTACTTTCATTCAGTCAGTAGCTTCAATCATTTCTGGACGTTTTTCAATGGTAAAAATCAATGAATATTGTAAATGCACAAACAGTAATTTCTCCACATTGCAAGGTGCAATTCTGAAATTTTTTGCTTTTTCCTGCTCCTCTTAGCATGATAAAGAAGATTCAAAGAGAGTGAGATGCCAGCTCCTTTCATTCAGTCAGTAGCTTCAAACATTTCTGGTATATGAATAACATGATGTTTTTCAATGGCAAAAATCAATGAATATTGTAAATGCACAAACAGTAATTTCTCCACATTGCAAGGTGCAATTCTGAAATTTTTTGCTTTTTCCTGCTCCTCTTAGCATGATAAAGAAGATTCAAAGAGAGTGAGATGCCAGCTCCTTTCATTAAGTCAGTAGCTTCAAACATTTCTGGTATATGAATAACATGATGTTTTTCAATGGCAAAAATCAATGAATATTGTAAATGCACAAACAGTAATTTCTCCGCATTGCAAGGTGCAATTCTGAAATTTTTTGCTTTTTCCTGCTCCTCTTAGCATGATAAAGAAGATTCAAAGAGAGTGAGATGCCAGCTCCTTTCATTCAGTCAGTAGCTTCAATCATTTCTGGACGTTTTTCAATGCAAAAATCAATGAATATTGTAAATGCACAAACAGTAATTTCTCCGCATTGCAAGGTGCAATTCTGAAATTTTTTGCTTTTTCCTGCTCCTCTTAGCATGATAAAGAAGATTCAAAGAGAGTGAGATGTCAGCTCCTTTCATTCAGTCAGTAGCTTCAAACATTTCTGGTATATGAATAACATGATGTTTTTCAATGGCAAAAATCAATGAATATTGTAAATGCACAAACAGTAATTTCTCCGCATTGCAAGGTGCAATTCTGAAATTTTTTGCTTTTTCCTGCTCCTCTTAGCATGATAAAGAAGATTCAAAGAGAGTGAGATGCCAGCTCCTTTCATTCAGTCAGTAGCTTCAATCATTTCTGGACGTTTTTCAATGGCAAAAATCAATGAATATTGTAAATGCACAAACAGTAATTTCTCCGCATTGCAAGGCGCAATTCTGAAATTTTTTGCTTTTTCCTGCTCCTCTTAGCATGATAAAGAAGATTCAAAGAGAGTGAGATGCCAGCTCCTTTCATTCAGTCAGTAGCTTCAATCATTTCTGGACGTTTTTCAATGGCAAAAATCAATGAATATTGTAAATGCACAAACAGTAATTTCTCCGCATTGCAAGGTGCAATTCTGAAATTTTTTGCTTTTTCCTGCTCCTCTTAGCATGATAAAGAAGATTCAAAGAGAGTGAGATGCCAGCTCCTTTCATTCAGTCAGTAGCTTCAAACATTTCTGGTATATGAATAACATGATGTTTTTCAATGGCAAAAATCAATGAATATTGTAAATGCACAAACAGTAATTTCTCCGCATTGCAAGGTGCAAGTCTGAAATTTTTTGCTTTTTCCTGCTCCTCTTAGCATGATAAAGAAGATTCAAAGAGAGTGAGATGCCAGCTACTTTCATTCAGTCAGTAGCTTCAATCATTTCTGGACGTTTTTCAATGGTAAAAATCAATGAATATTGTAAATGCACAAACAGTAATTTCTCCACATTGCAATGTGCAATTCTAAAATTTTTTGCTTTTTCCTGCTCCTCTTAGCATGATAAAGAAGATTCAAAGAGAGTGAGATGCCAGCTCCTTTCATTCAGTCAGTAGCTTCAAACATTTCTGGTATATGAATAACATGATGTTTTTCAATGGCAAAAATCAATGAATATTGTAAATGCACAAACAGTAATTTCTCCGCATTGCAAGGTGCAATTCTGAAATTTTTTGCTTTTTCCTGCTCCTCTTAGCATGATAAAGAAGATTCAAAGAGAGTGAGATGCCAACTCCTTTCATTCAGTCAGTAGCTTCAAACATTTCTGGTATATGAATAACATGATGTTTTTCAATGGCAAAAATCAATGAATATTGTAAATGCACAAACAGTAATTTCTCCGCATTGCAAGGTGCAATTCTGAAATTTTTTGCTTTTTCCTGCTCCTCTTAGCATGATAAAGAAGATTCAAAGAGAGTGAGGTGCCAGCTCCTTTCATTCAGTCAGTAGCTTCAAACATTTCTGGTATATGAATAACATGTTTTTCAATGGCAAAAATCAATGAATATTGTAAATGCACAAACAGTAATTTCTCCGCATTGCAAGGTGCAATTCTGAAATTTTTTGCTTTTTCCTGCTCCTCTTAGCATGATAAAGAAGATTCAAAGAGAGTGAGATGCCAGCTCCTTTCATTCAGTCAGTAGCTTCAATCATTTCTGGACGTTTTTCAATGGCAAAAATCAATGAATATTGTAAATGCACAAACAGTAATTTCTCCGCATTGCAAGGTGCAATTCTGAAATTTTTTGCTTTTTCCTGCTCCTCTTAGCATGATAAAGAAGATTCAAAGAGAGTGAGATGCCAGCTCCTTTCATTCAGTCAGTAGCTTCAATCATTTCTGGACGTTTTTCAATGGCAAAAATCAATGAATATTGTAAATGCACAAACAGTAATTTCTCCGCATTGCAAGGTGCAATTCTGAAATTTTTTGCTTTTTCCTGCTCCTCTTAGCATGATAAAGAAGATTCAAAGAGAGTGAGATGCCAGCTCCTTTCATTCAGTCAGTAGCTTCAAACATTTCTGGTATATGAATAACATGATGTTTTTCAATGGCAAAAATCAATGAATATTGTAAATGCACAAACAGTAATTTCTCCGCATTGCAAGGTGCAAGTCTGAAATTTTTTGCTTTTTCCTGCTCCTCTTAGCATGATAAAGAAGATTCAAAGAGAGTGAGACGCCAGCTACTTTCATTCAGTCAGTAGCTTCAATCATTTCTGGACGTTTTTCAATGGTAAAAATCAATGAATATTGTAAATGCACAAACAGTAATTTCTCCACATTGCAAGGTGCAATTCTGAAATTTTTTGCTTTTTCCTGCTCCTCTTAGCATGATAAAGAAGATTCAAAGAGAGTGAGATGCCAGCTCCTTTCATTCAGTCAGTAGCTTCAAACATTTCTGGTATATGAATAACATGATGTTTTTCAATGGCAAAAATCAATGAATATTGTAAATGCACAAACAGTAATTTCTCCGCATTGCAAGGTGCAAGTCTGAAATTTTTTGCTTTTTCCTGCTCCTCTTAGCATGATAAAGAAGATTCAAAGAGAGTGAGATGCCAGCTCCTTTCATTAAGTCAGTAGCTTCAAACATTTCTGGTATATGAATAACATGATGTTTTTCAATGGCAAAAATCAATGAATATTGTAAATGCACAAACAGTAATTTCTCCGCATTGCAAGGTGCAATTCTGAAATTTTTTGCTTTTTCCTGCTCCTCTTAGCATGATAAAGAAGATTCAAAGAGAGTGAGATGCCAGCTCCTTTCATTCAGTCAGTAGCTTCAATCATTTCTGGACGTTTTTCAATGGCAAAAATCAATGAATATTGTAAATGCACAAACAGTAATTTCTCCGCATTGCAAGGTGCAATTCTGAAATTTTTTGCTTTTTCCTGCTCCTCTTAGCATGATAAAGAAGATTCAAAGAGAGTGAGATGTCAGCTCCTTTCATTCAGTCAGTAGCTTCAAACATTTCTGGTATATGAATAACATGATGTTTTTCAATGGCAAAAATCAATGAATATTGTAAATGCACAAACAGTAATTTCTCCGCATTGCAAGGTGCAATTCTGAAATTTTTTGCTTTTTCCTGCTCCTCTTAGCATGATAAAGAAGATTCAAAGAGAGTGAGATGCCAGCTCCTTTCATTAAGTCAGTAGCTTCAAACATTTCTGGTATATGAATAACATGATGTTTTTCAATGGCAAAAATCAATGAATATTGTAAATGCACAAACAGTAATTTCTCCGCATTGCAAGGTGCAATTCTGAAATTTTTTGCTTTTTCCTGCTCCTCTTAGCATGATAAAGAAGATTCAAAGAGAGTGAGATGCCAGCTCCTTTCATTCAGTCAGTAGCTTCAATCATTTCTGGACGTTTTTCAATGCAAAAATCAATGAATATTGTAAATGCACAAACAGTAATTTCTCCGCATTGCAAGGTGCAATTCTGAAATTTTTTGCTTTTTCCTGCTCCTCTTAGCATGATAAAGAAGATTCAAAGAGAGTGAGATGTCAGCTCCTTTCATTCAGTCAGTAGCTTCAAACATTTCTGGTATATGAATAACATGATGTTTTTCAATGGCAAAAATCAATGAATATTGTAAATGCACAAACAGTAATTTCTCCGCATTGCAAGGTGCAATTCTGAAATTTTTTGCTTTTTCCTGCTCCTCTTAGCATGATAAAGAAGATTCAAAGAGAGTGAGATGCCAGCTCCTTTCATTCAGTCAGTAGCTTCAATCATTTCTGGACGTTTTTCAATGGCAAAAATCAATGAATATTGTAAATGCACAAACAGTAATTTCTCCGCATTGCAAGGCGCAATTCTGAAATTTTTTGCTTTTTCCTGCTCCTCTTAGCATGATAAAGAAGATTCAAAGAGAGTGAGATGCCAGCTCCTTTCATTCAGTCAGTAGCTTCAATCATTTCTGGACGTTTTTCAATGGCAAAAATCAATGAATATTGTAAATGCACAAACAGTAATTTCTCCGCATTGCAAGGTGCAATTCTGAAATTTTTTGCTTTTTCCTGCTCCTCTTAGCATGATAAAGAAGATTCAAAGAGAGTGAGATGCCAGCTCCTTTCATTCAGTCAGTAGCTTCAAACATTTCTGGTATATGAATAACATGATGTTTTTCAATGGCAAAAATCAATGAATATTGTAAATGCACAAACAGTAATTTCTCCGCATTGCAAGGTGCAAGTCTGAAATTTTTTGCTTTTTCCTGCTCCTCTTAGCATGATAAAGAAGATTCAAAGAGAGTGAGATGCCAGCTACTTTCATTCAGTCAGTAGCTTCAATCATTTCTGGACGTTTTTCAATGGTAAAAATCAATGAATATTGTAAATGCACAAACAGTAATTTCTCCACATTGCAATGTGCAATTCTAAAATTTTTTGCTTTTTCCTGCTCCTCTTAGCATGATAAAGAAGATTCAAAGAGAGTGAGATGCCAGCTCCTTTCATTCAGTCAGTAGCTTCAAACATTTCTGGTATATGAATAACATGATGTTTTTCAATGGCAAAAATCAATGAATATTGTAAATGCACAAACAGTAATTTCTCCGCATTGCAAGGTGCAATTCTGAAATTTTTTGCTTTTTCCTGCTCCTCTTAGCATGATAAAGAAGATTCAAAGAGAGTGAGATGCCAACTCCTTTCATTCAGTCAGTAGCTTCAAACATTTCTGGTATATGAATAACATGATGTTTTTCAATGGCAAAAATCAATGAATATTGTAAATGCACAAACAGTAATTTCTCCGCATTGCAAGGTGCAATTCTGAAATTTTTTGCTTTTTCCTGCTCCTCTTAGCATGATAAAGAAGATTCAAAGAGAGTGAGGTGCCAGCTCCTTTCATTCAGTCAGTAGCTTCAAACATTTCTGGTATATGAATAACATGTTTTTCAATGGCAAAAATCAATGAATATTGTAAATGCACAAACAGTAATTTCTCCGCATTGCAAGGTGCAATTCTGAAATTTTTTGCTTTTTCCTGCTCCTCTTAGCATGATAAAGAAGATTCAAAGAGAGTGAGATGCCAGCTCCTTTCATTCAGTCAGTAGCTTCAATCATTTCTGGACGTTTTTCAATGGCAAAAATCAATGAATATTGTAAATGCACAAACAGTAATTTCTCCGCATTGCAAGGTGCAATTCTGAAATTTTTTGCTTTTTCCTGCTCCTCTTAGCATGATAAAGAAGATTCAAAGAGAGTGAGATGCCAGCTCCTTTCATTCAGTCAGTAGCTTCAATCATTTCTGGACGTTTTTCAATGGCAAAAATCAATGAATATTGTAAATGCACAAACAGTAATTTCTCCGCATTGCAAGGTGCAATTCTGAAATTTTTTGCTTTTTCCTGCTCCTCTTAGCATGATAAAGAAGATTCAAAGAGAGTGAGATGCCAGCTCCTTTGATTCAGTCAGTAGCTTCAAACATTTCTGGTATATGAATAACATGATGTTTTTCAATGGCAAAAATCAATGAATATTGTAAATGCACAAACAGTAATTTCTCCGCATTGCAAGGTGCAAGTCTGAAATTTTTTGCTTTTTCCTGCTCCTCTTAGCATGATAAAGAAGATTCAAAGAGAGTGAGACGCCAGCTACTTTCATTCAGTCAGTAGCTTCAATCATTTCTGGACGTTTTTCAATGGTAAAAATCAATGAATATTGTAAATGCACAAACAGTAATTTCTCCACATTGCAAGGTGCAATTCTGAAATTTTTTGCTTTTTCCTGCTCCTCTTAGCATGATAAAGAAGATTCAAAGAGAGTGAGATGCCAGCTCCTTTCATTCAGTCAGTAGCTTCAAACATTTCTGGTATATGAATAACATGATGTTTTTCAATGGCAAAAATCAATGAATATTGTAAATGCACAAACAGTAATTTCTCCGCATTGCAAGGTGCAAGTCTGAAATTTTTTGCTTTTTCCTGCTCCTCTTAGCATGATAAAGAAGATTCAAAGAGAGTGAGATGCCAGCTACTTTCATTCAGTCAGTAGCTTCAATCATTTCTGGACGTTTTTCAATGGTAAAAATCAATGAATATTGTAAATGCACAAACAGTAATTTCTCCACATTGCAAGGTGCAATTCTGAAATTTTTTGCTTTTTCCTGCTCCTCTTAGCATGATAAAGAAGATTCAAAGAGAGTGAGATGCCAGCTCCTTTCATTCAGTCAGTAGCTTCAAACATTTCTGGTATATGAATAACATGATGTTTTTCAATGGCAAAAATCAATGAATATTGTAAATGCACAAACAGTAATTTCTCCACATTGCAAGGTGCAATTCTGAAATTTTTTGCTTTTTCCTGCTCCTCTTAGCATGATAAAGAAGATTCAAAGAGAGTGAGATGCCAGCTCCTTTCATTAAGTCAGTAGCTTCAAACATTTCTGGTATATGAATAACATGATGTTTTTCAATGGCAAAAATCAATGAATATTGTAAATGCACAAACAGTAATTTCTCCGCATTGCAAGGTGCAATTCTGAAATTTTTTGCTTTTTCCTGCTCCTCTTAGCATGATAAAGAAGATTCAAAGAGAGTGAGATGCCAGCTCCTTTCATTCAGTCAGTAGCTTCAATCATTTCTGGACGTTTTTCAATGGCAAAAATCAATGAATATTGTAAATGCACAAACAGTAATTTCTCCGCATTGCAAGGTGCAATTCTGAAATTTTTTGCTTTTTCCTGCTCCTCTTAGCATGATAAAGAAGATTCAAAGAGAGTGAGATGTCAGCTCCTTTCATTCAGTCAGTAGCTTCAAACATTTCTGGTATATGAATAACATGATGTTTTTCAATGGCAAAAATCAATGAATATTGTAAATGCACAAACAGTAATTTCTCCGCATTGCAAGGTGCAATTCTGAAATTTTTTGCTTTTTCCTGCTCCTCTTAGCATGATAAAGAAGATTCAAAGAGAGTGAGATGCCAGCTCCTTTCATTCAGTCAGTAGCTTCAATCATTTCTGGACGTTTTTCAATGGCAAAAATCAATGAATATTGTAAATGCACAAACAGTAATTTCTCCGCATTGCAAGGCGCAATTCTGAAATTTTTTGCTTTTTCCTGCTCCTCTTAGCATGATAAAGAAGATTCAAAGAGAGTGAGATGCCAGCTCCTTTCATTCAGTCAGTAGCTTCAATCATTTCTGGACGTTTTTCAATGGCAAAAATCAATGAATATTGTAAATGCACAAACAGTAATTTCTCCGCATTGCAAGGTGCAATTCTGAAATTTTTTGCTTTTTCCTGCTCCTCTTAGCATGATAAAGAAGATTCAAAGAGAGTGAGATGCCAGCTCCTTTCATTCAGTCAGTAGCTTCAAACATTTCTGGTATATGAATAACATGATGTTTTTCAATGGCAAAAATCAATGAATATTGTAAATGCACAAACAGTAATTTCTCCGCATTGCAAGGTGCAAGTCTGAAATTTTTTGCTTTTTCCTGCTCCTCTTAGCATGATAAAGAAGATTCAAAGAGAGTGAGATGCCAGCTACTTTCATTCAGTCAGTAGCTTCAATCATTTCTGGACGTTTTTCAAGGATAAAAATCAATGAATATTGTAAATGCACAAACAGTAATTTCTCCACATTGCAATGTGCAATTCTAAAATTTTTTGCTTTTTCCTGCTCCTCTTAGCATGATAAAGAAGATTCAAAGAGAGTGAGATGCCAGCTCCTTTCATTCAGTCAGTAGCTTCAAACATTTCTGGTATATGAATAACATGATGTTTTTCAATGGCAAAAATCAATGAATATTGTAAATGCACAAACAGTAATTTCTCCGCATTGCAAGGTGCAATTCTGAAATTTTTTGCTTTTTCCTGCTCCTCTTAGCATGATAAAGAAGATTCAAAGAGAGTGAGATGCCAACTCCTTTCATTCAGTCAGTAGCTTCAAACATTTCTGGTATATGAATAACATGATGTTTTTCAATGGCAAAAATCAATGAATATTGTAAATGCACAAACAGTAATTTCTCCGCATTGCAAGGTGCAATTCTGAAATTTTTTGCTTTTTCCTGCTCCTCTTAGCATGATAAAGAAGATTCAAAGAGAGTGAGATGCCAGCTCCTTTCATTCAGTCAGTAGCTTCAATCATTTCTGGACGTTTTTCAATGGCAAAAATCAATGAATATTGTAAATGCACAAACAGTAATTTCTCCGCATTGCAATGTGCAATTCTGAAATTTTTTGCTTTTTCCTGCTCCTCTTAGCATGATAAAGAAGATTCAAAGAGAGTGAGATGCCAGCTCCTTTCATTCAGTCAGTACCTTCAATCATTTCTGGACGTTTTTCAATGGCAAAAATCAATGAATATTGTAAATGCACAAACAGTAATTTCTCCGCATTGCAAGGTGCAATTCTGAAATTTTTTGCTTTTTCCCGCTCCTCTTAGCATGATAAAGAAGATTCAAAGAGAGTGAGGTGCCAGCTCCTTTCATTCAGTCAGTAGCTTCAAACATTTCTGGTATATGAATAACATGTTTTTCAATGGCAAAAATCAATGAATATTGTAAATGCACAAACAGTAATTTCTCCGCATTGCAAGGTGCAATTCTGAAATTTTTTGCTTTTTCCTGCTCCTCTTAGCATGATAAAGAAGATTCAAAGAGAGTGAGATGCCAGCTCCTTTCATTCAATCAGTAGCTTCAATCATTTCTGGACGTTTTTCAATGGCAAAAATCAATGAATATTGTATATGCACAAACAGTAATTTCTCCGCATTGCAAGGTGCAATTCTGAAATTTTTTGCTTTTTACTGCTCCTCTTAGCATGATAAAGAAGATTCAAAGAGAGTGAGATGCCAGCTCCTTTCATTCAGTCAGTAGCTTCAATCATTTCTGGACGTTTTTCAATGGCAAAAATCAATGAATATTGTAAATGCACAAACAGTAATTTCTCCGCATTGCAAGGTGCAATTCTGAAATTTTTTGCTTTTTCCTGCTCCTCTTAGCATGATAAAGAAGATTCAAAGAGAGTGAGATGCCAGCTCCTTTCATTCAGTCAGTAGCTTCAAACATTTCTGGTATATGAATAACATGATGTTTTTCAATGGCAAAAATCAATGAATATTGTAAATGCACAAACAGTAATTTCTCCGCATTGCAAGGTGCAAGTCTGAAATTTTTTGCTTTTTCCTGCTCCTCTTAGCATGATAAAGAAGATTCAAAGAGAGTGAGATGCCAGCTACTTTCATTCAGTCAGTAGCTTCAATCATTTCTGGACGTTTTTCAATGGTAAAAATCAATGAATATTGTAAATGCACAAACAGTAATTTCTCCACATTGCAAGGTGCAATTCTGAAATTTTTTGCTTTTTCCTGCTCCTCTTAGCATGATAAAGAAGATTCAAAGAGAGTGAGATGCCAGCTCCTTTCATTCAGTCAGTAGCTTCAAACATTTCTGGTATATGAATAACATGATGTTTTTCAATGGCAAAAATCAATGAATATTGTAAATGCACAAACAGTAATTTCTCCGCATTGCAAGGTGCAAGTCTGAAATTTTTTGCTTTTTCCTGCTCCTCTTAGCATGATAAAGAAGATTCAAAGAGAGTGAGATGCCAGCTACTTTCATTCAGTCAGTAGCTTCAATCATTTCTGGACGTTTTTCAATGGTAAAAATCAATGAATATTGTAAATGCACAAACAGTAATTTCTCCACATTGCAAGGTGCAATTCTGAAATTTTTTGCTTTTTCCTGCTCCTCTTAGCATGATAAAGAAGATTCAAAGAGAGTGAGATGCCAGCTCCTTTCATTCAGTCAGTAGCTTCAAACATTTCTGGTATATGAATAACATGATGTTTTTCAATGGCAAAAATCAATGAATATTGTAAATGCACAAACAGTAATTTCTCCACATTGCAAGGTGCAATTCTGAAATTTTTTGCTTTTTCCTGCTCCTCTTAGCATGATAAAGAAGATTCAAAGAGAGTGAGATGCCAGCTCCTTTCATTCAGTCAGTAGCTTCAAACATTTCTGGTATATGAATAACATGATGTTTTTCAATGGCAAAAATCAATGAATATTGTAAATGCACAAACAGTAATTTCTCCGCATTGCAAGGTGCAATTCTGAAATTTTTTGCTTTTTCCTGCTCCTCTTAGCATGATAAAGAAGATTCAAAGAGAGTGAGATGCCAGCTCCTTTCATTCAGTCAGTAGCTTCAATCATTTCTGGACGTTTTTCAATGGCAAAAATCAATGAATATTGTAAATGCACAAACAGTAATTTCTCCGCATTGCAAGGTGCAATTCTGAAATTTTTTGCTTTTTCCTGCTCCTCTTAGCATGATAAAGAAGATTCAAAGAGAGTGAGATGTCAGCTCCTTTCATTCAGTCAGTAGCTTCAAACATTTCTGGTATATGAATAACATGATGTTTTTCAATGGCAAAAATCAATGAATATTGTAAATGCACAAACAGTAATTTCTCCGCATTGCAAGGTGCAATTCTGAAATTTTTTGCTTTTTCCTGCTCCTCTTAGCATGATAAAGAAGATTCAAAGAGAGTGAGATGCCAGCTCCTTTCATTCAGTCAGTAGCTTCAATCATTTCTGGACGTTTTTCAATGGCAAAAATCAATGAATATTGTAAATGCACAAACAGTAATTTCTCCGCATTGCAAGGTGCAATTCTGAAATTTTTTGCTTTTTCCTGCTCCTCTTAGCATGATAAAGAAGATTCAAAGAGAGTGAGATGCCAGCTACTTTCGTTCAGTCAGTAGCTTCAATCATTTCTGGACGTTTTTCAATGGCAAAAATCATTGAATATTATAAATGCACAAACAGTAATTTCTCCGCATTGCAAGGTGCAATTCTGAAATTTTTTACTTTTTCCTGCTCCTCTTAGCATGATAAAGAAGATTCAAAGAGAGTGAGATGCCAGCTCCTTTCATTCAGTCAGTAGCTTCAATCATTTCTGGTATATGAATAACATGATGTTTTTCAATGGCAAAAATCAATGAATATTGTAAATGCACAAACAGTAATTTCTCCGCATTGCAAGGTGCAATTCTGAAATTTTTTGCTTTTTCCTGCTCCTCTTAGCATGATAAAGAAGATTCAAAGAGAGTGAGATGCCAGCTCCTTTCATTCAGTCAGTAGCTTCAAACATTTCTGGTATATGAATAACATGATGTTTTTCAATGGCAAAAATCAATGAATATTGTAAATGCACAAACAGTAATTTCTCCGCATTGCAAGGTGCAAGTCTGAAATTTTTTGCTTTTTCCTGCTCCTCTTAGCATGATAAAGAAGATTCAAAGAGAGTGAGATGCCAGCTACTTTCATTCAGTCAGTAGCTTCAATCATTTCTGGACGTTTTTCAATGGTAAAAATCAATGAATATTGTAAATGCACAAACAGTAATTTCTCCACATTGCAAGGTGCAATTCTGAAATTTTTTGCTTTTTCCTGCTCCTCTTAGCATGATAAAGAAGATTCAAAGAGAGTGAGATGCCAGCTCCTTTCATTCAGTCAGTAGCTTCAAACATTTCTGGTATATGAATAACATGATGTTTTTCAATGGCAAAAATCAATGAATATTGTAAATGCACAAACAGTAATTTCTCCACATTGCAAGGTGCAATTCTGAAATTTTTTGCTTTTTCCTGCTCCTCTTAGCATGATAAAGAAGATTCAAAGAGAGTGAGATGCCAGCTCCTTTCATTCAGTCAGTAGCTTCAAACATTTCTGGTATATGAATAACATGATGTTTTTCAATGGCAAAAATCAATGAATATTGTAAATGCACAAACAGTAATTTCTCCGCATTGCAAGGTGCAATTCTGAAATTTTTTGCTTTTTCCTGCTCCTCTTAGCATGATAAAGAAGATTCAAAGAGAGTGAGATGCCAGCTCCTTTCATTCAGTCAGTAGCTTCAATCATTTCTGGACGTTTTTCAATGGCAAAAATCAATGAATATTGTAAATGCACAAACAGTAATTTCTCCGCATTGCAAGGTGCAATTCTGAAATTTTTTGCTTTTTCCTGCTCCTCTTAGCATGATAAAGAAGATTCAAAGAGAGTGAGATGTCAGCTCCTTTCATTCAGTCAGTAGCTTCAAACATTTCTGGTATATGAATAACATGATGTTTTTCAATGGCAAAAATCAATGAATATTGTAAATGCACAAACAGTAATTTCTCCGCATTGCAAGGTGCAATTCTGAAATTTTTTGCTTTTTCCTGCTCCTCTTAGCATGATAAAGAAGATTCAAAGAGAGTGAGATGCCAGCTCCTTTCATTCAGTCAGTAGCTTCAATCATTTCTGGACGTTTTTCAATGGCAAAAATCAATGAATATTGTAAATGCACAAACAGTAATTTCTCCGCATTGCAAGGTGCAATTCTGAAATTTTTTGCTTTTTCCTGCTCCTCTTAGCATGATAAAGAAGATTCAAAGAGAGTGAGATGCCAGCTACTTTCGTTCAGTCAGTAGCTTCAATCATTTCTGGACGTTTTTCAATGGCAAAAATCATTGAATATTATAAATGCACAAACAGTAATTTCTCCGCATTGCAAGGTGCAATTCTGAAATTTTTTACTTTTTCCTGCTCCTCTTAGCATGATAAAGAAGATTCAAAGAGAGTGAGATGCCAGCTCCTTTCATTCAGTCAGTAGCTTCAATCATTTCTGGTATATGAATAACATGATGTTTTTCAATGGCAAAAATCAATGAATATTGTAAATGCACAAACAGTAATTTCTCCGCATTGCAAGGTGCAATTCTGAAATTTTTTGCTTTTTCCTGCTCCTCTTAGCATGATAAAGAAGATTCAAAGAGAGTGAGATGCCAGCTCCTTTCATTCAGTCAGTAGCTTCAATCATTTCTGGACGTTTTTCAATGGCAAAAATCAATGAATATTGTAAATGCACAAACAGTAATTTCTCCGCATTGCAAGGTGCAAGTCTGAAATTTTTTGCTTTTTCCTGCTCCTCTTAGCATGATAAAGAAGATTCAAAGAGAGTGAGATGCCAGCTCCTTTCATTCAGTCAGTAGCTTCAATCATTTCTGGACGTTTTTCAATGGCAAAAATCAATGAATATTGTAAATGCACAAACAGTAATTTCTCCGCATTGCAAGGTGCAATTCTGAAATTTTTTGCTTTTTCCTGCTCCTCTTAGCATGATAAAGAAGATTCAAAGAGAGTGAGATGCCAGCTCCTTTCATTCAGTCAGTAGCTTCAAACATTTCTGGTATATGAATAACATGATGTTTTTCAATGGCAAAAATCAATGAATATTGTAAATGCACAAACAGTAATTTCTCCGCATTGCAAGGTGCAAGTCTGAAATTTTTTGCTTTTTCCTGCTCCTCTTAGCATGATAAAGAAGATTCAAAGAGAGTGAGATGACAGCTCCTTTCAATCAGTCAGTAGCTTCAATCATTTCTGGACATTTTTCAATGGCAAAAATCAATGAATATTGTAAATGCACAAACAGTAATTTCTCCGCATTGCAAGGTGCAATTCTGAAATTTTTTGCTTTTTCCTGCTCCTCTTAGCATGATAAACAAGATTCAAAGAGAGTGAGATGCCAGCTCCTTTCATTCAGTCAGTAGCTTCAATCATTTCTGGACGTTTTTCAATGGCAAAAATCAATGAATATTGTAAATGCACAAACAGTAATTTCTCCACATTGCAAGGTGCAATTCTGAAATGTTTTGCTTTTTCCTGCTCCTCTTAGCATGATAAAGAAGATTCAAAGAGAGTGAGATGCCAGCTCCTTTCATTCAGTCAGTAGCTTCAAACATTTCTGGTATATGAATAACATGATGTTTTTCAATGGCAAAAATCAATGAATATTGTAAATGCACAAACAGTAATTTCTCCACATTGCAAGGTGCAATTCTGAAATTTTTTGCTTTTTCCTGCTCCTCTTAGCATGATAAAGAAGATTCAAAGAGAGTGAGATGCCAGCTCCTTTCATTCAGTCAGTAGCTTCAAACATTTCTGGTATATGAATAACATGATGTTTTTCAATGGCAAAAATCAATGAATATTGTAAATGCACAAACAGTAATTTCTCCGCATTGCAAGGTGCAATTCTGAAATTTTTTGCTTTTTCCTGCTCCTCTTAGCATGATAAAGAAGATTCAAAGAGAGTGAGATGCCATCTCCTTTCATTCAGTCAGTAGCTTCAATCATTTCTGGACGTTTTTCAATGGCAAAAATCAATGAATATTGTAAATGCACAAACAGTAATTTCTCCGCATTGCAAGGTGCAATTCTGAAATTTTTTGCTTTTTCCTGCTCCTCTTAGCATGATAAAGAAGATTCAAAGAGAGTGAGATGTCAGCTCCTTTCATTCAGTCAGTAGCTTCAAACATTTCTGGTATATGAATAACATGATGTTTTTCAATGGCAAAAATCAATGAATATTGTAAATGCACAAACAGTAATTTCTCCGCATTGCAAGGTGCAAGTCTGAAATTTTTTGCTTTTTCCTGCTCCTCTTAGCATGATAAAGAAGATTCAAAGAGAGTGAGATGCCAGCTCCTTTCATTCAGTCAGTAGCTTCAATCATTTCTGGACGTTTTTCAATGGCAAAAATCAATGAATATTGTAAATGCACAAACAGTAATTTCTCCGCATTGCAAGGTGCAATTCTGAAATTTTTTGCTTTTTCCTGCTCCTCTTAGCATGATAAAGAAGATTCAAAGAGAGTGAGATGCCAGCTCCTTTCGTTCAGTCAGTAGCTTCAATCATTTCTGGACGTTTTTCAATGGCAAAAATCATTGAATATTATAAATGCACAAACAGTAATTTCTCCGCATTGCAAGGTGCAATTCTGAAATTTTTTACTTTTTCCTGCTCCTCTTAGCATGATAAAGAAGATTCAAAGAGAGTGAGATGCCAGCTCCTTTCATTCAGTCAGTAGCTTCAATCATTTCTGGTATATGAATAACATGATGTTTTTCAATGGCAAAAATCAATGAATATTGTAAATGCACAAACAGTAATTTCTCCGCATTGCAAGGTGCAATTCTGAAATTTTTTGCTTTTTCCTGCTCCTCTTAGCATGATAAAGAAGATTCAAAGAGAGTGAGATGCCAGCTCCTTTCATTCAGTCAGTAGCTTCAATCATTTCTGGACGTTTTTCAATGGCAAAAATCAATGAATATTGTAAATGCACAAACAGTAATTTCTCCGCATTGCAAGGTGCAATTCTGAAATTTTTTGCTTTTTCCTGCTCCTCTTAGCATGATAAACAAGATTCAAAGAGAGTGAGATGCCAGCTCCTTTCATTCAGTCAGTAGCTTCAATCATTTCTGGACGTTTTTCAATGGCAAAAATCAATGAATATTGTAAATGCACAAACAGTAATTTCTCCGCATTGCAAGGTGCAATTCTGAAATTTTTTGCTTTTTCCTGCTCCTCTTAGCATGATAAAGAAGATTCAAAGAGAGTGAGATGCCAGCTCCTTTCATTCAGTCAGTAGCTTCAAACATTTCTGGTATATGAATAACATGATGTTTTTCAATGGCAAAAATCAATGAATATTGTAAATGCACAAACAGTAATTTCTCCGCATTGCAAGGTGCAAGTCTGAAATTTTTTGCTTTTTCCTGCTCCTCTTAGCATGATAAAGAAGATTCAAAGAGAGTGAGATGCCAGCTCCTTTCATTCAGTCAGTAGCTTCAATCATTTCTGGATGTTTTTCAATGGCAAAAATCAATGAATATTGTAAATGCACAAACTGTAATTTCTCCGTATTGCAAGGTGCAATTCTGAAATTTTTTGCTTTTTCCTGCTCCTCTTAGCATGATAAAGAAGATTCAAAGAGAGTGAGATGCCAGCTCCTTTCATTCAGTCAGTAGCTTCAATCATTTCTGGACGTTTTTCAATGGCAAAAATCAATGAATATTGTAAATGCACAAACAGTAATTTCTCCGCATTGCAAGGTGCAATTCTGAAATTTTTTGCTTTTTCCTGCTCCTCTTAGCATGATAAAGAAGATTCAAAGAGAGTGAGATGCCAGCTCCTTTCATTTAGTCAGTACCTTCAATCATTTCTGGACGTTTTTCAATGGCAAAAATCAATGAATATTGTAAATGCACAAACAGTAATTTCTCCGCATTGCAAGGTGCAATTCTGAAATTTTTTGCTTTTTCCCGCTCCTCTTAGCATGATAAAGAAGATTCAAAGAGAGTGAGGTGCCAGCTCCTTTCATTCAGTCAGTAGCTTCAAACATTTCTGGTATATGAATAACATGTTTTTCAATGGCAAAAATCAATGAATATTGTAAATGCACAAACAGTAATTTCTCCGCATTGCAAGGTGCAATTCTGAAATTTTTTGATTTTTCCTGCTCCTCTTAGCATGATAAAGAAGATTCAAAGAGAGTGAGATGCCAGCTCCTTTCATTCAGTCAGTAGCTTCAATCATTTCTGGACGTTTTTCAATGGCAAAAATCAATGAATATTGTAAATGCACAAACAGTAATTTCTCCGCATTGCAAGGTGCAATTCTGAAATTTTTTGCTTTTTCCTGCTCCTCTTAGCATGATAAAGAAGATTCAAAGAGAGTGAGATGCCAGCTCCTTTCATTCAGTCAGTAGCTTCAAACATTTCTGGTATATGAATAACATGATGTTTTTCAATGGCAAAAATCAATGAATATTGTAAATGCACAAACAGTAATTTCTCCGCATTGCAAGGTGCAATTCTGAAATTTTTTGCTTTTTCCTGCTCCTCTTAGCATGATAAAGAAGATTCAAAGAGAGTGAGATGCCAGCTCCTTTCATTCAGTCAGTAGCTTCAAACATTTCTGGTATATGAATAACATGATGTTTTTCAATGGCAAAAATCAATGAATATTGTAAATGCACAAACAGTAATTTCTCCGCATTGCAAGGTGCAAGTCTGAAATTTTTTGCTTTTTCCTGCTCCTCTTAGCATGATAAAGAAGATTCAAAGAGAGTGAGATGCCAGCTCCTTTCATTCAGTCAGTAGCTTCAATCATTTCTGGACGTTTTTCAATGGCAAAAATCAATGAATATTGTAAATGCACAAACAGTAATTTCTCCGCATTGCAAGGTGCAATTCTGAAATTTTTTGCTTTTTCCTGCTCCTCTTAGCATGATAAAGAAGATTCAAAGAGAGTGAGATGCCAGCTCCTTTCATTTAGTCAGTACCTTCAATCATTTCTGGACGTTTTTCAATGGCAAAAATCAATGAATATTGTAAATGCACAAACAGTAATTTCTCCGCATTGCAAGGTGCAATTCTGAAATTTTTTGCTTTTTCCCGCTCCTCTTAGCATGATAAAGAAGATTCAAAGAGAGTGAGGTGCCAGCTCCTTTCATTCAGTCAGTAGCTTCAAACATTTCTGGTATATGAATAACATGTTTTTCAATGGCAAAAATCAATGAATATTGTAAATGCACAAACAGTAATTTCTCCGCATTGCAAGGTGCAATTCTGAAATTTTTTGATTTTTCCTGCTCCTCTTAGCATGATAAAGAAGATTCAAAGAGAGTGAGATGCCAGCTCCTTTCATTCAGTCAGTAGCTTCAATCATTTCTGGACGTTTTTCAATGGCAAAAATCAATGAATATTGTAAATGCACAAACAGTAATTTCTCCGCATTGCAAGGTGCAATTCTGAAATTTTTTGCTTTTTCCTGCTCCTCTTAGCATGATAAAGAAGATTCAAAGAGAGTGAGATGCCAGCTCCTTTCATTCAGTCAGTAGCTTCAAACATTTCTGGTATATGAATAACATGATGTTTTTCAATGGCAAAAATCAATGAATATTGTAAATGCACAAACAGTAATTTCTCCGCATTGCAAGGTGCAATTCTGAAATTTTTTGCTTTTTCCTGCTCCTCTTAGCATGATAAAGAAGATTCAAAGAGAGTGAGATGCCAGCTCCTTTCATTCAGTCAGTAGCTTCAAACATTTCTGGTATATGAATAACATGATGTTTTTCAATGGCAAAAATCAATGAATATTGTAAATGCACAAACAGTAATTTCTCCGCATTGCAAGGTGCAAGTCTGAAATTTTTTGCTTTTTCCTGCTCCTCTTAGGATGATAAAGAAGATTCAAAGAGAGTGAGATGCCAGCTACTTTCATTCAGTCAGTAGCTTCAATCATTTCTGGACGTTTTTCAATGGTAAAAATCAATGAATATTGTAAATGCACAAACAGTAATTTCTCCACATTGCAAGGTGCAATTCTGAAATTTTTTGCTTTTTCCTGCTCCTCTTAGCATGATAAAGAAGATTCAAAGAGAGTGAGATGCCAGCTCCTTTCATTCAGTCAGTAGCTTCAAACATTTCTGGTATATGAATAACATGATGTTTTTCAATGGCAAAAATCAATGAATATTGTAAATGCACAAACAGTAATTTCTCCGCATTGCAAGGTGCAATTCTGAAATTTTTTGCTTTTTCCTGCTCCTCTTAGCATGATAAAGAAGATTCAAAGAGAGTGAGATGCCAGCTCCTTTCATTCAGTCAGTAGCTTCAATCATTTCTGGATGTTTTTCAATGGCAAAAATCAATGAATATTGTAAATGCACAAACTGTAATTTCTCCGCATTGCAAGGTGCAATTCTGAAATTTTTTGCTTTTTCCTGCTCCTCTTAGCATGATAAAGAAGATTCAAAGAGAGTGAGATGCCAGCTCCTTTCATTCAGTCAGTAGCTTCAATCATTTCTGGACGTTTTTCAGTGGCAAAAATCAATGAATATTGTAAATGCACAAACAGTAATTTCTCCGCATTGCAAGGTGCAATTCTGAAATTTTTTGCTTTTTCCTGCTCCTCTTAGCATGATAAAGAAGATTCAAAGAGAGTGAGATGCCAGCTCCTTTCATTCAGTCAGTACCTTCAATCATTTCTGGACGTTTTTCAATGGCAAAAATCAATGAATATTGTAAATGCACAAACAGTAATTTCTCCGCATTGCAAGGTGCAAGTCTGAAATTTTTTGCTTTTTCCTGCTCCTCTTAGCATGATAAAGAAGATTCGAAGAGAGTGAGATGCCAGCTACTTTCATTCAGTCAGTAGCTTCAATCATTTCTGGACGTTTTTCAATGTTAAAAATCAATGAATATTGTAAATGCACAAACAGTAATTTCTCCACATTGCAAGGTGCAATTCTGAAATTTTTTGCTTTTTCCTGCTCCTCTTAGCATGATAAAGAAGATTCAAAGAGAGTGAGATGCCAGCTCCTTTCATTCAGTCAGTAGCTTCAAACATTTCTGGTATATGAATAATATGATGTTTTTCAATGGCAAAAATCAATGAATATTGTAAATGCACAAACAGTAATTTCTCCGCATTGCAAGGTGCAATTCTGAAATTTTTTGCTTTTTCCTGCTCCTCTTAGCATGATAAAGAAGATTCAAAGAGAGTGAGATGCCAGCTCCTTTCATTCAGTCAGTAGCTTCAATCATTTCTGGATGTTTTTCAATGGCAAAAATCAATGAATATTGTAAATGCACAAACTGTAATTTCTCCGCATTGCAAGGTGCAATTCTGAAATTTTTTGCTTTTTCCTGCTCCTCTTAGCATGATAAAGAAGATTCAAAGAGAGTGAGATGCCAGCTCCTTTCATTCAGTCAGTAGCTTCAATCATTTCTGGACGTTTTTCAATGGCAAAAATCAATGAATATTGTAAATGCACAAACAGTAATTTCTCCGCATTGCAAGGTGCAATTCTGAAATTTTTTGCTTTTTCCTGCTCCTCTTAGCATGATAAAGAAGATTCAAAGAGAGTGAGATGCCAGCTCCTTTCATTCAGTCAGTAGCTTCAATCATTTCTGGACGTTTTTCAATGGCAAAAATCAATGAATATTGTAAATGCACAAACAGTAATTTCTCCGCATTGCAAGGTGCAATTCTGAAATTTTTTGCTTTTTCCTGCTCCTCTTAGCATGATAAAGAAGATTCAAAGAGAGTGAGATGCCAGCTCCTTTCGTTCAGTCAGTAGCTTCAATCATTTCTGGACGTTTTTCAATGGCAAAAATCATTGAATATTATAAATGCACAAACAGTAATTTCTCCGCATTGCAAGGTGCAATTCTGAAATTTTTTACTTTTTTATGCTCCTCTTAGCATGATAAAGAAGATTCAAAGAGAGTGAGATGCCAGCTCCTTTCATTCAGTCAGTAGCTTCAATCATTTCTGGTATATGAATAACATGATGTTTTTCAATGGCAAAAATCAATGAATATTGTAAATGCACAAACAGTAATTTCTCCGCATTGCAAGGTGCAATTCTGAAATTTTTTGCTTTTTCCTGCTCCTCTTAGCATGATAAAGAAGATTCAAAGAGAGTGAGATGCCAGCTCCTTTCATTCAGTCAGTAGCTTCAATCATTTCTGGACGTTTTTCAATGGCAAAAATCAATGAATATTGTAAATGCACAAACAGTAATTTCTCCGCATTGCAAGGTGCAATTCTGAAATTTTTTGCTTTTTCCTGCTCCTCTTAGCATGATAAACAAGATTCAAAGAGAGTGAGATGCCAGCTCCTTTCATTCAGTCAGTAGCTTCAATCATTTCTGGACGTTTTTCAATGGCAAAAATCAATGAATATTGTAAATGCACAAACAGTAATTTCTCCGCATTGCAAGGTGCAATTCTGAAATTTTTTGCTTTTTCCTGCTCCTCTTAGCATGATAAAGAAGATTCAAAGAGAGTGAGATGCCAGCTCCTTTCATTCAGTCAGTAGCTTCAAACATTTCTGGTATATGAATAACATGATGTTTTTCAATGGCAAAAATCAATGAATATTGTAAATGCACAAACAGTAATTTCTCCGCATTGCAAGGTGCAAGTCTGAAATTTTTTGCTTTTTCCTGCTCCTCTTAGCATGATAAAGAAGATTCAAAGAGAGTGAGATGCCAGCTCCTTTCATTCAGTCAGTAGCTTCAATCATTTCTGGATGTTTTTCAATGGCAAAAATCAATGAATATTGTAAATGCACAAACTGTAATTTCTCCGTATTGCAAGGTGCAATTCTGAAATTTTTTGCTTTTTCCTGCTCCTCTTAGCATGATAAAGAAGATTCAAAGAGAGTGAGATGCCAGCTCCTTTCATTCAGTCAGTAGCTTCAATCATTTCTGGACGTTTTTCAATGGCAAAAATCAATGAATATTGTAAATGCACAAACAGTAATTTCTCCGCATTGCAATGTGCAATTCTGAAATTTTTTGCTTTTTCCTGCTCCTCTTAGCATGATAAAGAAGATTCAAAGAGAGTGAGATGCCAGCTCCTTTCATTTAGTCAGTACCTTCAATCATTTCTGGACGTTTTTCAATGGCAAAAATCAATGAATATTGTAAATGCACAAACAGTAATTTCTCCGCATTGCAAGGTGCAATTCTGAAATTTTTTGCTTTTTCCCGCTCCTCTTAGCATGATAAAGAAGATTCAAAGAGAGTGAGGTGCCAGCTCCTTTCATTCAGTCAGTAGCTTCAAACATTTCTGGTATATGAATAACATGTTTTTCAATGGCAAAAATCAATGAATATTGTAAATGCACAAACAGTAATTTCTCCGCATTGCAAGGTGCAATTCTGAAATTTTTTGATTTTTCCTGCTCCTCTTAGCATGATAAAGAAGATTCAAAGAGAGTGAGATGCCAGCTCCTTTCATTCAGTCAGTAGCTTCAATCATTTCTGGACGTTTTTCAATGGCAAAAATCAATGAATATTGTAAATGCACAAACAGTAATTTCTCCGCATTGCAAGGTGCAATTCTGAAATTTTTTGCTTTTTCCTGCTCGTCTTAGCATGATAAAGAAGATTCAAAGAGAGTGAGATGCCAGCTCCTTTCATTCAGTCAGTAGCTTCAAACATTTCTGGTATATGAATAACATGATGTTTTTCAATGGCAAAAATCAATGAATATTGTAAATGCACAAACAGTAATTTCTCCGCATTGCAAGGTGCAATTCTGAAATTTTTTGCTTTTTCCTGCTCCTCTTAGCATGATAAAGAAGATTCAAAGAGAGTGAGATGCCAGCTCCTTTCATTCAGTCAGTAGCTTCAAACATTTCTGGTATATGAATAACATGATGTTTTTCAATGGCAAAAATCAATGAATATTGTAAATGCACAAACAGTAATTTCTCCGCATTGCAAGGTGCAAGTCTGAAATTTTTTGCTTTTTCCTGCTCCTCTTAGTATGATAAAGAAGATTCAAAGAGAGTGAGATGCCAGCTACTTTCATTCAGTCAGTAGCTTCAATCATTTCTGGACGTTTTTCAATGGTAAAAATCAATGAATATTGTAAATGCACAAACAGTAATTTCTCCACATTGCAAGGTGCAATTCTGAAATTTTTTGCTTTTTCCTGCTCCTCTTAGCATGATAAAGAAGATTCAAAGAGAGTGAGATGCCAGCTCCTTTCATTCAGTCAGTAGCTTCAAACATTTCTGGTATATGAATAACATGATGTTTTTCAATGGCAAAAATCAATGAATATTGTAAATGCACAAACAGTAATTTCTCCGCATTGCAAGGTGCAATTCTGAAATTTTTTGCTTTTTCCTGCTCCTCTTAGCATGATAAAGAAGATTCAAAGAGAGTGAGATGCCAGCTCCTTTCATTCAGTCAGTAGCTTCAATCATTTCTGGATGTTTTTCAATGGCAAAAATCAATGAATATTGTAAATGCACAAACTGTAATTTCTCCGCATTGCAAGGTGCAATTCTGAAATTTTTTGCTTTTTCCTGCTCCTCTTAGCATGATAAAGAAGATTCAAAGAGAGTGAGATGCCAGCTCCTTTCATTCAGTCAGTAGCTTCAATCATTTCTGGACGTTTTTCAGTGGCAAAAATCAATGAATATTGTAAATGCACAAACAGTAATTTCTCCGCATTGCAAGGTGCAATTCTGAAATTTTTTGCTTTTTCCTGCTCCACTTAGCATGATAAAGAAGATTAAAAGAGAGTGAGATGCCAGCTCCTTTCATTCAGTCAGTACCTTCAATCATTTCTGGACGTTTTTCAATGGCAAAAATCAATGAATATTGTAAATGCACAAACAGTAATTTCTCCGCATTGCAAGGTGCAAGTCTGAAATTTTTTGCTTTTTCCTGCTCCTCTTAGCATGATAAAGAAGATTCGAAGAGAGTGAGATGCCAGCTACTTTCATTCAGTCAGTAGCTTCAATCATTTCTGGACGTTTTTCAATGGTAAAAATCAATGAATATTGTAAATGCACAAACAGTAATTTCTCCACATTGCAAGGTGCAATTCTGAAATTTTTTGCTTTTTCCTGCTCCTCTTAGCATGATAAAGAAGATTCAAAGAGAGTGAGATGCCAGCTCCTTTCATTCAGTCAGTAGCTTCAAACATTTCTGGTATATGAATAACATGATGTTTTTCAATGGCAAAAATCAATGAATATTGTAAATGCACAAACAGTAATTTCTCCGCATTGCAAGGTGCAATTCTGAAATTTTTTGCTTTTTCCTGCTCCTCTTAGCATGATAAAGAAGATTCAAAGAGAGTGAGATGCCAGCTCCTTTCATTCAGTCAGTAGCTTCAATCATTTCTGGATGTTTTTCAATGGCAAAAATCAATGAATATTGTAAATGCACAAACTGTAATTTCTCCGCATTGCAAGGTGCAATTCTGAAATTTTTTGCTTTTTCCTGCTCCTCTTAGCATGATAAAGAAGATTCAAAGAGAGTGAGATGCCAGCTCCTTTCATTCAGTCAGTAGCTTCAATCATTTCTGGATGTTTTTCAATGGCAAAAATCAATGAATATTGTAAATGCACAAACAGTAATTTCTCCGCATTGCAAGGTGCAATTCTGAAATTTTTTGCTTTTTCCTGCTCCTCTTAGCATGATAAAGAAGATTCAAAGAGAGTGAGATGCCAGCTCCTTTCATTCAGTCAGTAGCTTCAATCATTTCTGGACGTTTTTCAATGGCAAAAATCAATGAATATTGTAAATGCACAAACAGTAATTTCTCCGCATTGCAAGGTGCAATTCTGAAATTTTTTGCTTTTTCCCGCTCCTCTTAGCATGATAAAGAAGATTCAAAGAGAGTGAGGTGCCAGCTCCTTTCATTCAGTCAGTAGCTTCAAACATTTCTGGTATATGAATAACATGTTTTTCAATGGCAAAAATCAATGAATATTGTAAATGCACAAACAGTAATTTCTCCGCATTGCAAGGTGCAATTCTGAAATTTTTTGATTTTTCCTGCTCCTCTTAGCATGATAAAGAAGATTCAAAGAGAGTGAGATGCCAGCTCCTTTCATTCAGTCAGTAGCTTCAATCATTTCTGGACGTTTTTCAATGGCAAAAATCAATGAATATTGTAAAAGCACAAAGAGTAATTTCTCCGCATTGCAAGGTGCAATTCTGAAATTTTTTGCTTTTTCCTGCTCCTCTTAGCATGATAAAGAAGATTCAAAGAGAGTGAGATGCCAGCTCCTTTCATTCAGTCAGTAGCTTCAAACATTTCTGGTATATGAATAACATGATGTTTTTCAATGGCAAAAATCAATGAATATTGTAAATGCACAAACAGTAATTTCTCCGCATTGCAAGGTGCAATTCTGAAATTTTTTGCTTTTTCCTGCTCCTCATAGCATGATAAAGAAGATTCAAAGAGAGTGAGATGCCAGCTCCTTTCATTCAGTCAGTAGCTTCAAACATTTCTGGTATATGAATAACGATGTTTTTCAATGGCAAAAATCAATGAATATTGTAAATGCACAAACAGTAATTTCTCCGCATTGCAAGGTGCAAGTCTGAAATTTTTTGCTTTTTCCTGCTCCTCTTAGCATGATAAAGAAGATTCAAAGAGAGTGAGATGCCAGCTACTTTCATTCAGTCAGTAGCTTCAATCATTTCTGGACGTTTTTCAATGGTAAAAATCAATGAATATTGTAAATGCACAAACAGTAATTTCTCCACATTGCAAGGTGCAATTCTGAAATTTTTTGCTTTTTCCTGCTCCTATTAGCATGATAAAGAAGATTCAAAGAGAGTGAGATGCCAGCTCCTTTCATTCAGTCAGTAGCTTCAAACATTTCTGGTATATGAATAACATGATGTTTTTCAATGGCAAAAATCAATGAATATTGTAAATGCACAAACAGTAATTTCTCCGCATTGCAAGGTGCAATTCTGAAATTTTTTGCTTTTTCCTGCTCCTCTTAGCATGATAAAGAAGATTCAAAGAGAGTGAGATGCCAGCTCCTTTCATTCAGTCAGTAGCTTCAATCATTTCTGGATGTTTTTCAATGGCAAAAATCAATGAATATTGTAAATGCACAAACTGTAATTTCTCCGCATTGCAAGGTGCAATTCTGAATTTTTTTGCTTTTTCCTGCTCCTCTTAGCATGATAAAGAAGATTCAAAGAGAGTGAGATGCCAGCTCCTTTCATTCAGTCAGTAGCTTCAATCATTTCTGGACGTTTTTCAGTGGCAAAAATCAATGAATATTGTAAATGCACAAACAGTAATTTCTCCGCATTGCAAGGTGCAATTCTGAAATTTTTTGCTTTTTCCTGCTCCTCTTAGCATGATAAAGAAGATTCAAAGAGAGTGAGATGCCAGCTCCTTTCATTCAGTCAGTACCTTCAATCATTTCTGGACGTTTTTCAATGGCAAAAATCAATGAATATTGTAAATGCACAAACAGTAATTTCTCCGCATTGCAAGGTGCAATTCTGAAATTTTTTGCTTTTTCCCGCTCCTCTTAGCATGATAAAGAAGATTCAAAGAGAGTGAGGTGCCAGCTCCTTTCATTCAGTCAGTAGCTTCAAACATTTCTGGTATATGAATAACATGTTTTTCAATGGCAAAAATCAATGAATATTGTAAATGCACAAACAGTAATTTCTCCGCATTGCAAGGTGCAATTCTGAAATTTTTTGATTTTTCCTGCTCCTCTTAGCATGATAAAGAAGATTCAAAGAGAGTGAGATGCCAGCTCCTTTCATTCAGTCAGTAGCTTCAATCATTTCTGGACGTTTTTCAATGGCAAAAATCAATGAATATTGTAAATGCACAAACAGTAATTTCTCCGCATTGCAAGGTGCAATTCTGAAATTTTTTGCTTTTTCCTGCTCCTCTTAGCATGATAAAGAAGATTCCAAGAGAGTGAGATGCCAGCTCCTTTCATTCAGTCAGTAGCTTCAAACATTTCTGGTATATGAATAACATGATGTTTTTCAATGGCAAAAATCAATGAATATTGTAAATGCACAAACAGTAATTTCTCCGCATTGCAAGGTGCAAGTCTGAAATTTTTTGCTTTTTCCTGCTCCTCTTAGCATGATAAAGAAGATTCAAAGAGAGTGAGATGCCAGTTACTTTCATTCAGTCAGTAGCTTCAATCATTTCTGGACGTTTTTCAATGGTAAAAATCAATGAATATTGTAAATGCACAAACAGTAATTTCTCAACATTGCAAGGTGCAATTCTGAAATTTTTTGCTTTTTCCTGCTCCTCTTAGCATGATAAAGAAGATTCAAAGAGAGTGAGATGCCAGCTCCTTTCATTCAGTCAGTAGCTTCAAACATTTCTGGTATATGAATAACATGATGTTTTTCAATGGCAAAAATCAATGAATATTGTAAATGCACAAACAGTAATTTCTCCGCATTGCAAGGTGCAATTCTGAAATTTTTTGCTTTTTCCTGCTCCTCTTAGCATGATAAAGAAGATTCAAAGAGAGTGAGATGCCAGCTCCTTTCATTCAGTCAGTAGCTTCAAACATTTCTGGTATATGAATAACATGATGTTTTTCAATGGCAAAAATCAATGAATATTGTAAATGCACAAACAGTAATTTCTCCGCATTGCAAGGTGCAATTCTGAAATTTTTTGCTTTTTCCTGCTCCTCTTAGCATGATAAAGAAGATTCAAAGAGAGTGAGATGCCAGCTCCTTTCATTCAGTCAGTAGCTTCAATCATTTCTGGATGTTTTTCAATGGCAAAAATCAATGAATATTGTAAATGCACAAACAGTAATTTCTCCGCATTGCAAGGTGCAATTCTGAAATTTTTTGCTTTTTCCTGCTCCTCTTAGCATGATAAAGAAGATTCAAAGAGAGTGAGATGTCAGCTCCTTTCATTCAGTCAGTAGCTTCAAACATTTCTGGTATATGAATAACATGATGTTTTTCAATGGCAAAAATCAATGAATATTGTAAATGCACAAACAGTAATTTCTCCGCATTGCAAGGTGCAATTCTGAAATTTTTTGCTTTTTCCTGCTCCTCTTAGCATGATAAAGAAGATTCAAAGAGAGTGAGATGCCAGCTCCTTTCATTCAGTCAGTAGCTTCAATCATTTCTGGATGTTTTTCAATGGCAAAAATCAATGAATATTGTAAATGCACAAACAGTAATTTCTCCGCATTGCAAGGTGCAATTCTGAAATTTTTTGCTTTTTCCTGCTCCTCTTAGCATGATAAAGAAGATTCAAAGAGAGTGAGATGCCAGCTCCTTTCATTCAGTCAGTAGCTTCAAACATTTCTGGTATATGAATAACATGATGTTTTTCAATGGCAAAAATCAATGAATATTGTAAATGCACAAACAGTAATTTCTCCGCATTGCAAGGTGCAAGTCTGAAATTTTTTTGCTTTTTCCTGCTCCTCTTAGCATGATAAAGAAGATTCAAAGAGAGTGAGATGCCAGCTACTTTCATTCAGTCAGTAGCTTCAATCATTTCTGGACGTTTTTCAAAGGTAAAAATCAATGAATATTGTAAATGCACAAACAGTAATTTCTCCACATTGCAAGGTGCAATTCTGAAATTTTTTGCTTTTTCCTGCTCCTCTTAGCATGATAAAGAAGATTCAAAGAGAGTGAGATGCCAGCTCCTTTCATTCAGTCAGTAGCTTCAAACATTTCTGGTATATGAATAACATGATGTTTTTCAATGGCAAAAATCAATGAATATTGTAAATGCACAAACAGTAATTTCTCCGCATTGCAAGGTGCAATTCTGAAATTTTTTGCTTTTTCCTGCTCCTCTTAGCATGATAAAGAAGATTCAAAGAGAGTGAGATGCCAGCTCCTTTCATTCAGTCAGTAGCTTCAAACATTTCTGGTATATGAATAACATGATGTTTCTCAATGGCAAAAATCAATGAATATTGTAAATGCACAAACAGTAATTTCTCCGCATTGCAAGGTGCAAGTCTGAAATTTTTTGCTTTTTCCTGCTCCTCTTAGCATGATAAAGAAGATTCCAAGAGAGTGAGATGCCAGCTCCTTTCATTCAGTCAGTAGCTTCAATCATTTCTGGACGTTTTTCAATGGCAAAAATCAATGAATATTGTAAATGCACAAACAGTAATTTCTCCGCATTGCAAGGTGCAATTCTGAAATTTTTTGCTTTTTCCTGCTCCTCTTAGCATGATAAAGAAGATTCAAAGAGAGTGAGATGCCAGCTCCTTTCATTCAGTCAGTAGCTTCAAACATTTCTGGTATATGAATAACATGATGTTTTTCAATGGCAAAAATCAATGAATATTGTAAATGCACAAACAGTAATTTCTCCGCATTGCAAGGTGCAATTCTGAAATTTTTTGCTTTTTCCTGCTCCTCTTAGCATGATAAAGAAGATTCAAAGAGAGTGAGATGCCAGCTCCTTTCATTCAGTCAGTAGCTTCAAACATTTCTGGTATATGAATAACATGATGTTTTTCAATGGCAAAAATCAATGAATATTGTAAATGCACAAACAGTAATTTCTCCGCATTGCAAGGTGCAATTCTGAAATTTTTTGCTTTTTCCTGCTCCTCTTAGCATGATAAAGAAGATTCAAAGAGAGTGAGATGCCAGCTCCTTTCATTCAGTCAGTAGCTTCAATCATTTCTGGATGTTTTTCAATGGCAAAAATCAATGAATATTGTAAATGCACAAACAGTAATTTCTCCGCATTGCAAGGTGCAATTCTGAAATTTTTTGCTTTTTCCTGCTCCTCTTAGCATGATAAAGAAGATTCAAAGAGAGTGAGATGTCAGCTCCTTTCATTCAGTCAGTAGCTTCAAACATTTCTGGTATATGAATAACATGATGTTTTTCAATGGCAAAAATCAATGAATATTGTAAATGCACAAACAGTAATTTCTCCGCATTGCAAGGTGCAATTCTGAAATTTTTTGCTTTTTCCTGCTCCTCTTAGCATGATAAAGAAGATTCAAAGAGAGTGAGATGCCAGCTCCTTTCATTCAGTCAGTAGCTTCAATCATTTCTGGATGTTTTTCAATGGCAAAAATCAATGAATATTGTAAATGCACAAACAGTAATTTCTCCGCATTGCAAGGTGCAATTCTGAAATTTTTTGCTTTTTCCTGCTCCTCTTAGCATGATAAAGAAGATTCAAAGAGTGTGAGATGCCAGCTCCTTTCATTCAGTCAGTAGCTTCAAACATTTCTGGTATATGAATAACATGATGTTTTTCAATGGCAAAAATCAATGAATATTGTAAATGCACAAACAGTAATTTCTCCGCATTGCAAGGTGCAAGTCTGAAATTTTTTTGCTTTTTCCTGCTCCTCTTAGCATGATAAAGAAGATTCAAAGAGAGTGAGATGCCAGCTACTTTCATTCAGTCAGTAGCTTCAATCATTTCTGGACGTTTTTCAATGGTAAAAATCAATGAATATTGTAAATGCACAAACAGTAATTTCTCCACATTGCAAGGTGCAATTCTGAAATTTTTTGCTTTTTCCTGCTCCTCTTAGCATGATAAAGAAGATTCAAAGAGAGTGAGATGCCAGCTCCTTTCATTCAGTCAGTAGCTTCAAACATTTCTGGTATATGAATAACATGATGTTTTTCAATGGCAAAAATCAATGAATATTGTAAATGCACAAACAGTAATTTCTCCGCATTGCAAGGTGCAATTCTGAAATTTTTTGCTTTTTCCTGCTCCTCTTAGCATGATAAAGAAGATTCAAAGAGAGTGAGATGCCAGCTCCTTTCATTCAGTCAGTAGCTTCAAACATTTCTGGTATATGAATAACATGATGTTTTTCAATGGCAAAAATCAATGAATATTGTAAATGCACAAACAGTAATTTCTCCGCATTGCAAGGTGCAAGTCTGAAATTTTTTGCTTTTTCCTGCTCCTCTTAGCATGATAAAGAAGATTCCAAGAGAGTGAGATGCCAGCTCCTTTCATTCAGTCAGTAGCTTCAATCATTTCTGGACGTTTTTCAATGGCAAAAATCAATGAATATTGTAAATGCACAAACAGTAATTTCTCCGCATTGCAAGGTGCAATTCTGAAATTTTTTGCTTTTTCCTGCTCCTCTTAGCATGATAAAGAAGATTCAAAGAGAGTGAGATGCCAGCTCCTTTCATTCAGTCAGTAGCTTCAAACATTTCTGGTATATGAATAACATGATGTTTTTCAATGGCAAAAATCAATGAATATTGTAAATGCACAAACAGTAATTTCTCCGCATTGCAAGGTGCAATTCTGAAATTTTTTGCTTTTTCCTGCTCCTCTTAGCATGATAAAGAAGATTCAAAGAGAGTGAGATGCCAGCTCCTTTCATTCAGTCAGTAGCTTCAAACATTTCTGGTATATGAATAACATGATGTTTTTCAATGGCAAAAATCAATGAATATTGTAAATGCACAAACAGTAATTTCTCCGCATTGCAAGGTGCAATTCTGAAATTTTTTGCTTTTTCCTGCTCCTCTTAGCATGATAAAGAAGATTCAAAGAGAGTGAGATGCCAGCTCCTTTCATTCAGTCAGTAGCTTCAATCATTTCTGGATGTTTTTCAATGGCAAAAATCAATGAATATTGTAAATGCACAAACAGTAATTTCTCCGCATTGCAAGGTGCAATTCTGAAATTTTTTGCTTTTTCCTGCTCCTCTTAGCATGATAAAGAAGATTCAAAGAGAGTGAGATGTCAGCTCCTTTCATTCAGTCAGTAGCTTCAAACATTTCTGGTATATGAATAACATGATGTTTTTCAATGGCAAAAATCAATGAATATTGTAAATGCACAAACAGTAATTTCTCCGCATTGCAAGGTGCAATTCTGAAATTTTTTGCTTTTTCCTGCTCCTCTTAGCATGATAAAGAAGATTCAAAGAGAGTGAGATGCCAGCTCCTTTCATTCAGTCAGTAGCTTCAATCATTTCTGGATGTTTTTCAATGGCAAAAATCAATGAATATTGTAAATGCACAAACAGTAATTTCTCCGCATTGCAAGGTGCAATTCTGAAATTTTTTGCTTTTTCCTGCTCCTCTTAGCATGATAAAGAAGATTCAAAGAGAGTGAGATGCCAGCTCCTTTCATTCAGTCAGTAGCTTCAAACATTTCTGGTATATGAATAACATGATGTTTTTCAATGGCAAAAATCAATGAATATTGTAAATGCACAAACAGTAATTTCTCCGCATTGCAAGGTGCAAGTCTGAAATTTTTTTGCTTTTTCCTGCTCCTCTTAGCATGATAAAGAAGATTCAAAGAGAGTGAGATGCCAGCTACTTTCATTCAGTCAGTAGCTTCAATCATTTCTGGACGTTTTTCAATGGTAAAAATCAATGAATATTGTAAATGCACAAACAGTAATTTCTCCACATTGCAAGGTGCAATTCTGAAATTTTTTGCTTTTTCCTGCTCCTCTTAGCATGATAAAGAAGATTCAAAGAGAGTGAGATGCCAGCTCCTTTCATTCAGTCAGTAGCTTCAAACATTTCTGGTATATGAATAACATGATGTTTTTCAATGGCAAAAATCAATGAATATTGTAAATGCACAAACAGTAATTTCTCCGCATTGCAAGGTGCAATTCTGAAATTTTTTGCTTTTTCCTGCTCCTCTTAGCATGATAAAGAAGATTCAAAGAGAGTGAGATGCCAGCTCCTTTCATTCAGTCAGTAGCTTCAAACATTTCTGGTATATGAATAACATGATGTTTTTCAATGGCAAAAATCAATGAATATTGTAAATGCACAAACAGTAATTTCTCCGCATTGCAAGGTGCAAGTCTGAAATTTTTTGCTTTTTCCTGCTCCTCTTAGCATGATAAAGAAGATTCAAAGAGAGTGAGATGCCAGCTACTTTCATTCAGTCAGTAGCTTCAATCATTTCTGGACGTTTTTCAATGGTAAAAATCAATGAATATTGTAAATGCACAAACAGTAATTTCTCCACATTGCAAGGTGCAATTCTGAAATTTTTTGCTTTTTCCTGCTCCTCTTAGCATGATAAAGAAGATTCAAAGAGAGTGAGATGCCAGCTCCTTTCATTCAGTCAGTAGCTTCAAACATTTCTGGTATATGAATAACATGATGTTTTTCAATGGCAAAAATCAATGAATATTGTAAATGCACAAACAGTAATTTCTCCGCATTGCAAGGTGCAATTCTGAAATTTTTTGCTTTTTCCTGCTCCTCTTAGCATGATAAAGAAGATTCAAAGAGAGTGAGATGCCAGCTCCTTTCATTCAGTCAGTAGCTTCAATCATTTCTGGATGTTTTTCAATGGCAAAAATCAATGAATATTGTAAATGCACAAACTGTAATTTCTCCGCATTGCAAGGTGCAATTCTGAAATTTTTTGCTTTTTCCTGCTCCTCTTAGCATGATAAAGAAGATTCAAAGAGAGTGAGATGCCAGCTCCTTTCATTCAGTCAGTAGCTTCAATCATTTCTGGACGTTTTTCAATGGCAAAAACCAATGAATATTGTAAATGCACAAACAGTAATTTCTCCGCATTGCAAGGTGCAATTCTGAAATTTTTTGCTTTTTCCTGCTCCTCTTAGCATGATAAAGAAGATTCAAAGAGAGTGAGATGCCAGCTCCTTTCATTCAGTCAGTACCTTCAATCATTTCTGGACGTTTTTCAATGGCAAAAATCAATGAATATTGTAAATGCACAAACAGTAATTTCTCTGCATTGCAAGGTGCAATTCTGAAATTTTTTGCTTTTTCCCGCTCCTCTTAGCATGATAAAGAAGATTCAAAGAGAGTGAGGTGCCAGCTCCTTTCATTCAGTCAGTAGCTTCAAACATTTCTGGTATATGAATAACATGTTTTTCAATGGCAAAAATCAATGAATATTGTAAATGCACAAACAGTAATTTCTCCGCATTGCAAGGTGCAATTCTGAAATTTTTTGCTTTTTCCTGCTCCTCTTAGCATGATAAAGAAGATTCAAAGAGAGTGAGATGCCAGCTCCTTTCATTCAGTCAGTAGCTTCAATCATTTCTGGACGTTTTTCAATGGCAAAAATCGATGAATATTGTAAATGCACAAACAGTAATTTCTCCGCATTGCAAGGTGCAATTCTGAAATTTTTTGCTTTTTCCTGCTCCTCTTAGCATGATAAAGAAGATTCAAAGAGAGTGAGATGTCAGCTCCTTTCATTCAGTCAGTAGCTTCAAACATTTCTGGTATATGAATAACATGATGTTTTTCAATGGCAAAAATCAATGAATATTGTAAATGCACAAACAGTAATTTCTCCGCATTGCAAGGTGCAATTCTGAAATTTTTTGCTTTTTCCTGCTCCTCTTAGCATGATAAAGAAGATTCAAAGAGAGTGAGATGCCAGCTCCTTTCATTCAGTCAGTAGCTTCAATCATTTCTGGATGTTTTTCAATGGCAAAAATCAATGAATATTGTAAATGCACAAACAGTAATTTCTCCGCATTGCAAGGTGCAATTCTGAAATTTTTTGCTTTTTCCTGCTCCTCTTAGCATGATAAAGAAGATTCAAAGAGAGTGAGATGCCAGCTCCTTTCGTTCAGTCAGTAGCTTCAATCATTTCTGGACGTTTTTCAATGGCAAAAATCATTGAATATTATAAATGCACAAACAGTAATTTCTCCGCATTGCAAGGTGCAATTCTGAAATTTTTTGCTTTTTCCCGCTCCTCTTAGCATGATAAAGAAGATTCAAAGAGAGTGAGGTGCCAGCTCCTTTCATTCAGTCAGTAGCTTCAAACATTTCTGGTATATGAATAACATGTTTTTCAATGGCAAAAATCAATGAATATTGTAAATGCACAAACAGTAATTTCTCCGCATTGCAAGGTGCAATTCTGAAATTTTTTGCTTTTTCCTGCTCCTCTTAGCATGATAAAGAAGATTCAAAGAGAGTGAGATGCCAGCTCCTTTCATTCAGTCAGTAGCTTCAATCATTTCTGGACGTTTTTCAATGGCAAAAACCAATGAATATTGTAAATGCACAAACAGTAATTTCTCCGCATTGCAAGGTGCAATTCTGAAATTTTTTGCTTTTTCCCGCTCCTCTTAGCATGATAAAGAAGATTCAAAGAGAGTGAGGTGCCAGCTCCTTTCATTCAGTCAGTAGCTTCAAACATTTCTGGTATATGAATAACATGTTTTTCAATGGCAAAAATCAATGAATATTGTAAATGCACAAACAGTAATTTCTCCGCATTGCAAGGTGCAATTCTGAAATTTTTTGCTTTTTCCTGCTCCTCTTAGCATGATAAAGAAGATTCAAAGAGAGTGAGATGCCAGCTCCTTTCATTCAGTCAGTAGCTTCAATCATTTCTGGACGTTTTTCAATGGCAAAAATCAATGAATATTGTAAATGCACAAACAGTAATTTCTCCGCATTGCAAGGTGCAATTCTGAAATTTTTTGCTTTTTCCTGCTCCTCTTAGCATGATAAAGAAGATTCAAAGAGAGTGAGATGTCAGCTCCTTTCATTCAGTCAGTAGCTTCAAACATTTCTGGTATATGAATAACATGATGTTTTTCAATGGCAAAAATCAATGAATATTGTAAATGCACAAACAGTAATTTCTCCGCATTGCAAGGTGCAATTCTGAAATTTTTTGCTTTTTCCTGCTCCTCTTAGCATGATAAAGAAGATTCAAAGAGAGTGAGATGCCAGCTCCTTTCATTCAGTCAGTAGCTTCAATCATTTCTGGATGTTTTTCAATGGCAAAAATCAATGAATATTGTAAATGCACAAACAGTAATTTCTCCGCATTGCAAGGTGCAATTCTGAAATTTTTTGCTTTTTCCTGCTCCTCTTAGCATGATAAAGAAGATTCAAAGAGAGTGAGATGCCAGCTCCTTTCGTTCAGTCAGTAGCTTCAATCATTTCTGGACGTTTTTCAATGGCAAAAATCATTGAATATTATAAATGCACAAACAGTAATTTCTCCGCATTGCAAGGTGCAATTCTGAAATTTTTTGCTTTTTCCCGCTCCTCTTAGCATGATAAAGAAGATTCAAAGAGAGTGAGGTGCCAGCTCCTTTCATTCAGTCAGTAGCTTCAAACATTTCTGGTATATGAATAACATGTTTTTCAATGGCAAAAATCAATGAATATTGTAAATGCACAAACAGTAATTTCTCCGCATTGCAAGGTGCAATTCTGAAATTTTTTGCTTTTTCCTGCTCCTCTTAGCATGATAAAGAAGATTCAAAGAGAGTGAGATGCCAGCTCCTTTCATTCAGTCAGTAGCTTCAATCATTTCTGGACGTTTTTCAATGGCAAAAACCAATGAATATTGTAAATGCACAAACAGTAATTTCTCCGCATTGCAAGGTGCAATTCTGAAATTTTTTGCTTTTTCCTGCTCCTCTTAGCATGATAAAGAAGATTCAAAGAGAGTGAGATGCCAGCTCCTTTCATTCAGTCAGTACCTTCAATCATTTCTGGACGTTTTTCAATGGCAAAAATCAATGAATATTGTAAATGCACAAACAGTAATTTCTCCGCATTGCAAGGTGCAATTCTGAAATTTTTTGCTTTTTCCCGCTCCTCTTAGCATGATAAAGAAGATTCAAAGAGAGTGAGGTGCCAGCTCCTTTCATTCAGTCAGTAGCTTCAAACATTTCTGGTATATGAATAACATGTTTTTCAATGGCAAAAATCAATGAATATTGTAAATGCACAAACAGTAATTTCTCCGCATTGCAAGGTGCAATTCTGAAATTTTTTGCTTTTTCCTGCTCCTCTTAGCATGATAAAGATTCAAAGAGAGTGAGATGCCAGCTCCTTTCATTCAGTCAGTAGCTTCAATCATTTCTGGACGTTTTTCAATGGCAAAAATCAATGAATATTGTAAATGCACAAACAGTAATTTCTCCGCATTGCAAGGTGCAATTCTGAAATTTTTTGCTTTTTCCTGCTCCTCTTAGCATGATAAAGAAGATTCAAAGAGAGTGAGATGTCAGCTCCTTTCATTCAGTCAGTAGCTTCAAACATTTCTGGTATATGAATAACATGATGTTTTTCAATGGCAAAAATCAATGAATATTGTAAATGCACAAACAGTAATTTCTCCGCATTGCAAGGTGCAATTCTGAAATTTTTTGCTTTTTCCTGCTCCTCTTAGCATGATAAAGAAGATTCAAAGAGAGTGAGATGCCAGCTCCGTTCATTCAGTCAGTAGCTTCAAACATTTCTGGTATATGAATAACATGATGTTTTTCAATGGCAAAAATCAATGAATATTGTAAATGCACAAACAGTAATTTCTCCGCATTGCAAGGTGCAATTCTGAAATTTTTTGCTTTTTCCTGCTCCTCTTAGCATGATAAAGAAGATTCAAAGAGAGTGAGATGCCAGCTCCTTTCATTCAGTCAGTAGCTTCAATCATTTCTGGATGTTTTTCAATGGCAAAAATCAATGAATATTGTAAATGCACAAACAGTAATTTCTCCGCATTGCAAGGTGCAATTCTGAAATTTTTTGCTTTTTCCTGCTCCTCTTAGCATGATAAAGAAGATTCAAAGAGAGTGAGATGCCAGCTCCTTTCGTTCAGTCAGTAGCTTCAATCATTTCTGGACGTTTTTCAATGGCAAAAATCATTGAATATTATAAATGCACAAACAGTAATTTCTCCGCATTGCAAGGTGCAATTCTGAAATTTTTTGCTTTTTCCCGCTCCTCTTAGCATGATAAAGAAGATTCAAAGAGAGTGAGGTGCCAGCTCCTTTCATTCAGTCAGTAGCTTCAAACATTTCTGGTATATGAATAACATGTTTTTCAATGGCAAAAATCAATGAATATTGTAAATGCACAAACAGTAATTTCTCCGCATTGCAAGGTGCAATTCTGAAATTTTTTGCTTTTTCCTGCTCCTCTTAGCATGATAAAGAAGATTCAAAGAGAGTGAGATGCCAGCTCCTTTCATTCAGTCAGTAGCTTCAATCATTTCTGGACGTTTTTCAATGGCAAAAACCAATGAATATTGTAAATGCACAAACAGTAATTTCTCCGCATTGCAAGGTGCAATTCTGAAATTTTTTGCTTTTTCCTGCTCCTCTTAGCATGATAAAGAAGATTCAAAGAGAGTGAGATGCCAGCTCCTTTCATTCAGTCAGTACCTTCAATCATTTCTGGACGTTTTTCAATGGCAAAAATCAATGAATATTGTAAATGCACAAACAGTAATTTCTCCGCATTGCAAGGTGCAATTCTGAAATTTTTTGCTTTTTCCCGCTCCTCTTAGCATGATAAAGAAGATTCAAAGAGAGTGAGGTGCCAGCTCCTTTCATTCAGTCAGTAGCTTCAAACATTTCTGGTATATGAATAACATGTTTTTCAATGGCAAAAATCAATGAATATTGTAAATGCACAAACAGTAATTTCTCCGCATTGCAAGGTGCAATTCTGAAATTTTTTGCTTTTTCCTGCTCCTCTTAGCATGATAAAGAAGATTCAAAGAGAGTGAGATGCCAGCTCCTTTCATTCAGTCAGTAGCTTCAATCATTTCTGGACGTTTTTCAATGGCAAAAATCAATGAATATTGTAAATGCACAAACAGTAATTTCTCCGCATTGCAAGGTGCAATTCTGAAATTTTTTGCTTTTTCCTGCTCCTCTTAGCATGATAAAGAAGATTCAAAGAGAGTGAGATGTCAGCTCCTTTCATTCAGTCAGTAGCTTCAAACATTTCTGGTATATGAATAACATGATGTTTTTCAATGGCAAAAATCAATGAATATTGTAAATGCACAAACAGTAATTTCTCCGCATTGCAAGGTGCAATTCTGAAATTTTTTGCTTTTTCCTGCTCCTCTTAGCATGATAAAGAAGATTCAAAGAGAGTGAGATGCCAGCTCCGTTCATTCAGTCAGTAGCTTCAAACATTTCTGGATGTTTTTCAATGGCAAAAATCAATGAATATTGTAAATGCACAAACAGTAATTTCTCCGCATTGCAAGGTGCAATTCTGAAATTTTTTGCTTTTTCCTGCTCCTCTTAGCATGATAAAGAAGATTCAAAGAGAGTGAGATGCCAGATCCTTTCGTTCAGTCAGTAGCTTCAATCATTTCTGGACGTTTTTCAATGGCAAAAATCATTGAATATTATAAATGCACAAACAGTAATTTCTCCGCATTGCAAGGTGCAATTCTGAAATTTTTTGCTTTTTCCCGCTCCTCTTAGCATGATAAAGAAGATTCAAAGAGAGTGAGGTGCCAGCTCCTTTCATTCAGTCAGTAGCTTCAAACATTTCTGGTATATGAATAACATGTTTTTCAATGGCAAAAATCAATGAATATTGTAAATGCACAAACAGTAATTTCTCCGCATTGCAAGGTGCAATTCTGAAATTTTTTGCTTTTTCCTGCTCCTCTTAGCATGATAAAGAAGATTCAAAGAGAGTGAGATGCCAGCTCCTTTCATTCAGTCAGTAGCTTCAATCATTTCTGGACGTTTTTCAATGGCAAAAATCAATGAATATTGTAAATGCACAAACAGTAATTTCTCCGCATTGCAAGGTGCAATTCTGAAATTTTTTGCTTTTTCCTGCTCCTCTTAGCATGATAAAGAAGATTCAAAGAGAGTGAGATGTCAGCTCCTTTCATTCAGTCAGTAGCTTCAAACATTTCTGGTATATGAATAACATGATGTTTTTCAATGGCAAAAATCAATGAATATTGTAAATGCACAAACAGTAATTTCTCCGCATTGCAAGGTGCAATTCTGAAATTTTTTGCTTTTTCCTGCTCCTCTTAGCATGATAAAGAAGATTCAAAGAGAGTGAGATGCCAGCTCCTTTCATTCAGTCAGTAGCTTCAATCATTTCTGGATGTTTTTCAATGGCAAAAATCAATGAATATTGTAAATGCACAAACAGTAATTTCTCCGCATTGCAAGGTGCAATTCTGAAATTTTTTGCTTTTTCCTGCTCCTCTTAGCATGATAAAGAAGATTCAAAGAGAGTGAGATGCCAGCTCCTTTCGTTCAGTCAGTAGCTTCAATCATTTCTGGTATATGAATAACATGATGTTTTTCAATGGCAAAAATCATTGAATATTATAAATGCACAAACAGTAATTTCTCCGCATTGCAAGGTGCAATTCTGAAATGTTTTACTTTTTCCTGCTCCTCTTAGCATGATAAAGAAGATTCAAAGAGAGTGAGATGCCAGCTCCTTTCATTCAGTCAGTAGCTTCAATCATTTCTGGTATATGAATAACATGATGTTTTTCAATGGCAAAAATCAATGAATATTGTAAATGCACAAACAGTAATTTCTCCGCATTGCAAGGTGCAATTCTGAAATTTTTTGCTTTTTCCTGCTCCTCTTAGCATGATAAAGAAGATTCAAAGAGAGTGAGATGCCAGCTCCTTTCATTCAGTCAGTAGCTTCAAACATTTCTGGTATATGAATAACATGATGTTTTTCAATGGCAAAAATCAATGAATATTGTAAATGCACAAACAGTAATTTCTCCGCATTGCAAGGTGCAAGTCTGAAATTTTTTGCTTTTTCCTGCTCCTCTTAGCATGATAAAGAAGATTCAAAGAGAGTGAGATGCCAGCTACTTTCATTCAGTCAGTAGCTTCAATCATTTCTGGACGTTTTTCAATGGCAAAAATCATTGAATATTATAAATGCACAAACAGTAATTTCTCCGCATTGCAAGGTGCAATTCTGAAATGTTTTACTTTTTCCTGCTCCTCTTAGCATGATAAAGAAGATTCAAAGAGAGTGAGATGCCAGCTCCTTTCATTCAGTCAGTAGCTTCAATCATTTCTGGTATATGAATAACATGATGTTTTTCAATGGCAAAAATCAATGAATATTGTAAATGCACAAACAGTAATTTCTCCGCATTGCAAGGTGCAATTCTGAAATTTTTTGCTTTTTCCTGCTCCTCTTAGCATGATAAAGAAGATTCAAAGAGAGTGAGATGCCAGCTCCTTTCATTCAGTCAGTAGCTTCAAACATTTCTGGTATATGAATAACATGATGTTTTTCAATGGCAAAAATCAATGAATATTGTAAATGCACAAACAGTAATTTCTCCGCATTGCAAGGTGCAAGTCTGAAATTTTTTGCTTTTTCCTGCTCCTCTTAGCATGATAAAGAAGATTCAAAGAGAGTGAGATGCCAGCTACTTTCATTCAGTCAGTAGCTTCAATCATTTCTGGACGTTTTTCAATGGTAAAAATCAATGAATATTGTAAATGCACAAACAGTAATTTCTCCGCATTGCAAGATGCAATTCTGAAATTTTTTGCTTTTTCCTGCTCCTCTTAGCATGATAAAGAAGATTCAAAGAGAGTGAGATGCCAGCTCCTTTCATTCAGTCAGTAGCTTCAATCATTTCTGGACGTTTTTCAATGGCAAAAATCAATGAATATTGTAAATGCACAAACAGTAATTTCTCCGCATTGCAAGGTGCAATTCTGAAATTTTTTGCTTTTTCCTGCTCCTCTTAGCATGATAAAGAAGATTCAAAGAGAGTGAGATGCCAGCTCCTTTCATTCAGTCAGTAGCTTCAATCATTTCTGGTATATGAATAACATGATGTTTTTCAATGGCAAAAATCAATGAATATTGTAAATGCACAAACAGTAATTTCTCCGCATTGCAAGGTGCAATTCTGAAATTTTTTGCTTTTTCCTGCTCCTCTTAGCATGATAAAGAAGATTCAAAGAGAGTGAGATGCCAGCTCCTTTCATTCAGTCAGTAGCTTCAATCATTTCCGGACGTTTTTCAATGGCAAAAATCAATGAATATTGTAAATGCACAAACTGTAATTTCTCCGCATTGCAAGGTGCAATTCTGAAATTTTTTGCTTTTTCCTGCTCCTCTTAGCATGATAAAGAAGATTCAAAGAGAGTGAGATGCCAGCTCCTTTCATTCAGTCAGTAGCTTCAAACATTTCTGGTATATGAATAACATGATGTTTTTCAATGGCAAAAATCAATGAATATTGTAAATGCACAAACAGTAATTTCTCCGCATTGCAAGGTGCAAGTCTGAAATTTTTTGCTTTTTCCTGCTCCTCTTAGCATGATAAAGAAGATTCAAAGAGAGTGAGATGCCAGCTACTTTCATTCAGTCAGTAGCTTCAATCATTTCTGGACGTTTTTCAATGGTAAAAATCAATGAATATTGTAAATGCACAAACAGTAATTTCTCCACATTGCAAGGTGCAATTCTGAAATTTTTTGCTTTTTCCTGCTCCTCTTAGCATGATAAAGAAGATTCAAAGAGAGTGAGATGCCAGCTCCTTTCATTCAGTCAGTAGCTTCAAACATTTCTGGTATATGAATAACATGATGTTTTTCAATGGCAAAAATCAATGAATATTGTAAATGCACAAACAGTAATTTCTCCGCATTGCAAGGTGCAATTCTGAAATTTTTTGCTTTTTCCTGCTCCTCTTAGCATGATAAAGAAGATTCAAAGAGAGTGAGATGCCAGCTCCTTTCATTCAGTCAGTAGCTTCAATCATTTCTGGATGTTTTTCAATGGCAAAAATCAATGAATATTGTAAATGCACAAACTGTAATTTCTCCGCATTGCAAGGTGCAATTCTGAAATTTTTTGCTTTTTCCTGCTCCTCTTAGCATGATAAAGAAGATTCAAAGAGAGTGAGATGCCAGCTCCTTTCATTCAGTCAGTAGCTTCAATCATTTCTGGACGTTTTTCAATGGCAAAAACCAATGAATATTGTAAATGCACAAACAGTAATTTCTCCGCATTGCAAGGTGCAATTCTGAAATTTTTTGCTTTTTCCTGCTCCTCTTAGCATGATAAAGAAGATTCCAAGAGAGTGAGATGCCAGCTCCTTTCATTCAGTCAGTACCTTCAATCATTTCTGGACGTTTTTCAATGGCAAAAATCAATGAATATTGTAAATGCACAAACAGTAATTTCTCCGCATTGCAAGGTGCAATTCTGAAATTTTTTGCTTTTTCCCGCTCCTCTTAGCATGATAAAGAAGATTCAAAGAGAGTGAGGTGCCAGCTCCTTTCATTCAGTCAGTAGCTTCAAACATTTCTGGTATATGAATAACATGTTTTTCAATGGCAAAAATCAATGAATATTGTAAATGCACAAACAGTAATTTCTCCGCATTGCAAGGTGCAATTCTGAAATTTTTTGCTTTTTCCTGCTCCTCTTAGCATGATAAAGAAGATTCAAAGAGAGTGAGATGCCAGCTCCTTTCATTCAGTCAGTAGCTTCAATCATTTCTGGACGTTTTTCAATGGCAAAAATCAATGAATATTGTAAATGCACAAACAGTAATTTCTCCGCATTGCAAGGTGCAATTCTGAAATTTTTTGCTTTTTCCTGCTCCTCTTAGCATGATAAAGAAGATTCAAAGAGAGTGAGATGTCAGCTCCTTTCATTCAGTCAGTAGCTTCAAACATTTCTGGTATATGAATAACATGATGTTTTTCAATGGCAAAAATCAATGAATATTGTAAATGCACAAACAGTAATTTCTCCGCATTGCAAGGTGCAATTCTGAAATTTTTTGCTTTTTCCTGCTCCTCTTAGCATGATAAAGAAGATTCAAAGAGAGTGAGATGCCAGCTCCTTTCATTCAGTCAGTAGCTTCAATCATTTCTGGATGTTTTTCAATGGCAAAAATCAATGAATATTGTAAATGCACAAACAGTAATTTCTCCGCATTGCAAGGTGCAATTCTGAAATTTTTTGCTTTTTCCTGCTCCTCTTAGCATGATAAAGAAGATTCAAAGAGAGTGAGATGCCAGCTCCTTTCGTTCAGTCAGTAGCTTCAATCATTTCTGGACGTTTTTCAATGGCAAAAATCATTGAATATTATAAATGCACAAACAGTAATTTCTCCGCATTGCAAGGTGCAATTCTGAAATTTTTTGCTTTTTCCCGCTCCTCTTAGCATGATAAAGAAGATTCAAAGAGAGTGAGGTGCCAGCTCCTTTCATTCAGTCAGTAGCTTCAAACATTTCTGGTATATGAATAACATGTTTTTCAATGGCAAAAATCAATGAATATTGTAAATGCACAAACAGTAATTTCTCCGCATTGCAAGGTGCAATTCTGAAATTTTTTGCTTTTTCCTGCTCCTCTTAGCATGATAAAGAAGATTCAAAGAGAGTGAGATGCCAGCTCCTTTCATTCAGTCAGTAGCTTCAATCATTTCTGGACGTTTTTCAATGGCAAAAACCAATGAATATTGTAAATGCACAAACAGTAATTTCTCCGCATTGCAAGGTGCAATTCTGAAATTTTTTGCTTTTTCCTGCTCCTCTTAGCATGATAAAGAAGATTCAAAGAGAGTGAGATGCCAGCTCCTTTCATTCAGTCAGTACCTTCAATCATTTCTGGACGTTTTTCAATGGCAAAAATCAATGAATATTGTAAATGCACAAACAGTAATTTCTCCGCATTGCAAGGTGCAATTCTGAAATTTTTTGCTTTTTCCCGCTCCTCTTAGCATGATAAAGAAGATTCAAAGAGAGTGAGGTGCCAGCTCCTTTCATTCAGTCAGTAGCTTCAAACATTTCTGGTATATGAATAACATGTTTTTCAATGGCAAAAATCAATGAATATTGTAAATGCACAAACAGTAATTTCTCCGCATTGCAAGGTGCAATTCTGAAATTTTTTGCTTTTTCCTGCTCCTCTTAGCATGATAAAGAAGATTCAAAGAGAGTGAGATGCCAGCTCCTTTCATTCAGTCAGTAGCTTCAATCATTTCTGGACGTTTTTCAATGGCAAAAATCAATGAATATTGTAAATGCACAAACAGTAATTTCTCCGCATTGCAAGGTGCAATTCTGAAATTTTTTGCTTTTTCCTGCTCCTCTTAGCATGATAAAGAAGATTCAAAGAGAGTGAGATGTCAGCTCCTTTCATTCAGTCAGTAGCTTCAAACATTTCTGGTATATGAATAACATGATGTTTTTCAATGGCAAAAATCAATGAATATTGTAAATGCACAAACAGTAATTTCTCCGCATTGCAAGGTGCAATTCTGAAATTTTTTGCTTTTTCCTGCTCCTCTTAGCATGATAAAGAAGATTCAAAGAGAGTGAGATGCCAGCTCCTTTCATTCAGTCAGTAGCTTCAATCATTTCTGGATGTTTTTCAATGGCAAAAATCAATGAATATTGTAAATGCACAAACAGTAATTTCTCCGCATTGCAAGGTGCAATTCTGAAATTTTTTGCTTTTTCCTGCTCCTCTTAGCATGATAAAGAAGATTCAAAGAGAGTGAGATGCCAGATCCTTTCGTTCAGTCAGTAGCTTCAATCATTTCTGGACGTTTTTCAATGGCAAAAATCATTGAATATTATAAATGCACAAACAGTAATTTCTCCGCATTGCAAGGTGCAATTCTGAAATTTTTTGCTTTTTCCCGCTCCTCTTAGCATGATAAAGAAGATTCAAAGAGAGTGAGGTGCCAGCTCCTTTCATTCAGTCAGTAGCTTCAAACATTTCTGGTATATGAATAACATGTTTTTCAATGGCAAAAATCAATGAATATTGTAAATGCACAAACAGTAATTTCTCCGCATTGCAAGGTGCAATTCTGAAATTTTTTGCTTTTTCCTGCTCCTCTTAGCATGATAAAGAAGATTCAAAGAGAGTGAGATGCCAGCTCCTTTCATTCAGTCAGTAGCTTCAATCATTTCTGGACGTTTTTCAATGGCAAAAATCAATGAATATTGTAAATGCACAAACAGTAATTTCTCCGCATTGCAAGGTGCAATTCTGAAATTTTTTGCTTTTTCCTGCTCCTCTTAGCATGATAAAGAAGATTCAAAGAGAGTGAGATGTCAGCTCCTTTCATTCAGTCAGTAGCTTCAAACATTTCTGGTATATGAATAACATGATGTTTTTCAATGGCAAAAATCAATGAATATTGTAAATGCACAAACAGTAATTTCTCCGCATTGCAAGGTGCAATTCTGAAATTTTTTGCTTTTTCCTGCTCCTCTTAGCATGATAAAGAAGATTCAAAGAGAGTGAGATGCCAGCTCCTTTCATTCAGTCAGTAGCTTCAATCATTTCTGGATGTTTTTCAATGGCAAAAATCAATGAATATTGTAAATGCACAAACTGTAATTTCTCCGCATTGCAAGGTGCAATTCTGAAATTTTTTGCTTTTTCCTGCTCCTCTTAGCATGATAAAGAAGATTCAAAGAGAGTGAGATGCCAGCTCCTTTCATTCAGTCAGTAGCTTCAATCATTTCTGGACGTTTTTCAATGGCAAAAACCAATGAATATTGTAAATGCACAAACAGTAATTTCTCCGCATTGCAAGGTGCAATTCTGAAATTTTTTGCTTTTTCCTGCTCCTCTTAGCATGATAAAGAAGATTCAAAGAGAGTGAGATGCCAGCTCCTTTCATTCAGTCAGTACCTTCAATCATTTCTGGACGTTTTTCAATGGCAAAAATCAATGAATATTGTAAATGCACAAACAGTAATTTCTCCGCATTGCAAGGTGCAATTCTGAAATTTTTTGCTTTTTCCCGCTCCTCTTAGCATGATAAAGAAGATTCAAAGAGAGTGAGGTGCCAGCTCCTTTCATTCAGTCAGTAGCTTCAAACATTTCTGGTATATGAATAACATGTTTTTCAATGGCAAAAATCAATGAATATTGTAAATGCACAAACAGTAATTTCTCCGCATTGCAAGGTGCAATTCTGAAATTTTTTGCTTTTTCCTGCTCCTCTTAGCATGATAAAGAAGATTCAAAGAGAGTGAGATGCCAGCTCCTTTCATTCAGTCAGTAGCTTCAATCATTTCTGGACGTTTTTCAATGGCAAAAATCAATGAATATTGTAAATGCACAAACAGTAATTTCTCCGCATTGCAAGGTGCAATTCTGAAATTTTTTGCTTTTTCCTGCTCCTCTTAGCATGATAAAGAAGATTCAAAGAGAGTGAGATGTCAGCTCCTTTCATTCAGTCAGTAGCTTCAAACATTTCTGGTATATGAATAACATGATGTTTTTCAATGGCAAAAATCAATGAATATTGTAAATGCACAAACAGTAATTTCTCCGCATTGCAAGGTGCAATTCTGAAATTTTTTGCTTTTTCCTGCTCCTCTTAGCATGATAAAGAAGATTCAAAGAGAGTGAGATGCCAGCTCCTTTCATTCAGTCAGTAGCTTCAATCATTTCTGGATGTTTTTCAATGGCAAAAATCAATGAATATTGTAAATGCACAAACAGTAATTTCTCCGCATTGCAAGGTGCAATTCTGAAATTTTTTGCTTTTTCCTGCTCCTCTTAGCATGATAAAGAAGATTCAAAGAGAGTGAGATGCCAGCTCCTTTCGTTCAGTCAGTAGCTTCAATCATTTCTGGACGTTTTTCAATGGCAAAAATCATTGAATATTATAAATGCACAAACAGTAATTTCTCCGCATTGCAAGGTGCAATTCTGAAATTTTTTGCTTTTTCCCGCTCCTCTTAGCATGATAAAGAAGATTCAAAGAGAGTGAGGTGCCAGCTCCTTTCATTCAGTCAGTAGCTTCAAACATTTCTGGTATATGAATAACATGTTTTTCAATGGCAAAAATCAATGAATATTGTAAATGCACAAACAGTAATTTCTCCGCATTGCAAGGTGCAATTCTGAAATTTTTTGCTTTTTCCTGCTCCTCTTAGCATGATAAAGAAGATTCAAAGAGAGTGAGATGCCAGCTCCTTTCATTCAGTCAGTAGCTTCAATCATTTCTGGACGTTTTTCAATGGCAAAAACCAATGAATATTGTAAATGCACAAACAGTAATTTCTCCGCATTGCAAGGTGCAATTCTGAAATTTTTTGCTTTTTCCTGCTCCTCTTAGCATGATAAAGAAGATTCAAAGAGAGTGAGATGCCAGCTCCTTTCATTCAGTCAGTACCTTCAATCATTTCTGGACGTTTTTCAATGGCAAAAATCAATGAATATTGTAAATGCACAAACAGTAATTTCTCCGCATTGCAAGGTGCAATTCTGAAATTTTTTGCTTTTTCCCGCTCCTCTTAGCATGATAAAGAAGATTCAAAGAGAGTGAGGTGCCAGCTCCTTTCATTCAGTCAGTAGCTTCAAACATTTCTGGTATATGAATAACATGTTTTTCAATGGCAAAAATCAATGAATATTGTAAATGCACAAACAGTAATTTCTCCGCATTGCAAGGTGCAATTCTGAAATTTTTTGCTTTTTCCTGCTCCTCTTAGCATGATAAAGAAGATTCAAAGAGAGTGAGATGCCAGCTCCTTTCATTCAGTCAGTAGCTTCAATCATTTCTGGACGTTTTTCAATGGCAAAAATCAATGAATATTGTAAATGCACAAACAGTAATTTCTCCGCATTGCAAGGTGCAATTCTGAAATTTTTTGCTTTTTCCTGCTCCTCTTAGCATGATAAAGAAGATTCAAAGAGAGTGAGATGTCAGCTCCTTTCATTCAGTCAGTAGCTTCAAACATTTCTGGTATATGAATAACATGATGTTTTTCAATGGCAAAAATCAATGAATATTGTAAATGCACAAACAGTAATTTCTCCGCATTGCAAGGTGCAATTCTGAAATTTTTTGCTTTTTCCTGCTCCTCTTAGCATGATAAAGAAGATTCAAAGAGAGTGAGATGCCAGCTCCTTTCATTCAGTCAGTAGCTTCAATCATTTCTGGATGTTTTTCAATGGCAAAAATCAATGAATATTGTAAATGCACAAACTGTAATTTCTCCGCATTGCAAGGTGCAATTCTGAAATTTTTTGCTTTTTCCTGCTCCTCTTAGCATGATAAAGAAGATTCAAAGAGAGTGAGATGCCAGCTCCTTTCATTCAGTCAGTAGCTTCAATCATTTCTGGACGTTTTTCAATGGCAAAAACCAATGAATATTGTAAATGCACAAACAGTAATTTCTCCGCATTGCAAGGTGCAATTCTGAAATTTTTTGCTTTTTCCTGCTCCTCTTAGCATGATAAAGAAGATTCAAAGAGAGTGAGATGCCAGCTCCTTTCATTCAGTCAGTACCTTCAATCATTTCTGGACGTTTTTCAATGGCAAAAATCAATGAATATTGTAAATGCACAAACAGTAATTTCTCCGCATTGCAAGGTGCAATTCTGAAATTTTTTGCTTTTTCCCGCTCCTCTTAGCATGATAAAGAAGATTCAAAGAGAGTGAGGTGCCAGCTCCTTTCATTCAGTCAGTAGCTTCAAACATTTCTGGTATATGAATAACATGTTTTTCAATGGCAAAAATCAATGAATATTGTAAATGCACAAACAGTAATTTCTCCGCATTGCAAGGTGCAATTCTGAAATTTTTTGCTTTTTCCTGCTCCTCTTAGCATGATAAAGAAGATTCAAAGAGAGTGAGATGCCAGCTCCTTTCATTCAGTCAGTAGCTTCAATCATTTCTGGACGTTTTTCAATGGCAAAAATCAATGAATATTGTAAATGCACAAACAGTAATTTCTCCGCATTGCAAGGTGCAATTCTGAAATTTTTTGCTTTTTCCTGCTCCTCTTAGCATGATAAAGAAGATTCAAAGAGAGTGAGATGTCAGCTCCTTTCATTCAGTCAGTAGCTTCAAACATTTCTGGTATATGAATAACATGATGTTTTTCAATGGCAAAAATCAATGAATATTGTAAATGCACAAACAGTAATTTCTCCGCATTGCAAGGTGCAATTCTGAAATTTTTTGCTTTTTCCTGCTCCTCTTAGCATGATAAAGAAGATTCAAAGAGAGTGAGATGCCAGCTCCTTTCATTCAGTCAGTAGCTTCAATCATTTCTGGATGTTTTTCAATGGCAAAAATCAATGAATATTGTAAATGCACAAACAGTAATTTCTCCGCATTGCAAGGTGCAATTCTGAAATTTTTTGCTTTTTCCTGCTCCTCTTAGCATGATAAAGAAGATTCAAAGAGAGTGAGATGCCAGCTCCTTTCGTTCAGTCAGTAGCTTCAATCATTTCTGGACGTTTTTCAATGGCAAAAATCATTGAATATTATAAATGCACAAACAGTAATTTCTCCGCATTGCAAGGTGCAATTCTGAAATTTTTTGCTTTTTCCCGCTCCTCTTAGCATGATAAAGAAGATTCAAAGAGAGTGAGGTGCCAGCTCCTTTCATTCAGTCAGTAGCTTCAAACATTTCTGGTATATGAATAACATGTTTTTCAATGGCAAAAATCAATGAATATTGTAAATGCACAAACAGTAATTTCTCCGCATTGCAAGGTGCAATTCTGAAATTTTTTGCTTTTTCCTGCTCCTCTTAGCATGATAAAGAAGATTCAAAGAGAGTGAGATGCCAGCTCCTTTCATTCAGTCAGTAGCTTCAATCATTTCTGGACGTTTTTCAATGGCAAAAACCAATGAATATTGTAAATGCACAAACAGTAATTTCTCCGCATTGCAAGGTGCAATTCTGAAATTTTTTGCTTTTTCCTGCTCCTCTTAGCATGATAAAGAAGATTCAAAGAGAGTGAGATGCCAGCTCCTTTCATTCAGTCAGTACCTTCAATCATTTCTGGACGTTTTTCAATGGCAAAAATCAATGAATATTGTAAATGCACAAACAGTAATTTCTCCGCATTGCAAGGTGCAATTCTGAAATTTTTTGCTTTTTCCCGCTCCTCTTAGCATGATAAAGAAGATTCAAAGAGAGTGAGGTGCCAGCTCCTTTCATTCAGTCAGTAGCTTCAAACATTTCTGGTATATGAATAACATGTTTTTCAATGGCAAAAATCAATGAATATTGTAAATGCACAAACAGTAATTTCTCCGCATTGCAAGGTGCAATTCTGAAATTTTTTGCTTTTTCCTGCTCCTCTTAGCATGATAAAGAAGATTCAAAGAGAGTGAGATGCCAGCTCCTTTCATTCAGTCAGTAGCTTCAATCATTTCTGGACGTTTTTCAATGGCAAAAATCAATGAATATTGTAAATGCACAAACAGTAATTTCTCCGCATTGCAAGGTGCAATTCTGAAATTTTTTGCTTTTTCCTGCTCCTCTTAGCATGATAAAGAAGATTCAAAGAGAGTGAGATGTCAGCTCCTTTCATTCAGTCAGTAGCTTCAAACATTTCTGGTATATGAATAACATGATGTTTTTCAATGGCAAAAATCAATGAATATTGTAAATGCACAAACAGTAATTTCTCCGCATTGCAAGGTGCAATTCTGAAATTTTTTGCTTTTTCCTGCTCCTCTTAGCATGATAAAGAAGATTCAAAGAGAGTGAGATGCCAGCTCCTTTCATTCAGTCAGTAGCTTCAATCATTTCTGGATGTTTTTCAATGGCAAAAATCAATGAATATTGTAAATGCACAAACAGTAATTTCTCCGCATTGCAAGGTGCAATTCTGAAATTTTTTGCTTTTTCCTGCTCCTCTTAGCATGATAAAGAAGATTCAAAGAGAGTGAGATGCCAGATCCTTTCGTTCAGTCAGTAGCTTCAATCATTTCTGGACGTTTTTCAATGGCAAAAATCATTGAATATTATAAATGCACAAACAGTAATTTCTCCGCATTGCAAGGTGCAATTCTGAAATTTTTTGCTTTTTCCCGCTCCTCTTAGCATGATAAAGAAGATTCAAAGAGAGTGAGGTGCCAGCTCCTTTCATTCAGTCAGTAGCTTCAAACATTTCTGGTATATGAATAACATGTTTTTCAATGGCAAAAATCAATGAATATTGTAAATGCACAAACAGTAATTTCTCCGCATTGCAAGGTGCAATTCTGAAATTTTTTGCTTTTTCCTGCTCCTCTTAGCATGATAAAGAAGATTCAAAGAGAGTGAGATGCCAGCTCCTTTCATTCAGTCAGTAGCTTCAATCATTTCTGGACGTTTTTCAATGGCAAAAATCAATGAATATTGTAAATGCACAAACAGTAATTTCTCCGCATTGCAAGGTGCAATTCTGAAATTTTTTGCTTTTTCCTGCTCCTCTTAGCATGATAAAGAAGATTCAAAGAGAGTGAGATGTCAGCTCCTTTCATTCAGTCAGTAGCTTCAAACATTTCTGGTATATGAATAACATGATGTTTTTCAATGGCAAAAATCAATGAATATTGTAAATGCACAAACAGTAATTTCTCCGCATTGCAAGGTGCAATTCTGAAATTTTTTGCTTTTTCCTGCTCCTCTTAGCATGATAAAGAAGATTCAAAGAGAGTGAGATGCAAGCTCCTTTCATTCAGTCAGTAGCTTCAATCATTTCTGGATGTTTTTCAATGGCAAAAATCAATGAATATTGTAAATGCACAAACAGTAATTTCTCCGCATTGCAAGGTGCAATTCTGAAATTTTTTGCTTTTTCCTGCTCCTCTTAGCATGATAAAGAAGATTCAAAGAGAGTGAGATGCCAGCTCCTTTCGTTCAGTCAGTAGCTTCAATCATTTCTGGACGTTTTTCAATGGCAAAAATCATTGAATATTATAAATGCACAAACAGTAATTTCTCCGCATTGCAAGGTGCAATTCTGAAATGTTTTACTTTTTCCTGCTCCTCTTAGCATGATAAAGAAGATTCAAAGAGAGTGAGATGCCAGCTCCTTTCATTCAGTCAGTAGCTTCAATCATTTCTGGTATATGAATAACATGATGTTTTTCAATGGCAAAAATCAATGAATATTGTAAATGCACAAACAGTAATTTCTCCGCATTGCAAGGTGCAATTCTGAAATTTTTTGCTTTTTCCTGCTCCTCTTAGCATGATAAAGAAGATTCAAAGAGAGTGAGATGCCAGCTCCTTTCATTCAGTCAGTAGCTTCAAACATTTCTGGTATATGAATAACATGATGTTTTTCAATGGCAAAAATCAATGAATATTGTAAATGCACAAACAGTAATTTCTCCGCATTGCAAGGTGCAAGTCTGAAATTTTTTGCTTTTTCCTGCTCCTCTTAGCATGATAAAGAAGATTCAAAGAGAGTGAGATGCCAGCTACTTTCATTCAGTCAGTAGCTTCAATCATTTCTGGACGTTTTTCAATGGTAAAAATCAATGAATATTGTAAATGCACAAACAGTAATTTCTCCGCATTGCAAGATGCAATTCTGAAATTTTTTGCTTTTTCCTGCTCCTCTTAGCATGATAAAGAAGATTCAAAGAGAGTGAGATGCCAGCTCCTTTCATTCAGTCAGTAGCTTCAATCATTTCTGGACGTTTTTCAATGGCAAAAATCAATGAATATTGTAAATGCACAAACAGTAATTTCTCCGCATTGCAAGGTGCAATTCTGAAATTTTTTGCTTTTTCCTGCTCCTCTTAGCATGATAAAGAAGATTCAAAGAGAGTGAGATGCCAGCTCCTTTCATTCAGTCAGTAGCTTCAATCATTTCTGGTATATGAATAACATGATGTTTTTCAATGGCAAAAATCAATGAATATTGTAAATGCACAAACAGTAATTTCTCCGCATTGCAAGGTGCAATTCTGAAATTTTTTGCTTTTTCCTGCTCCTCTTAGCATGATAAAGAAGATTCAAAGAGAGTGAGATGCCAGCTCCTTTCATTCAGTCAGTAGCTTCAATCATTTCCGGACGTTTTTCAATGGCAAAAATCAATGAATATTGTAAATGCACAAACTGTAATTTCTCCGCATTGCAAGGTGCAATTCTGAAATTTTTTGCTTTTTCCTGCTCCTCTTAGCATGATAAAGAAGATTCAAAGAGAGTGAGATGCCAGCTCCTTTCATTCAGTCAGTAGCTTCAGTCATTTCTGGACGTTTTTCAATGGCAAAAATCAATGAATATTGTAAATGCACAAACAGTAATTTCTCCGCATTGCAAGGTGCAATTCTGAAATTTTTTGCTTTTTCCTGCTCCTCTTAGCATGATAAAGAAGATTCAAAGAGAGTGAGATGCCAGCTCCTTTCATTCAGTCAGTAGCTTCAAACATTTCTGGTATAAACATTTCTGGACGTTTTTCAATGGCAAAAATCAATGAATATTGTAAATGCACAAACAGTAATATCTCCACATTGCAAGGTGCAATTCTGAAATTTTTTGCTTTTTCCTGCTAATCCTAGCATGATAAAGAAGATTCAAATAGAGTGAGATGCCAGCTCCTTTCATTCAGTCAGTAGCTTCAAACATTTCTGGACGTTTTTCAATGGCAAAATTCAATGAATATTGTAAATGCACAAACAGTAATATCTCCACATTGCCAGGTGCAATTCTGAAATTTTTTGCTTTTTCCTGCTAATCCTAGCATGATAAAGAAGATTCAAAGAGAGTGAGATGCCAGCTCCTTTCATTCAGTCAGTAGCTTCAGTCATTTCTGGACGTTTTTCAATGGCAAAAATCAATGAATATTGTAAATGCACAAACAGTAATTTCTCCGCATTGCAAGGTGCAATTCTGAAATTTTTTGCTTTTTCCTGCTCCTCTTAGCATGATAAAGAAGATTCAAAGAGAGTGAGATGCCAGCTCCTTTCATTCAGTCAGTAGCTTCAAACATTTCTGGTATAAACATTTCTGGACGTTTTTCAATGGCAAAAATCAATGAATATTGTAAATGCACAAACAGTAATATCTCCACATTGCAAGGTGCAATTCTGAAATTTTTTGCTTTTTCCTGCTAATCCTAGCATGATAAAGAAGATTCAAATAGAGTGAGATGCCAGCTCCTTTCATTCAGTCAGTAGCTTCAAACATTTCTGGACGTTTTTCAATGGCAAAATTCAATGAATATTGTAAATGCACAAACAGTAATATCTCCACATTGCCAGGTGCAATTCTGAAATTTTTTGCTTTTTCCTGCTAATCCTAGCATGATAAAGAAGATTCAAAGAGAGTGAGATGCCAGCTCCTTTCATTCAGTCAGTAGCTTCAATCATTTCTGGACGTTTTTCAATGGCAAAAATCAATGAATATTGTAAATGCACAAACAGTAATTTCTCCGCATTGCAAGGTGCAATTCTGAAATTTTTTGCTTTTTCCTGCTCCTCTTAGCATGATAAAGAAGATTCAAAGAGAGTGAGATGCCAGCTCCTTTCATTCAGTCAGTAGCTTCAATCATTTCTGGACGTTTTTCAATGGCAAAAATCAATGAATATTGTAAATGCACAAACAGTAATTTCTCCGCATTGCAAGGTGCAATTCTGAAATTTTTTGCTTTTTCCTGCTCCTCTTAGCATGATAAAGAAGATTCAAAGAGAGTGAGATGCCAGCTCCTTTCATTCAGTCAGTAGCTTCAATCATTTCTGGTATATGAATAACATGATGTTTTTCAATGGCAAAAATCAATGAATATTGTAAATGCACAAACAGTAATTTCTCCGCATTGCAAGGTGCAATTCTGAAATTTTTTGCTTTTTCCTGCTCCTCTTAGCATGATAAAGAAGATTCAAAGAGAGTGAGATGCCAGCTCCTTTCATTCAGTCAGTAGCTTCAATCATTTCTGGACGTTTTTCAATGGCAAAAATCAATGAATATTGTAAATGCACAAACAGTAATTTCTCCGCATTGCAAGATGCAATTCTGAAATTTTTTGGTTTTTCCTGCTCCTCTTAGCATGATAAAGAAGATTCAAAGAGAGTGAGATGCCAGCTCCTTTCATTCAGTCAGTAGCTTCAGTCATTTCTGGACGTTTTTCAATGGCAAAAATCAATGAATATTGTAAATGCACAAACAGTAATTTCTCCGCATTGCAAGGTGCAATTCTGAAATTTTTTGCTTTTTCCTGCTCCTCTTAGCATGATAAAGAAGATTCAAAGAGAGTGAGATGCCAGCTCCTTTCTTTCAGTAAGTAGCTTCAAACATTTCTGGTATAAACATTTCTGGACGTTTTTCAATGGCAAAAATCAATGAATATTGTAAATGCACAAACAGTAATATCTCCACATTGCAAGGTGCAATGCTGAAATTTTTTGCTTTTTCCTGCTAATCCTAGCATGATAAAGAAGATTCAAATAGAGTGAGATGCCAGCTCCTTTCATTCAGTCAGTAGCTTCAAACATTTCTGGACGTTTTTCATTGGCAAAAATCAATGAATATTGTAAATGCACAAACAGTAATATCTCCACATTGCAAGGTGCAATTCTGAAATTTTTTGCTTTTTCCTGCTAATCCTAGCATGATAAAGAAGATTCAAAGAGAGTGAGATGTCAGCTCCTTTCATTCAGTCAGTAGCTTCAAACATTTCTGGTATATGAATAACATGATGTTTTTCAATGGCAAAAATCAATGAATATTGTAAATGCACAAACAGTAATATCTCCACATTGCAAGGTGCAATTCTGAAATTTTTTGCTTTTTCCTGCTAATCCTAGCATGATAAAGAAGATTCAAAGAGAGTGAGATGCCAGCTCCTTTCATTCAGTCAGTAGCTTCAAACATTTCTGGACGTTTTTCAATGGCAAAAATCAATGAATATTGTAAATGCACAAACAGTAATATCTCCACATTGCAAGGTGCAATTCTGAAATTTTTTGCTTTTTCCTGCTACTCCTAGCATGATAAAGAAGATTCAAAGAGAGTGAGATGCCAGCTCCTTTCATTCAGTCAGTAGCTTCAATCATTTCTGGACGTTTTTCAATGGCAAAAATCAATGAATATTGTAAATGCACAAACAGTAATTTCTCCGCATTGCAAGGTGCAATTCTGAATTTTTTTGCTTTTTCCTGCTCCTCTTAGCATGGTAAAGAAGATTCAAAGAGAGTGAGATGCCAGCTCCTTTCATTCAGTCAGTAGCTTCAGTCATTTCTGGACGTTTTTCAATGGCAAAAATCAATGAATATTGTAAATGCACAAAAAGTAATTTCTCCGCATTGCAAGGTGCAATTCTGAAATTTTTTGCTTTTTCCTGCTCCTCTTAGCATGATAAAGAAGATTCAAAGAGAGTGAGATGCCAGCTCCTTTCATTCAGTCAGTAGCTTCAAACATTTCTGGTATAAACATTTCTGGACGTTTTTCAATGGCAAAAATCAATGAATATTGTAAATGCACAAACAGTAATATCTCCACATTGCAAGGTGCAATTCTGAAATTTTTTGCTTTTTCCTGCTAATCCTAGCATGATAAAGAAGATTCAAATAGAGTGAGATGCCAGCTCCTTTCATTCAGTCAGTAGCTTCAATCATTTCTGGACGTTTTTCAATGGCAAAAATCAATGAATATTGTAAATGCACAAACAGTAATTTCTCCGCATTGCAAGGTGCAATTCTGAAATTTTTTGCTTTTTCCTGCTCCTCTTAGCATGATAAAGAAGATTCAAAGAGAGTGAGATGCCAGCTCCTTTCATTCAGTCAGTAGCTTCAATCATTTCTGGATGTTTTTCAATGGCAAAAATCAATGAATATTGTAAATGCACAAACAGTAATTTCTCCGCATTGCAAGGTGCAATTCTGAAATTTTTTGCTTTTTCCTGCTCCTCTTAGCATGATAAAGAAGATTCAAAGAGAGTGAGATGCCAGCTCCTTTCATTCAGTCAGTAGCTTCAATCATTTCTGGTATATGAATAACATGATGTTTTTCAATGGCAAAAATCAATGAATATTGTAAATGCACAAACAGTAATTTCTCCGCATTGCAAGGTGCAATTCTGAAATTTTTTGCTTTTTCCTGCTCCTCTTAGCATGATAAAGAAGATTGAAAGAGAGTGAGATGCCAGCTCCTTTCATTCAGTCAGTAGCTTCAATCATTTCTGGACGTTTTTCAATGGCAAAAATCAATGAATATTGTAAATGCACAAACAGTAATTTCTCCGCATTGCAAGATGCAATTCTGAAATTTTTTGCTTTTTCCTGCTCCTCTTAGCATGATAAAGAAGATTCAAAGAGAGTGAGATGCCAGCTCCTTTCATTCAGTCAGTAGCTTCAGTCATTTCTGGACGTTTTTCAATGGCAAAAATCAATGAATATTGTAAATGCACAAACAGTAATTTCTCCGCATTGCAAAGTGCAATTCTGAAATTTTTTGCTTTTTCCTGCTCCTCTTAGCATGATAAAGAAGATTCAAAGAGAGTGAGATGCCAGCTCCTTTCATTCAGTCAGTAGCTTCAAACATTTCTGGTATAAACATTTCTGGATGTTTTTCAATGGCAAAAATCAATGAATATTGTAAATGCACAAACAGTAATATCTCCACATTGCAAGGTGCAATGCTGAAATTTTTTGCTTTTTCCTGCTAATCCTAGGATGATAAAGAAGATTCAAATAGAGTGAGATGCCAGCTCCTTTCATTCAGTCAGTAGCTTCAAACATTTCTGGACGTTTTTCAATGGCAAAAATCAATGAATATTGTAAATGCACAAACAGTAATATCTCCACATTGCAAGGTGCAATTCTGAAATTTTTTGCTTTTTCCTGCTAATCCTAGCATGATAAAGAAGATTCAAAGAGAGTGAGATGTCAGCTCCTTTCATTCAGTCAGTAGCTTCAAACATTTCTGGTATATGAATAACATGATGTTTTTCAATGGCAAAAATCAATGAATATTGTAAATGCACAAACAGTAATATCTCCACATTGCAAGGTGCAATTCTGAAATTTTTTGCTTTTTCCTGCTAATCCTAGCATGATAAAGAAGATTCAAAGAGAGTGAGATGCCAGCTCCTTTCATTCAGTCAGTAGCTTCAAACATTTCTGGACGTTTTTCAATGGCAAAAATCAATGAATATTGTAAATGCACAAACAGTAATATCTCCACATTGCAAGGTGCAATTCTGAAATTTTTTGCTTTTTCCTGCTACTCCTAGCATGATAAAGAAGATTCAAAGAGAGTGAGATGCCAGCTCCTTTCATTCAGTCAGTAGCTTCAAACATTTCTGGACGTTTTTCAATGGCAAAAATCAATGAATATTGTAAATGCACAAACAGTAATATCTCCACATTGCAAGGTGCAATTCTGAAATTTTTTGCTTTTTCCTGCTAATCCTAGCATGATAAAGAAGATTCAAAGAGAGTGAGATGCCAGCTCCTTTCATTCAGTCAGTAGCTTCAAACATTTCTGGACGTTTTTCAATGGCAAAAATCAATGAATATTGTAAATGCACAAACAGTAATTTCTCCGCATTGCAAGGTGCAATTCTGAAATTTTTTGCTTTTTCCTGCTCCTCTTAGCATGATAAAGAAGATTCAAAGAGAGTGAGATGCCAGCTCCTTTCATTCAGTCAGTAGCTTCAATCATTTCTGGTATATGAATAACATGATGTTTTTCAATGGCAAAAATCAATGAATATTGTAAATGCACAAACAGTAATTTCTCCGCATTGCAAGGTGCAATTCTGAAATTTTTTGCTTTTTCCTGCTCCTCTTAGCATGATAAAGAAGATTCAAAGAGAGTGAGATGCCAGCTCCTTTCATTCAGTCAGTAGCTTCAATCATTTCTGGACGTTTTTCAATGGCAAAAATCAATGAATATTGTAAATGCACAAACAGTAATTTCTCCGCATTGCAAGGTGCAATTCTGAAATTTTTTGCTTTTTCCTGCTCCTCTTAGCATGATAAACAAGATTCAAAGAGAGTGAGATGCCAGCTCCTTTCATTCAGTCAGTAGCTTCAATCATTTCTGGACGTTTTTCAATGGCAAAAATCAATGAATATTGTAAATGCACAAACAGTAATTTCTCCGCATTGCAAGGTGCAATTCTGAAATTTTTTGCTTTTTCCTGCTCCTCTTAGCATGATAAAGAAGATTCAAAGAGAGTGAGATGCCAGCTCCTTTCATTCAGTCAGTAGCTTCAAACATTTCTGGTATATGAATAACATGATGTTTTTCAATGGCAAAAATCAATGAATATTGTAAATGCACAAACAGTAATTTCTCCGCATTGCAAGGTGAAAGTCTGAAATTTTTTGCTTTTTCCTGCTCCTCTTAGCATGATAAAGAAGATTCAAAGAGAGTGAGATGCCAGCTACTTTCATTCAGTCAGTAGCTTCAATCATTTCTGGACGTTTTTCAATGGTAAAAATCAATGAATATTGTAAATGCACAAACAGTAATTTCTCCACATTGCAAGGTGCAATTCTGAAATTTTTTGCTTTTTCCTGCTCCTCTTAGCATGATAAAGAAGATTCAAAGAGAGTGAGATGCCAGCTCCTTTCATTCAGTCAGTAGCTTCAAACATTTCTGGTATATGAATAACATGATGTTTTTCAATGGCAAAAATCAATGAATATTGTAAATGCACAAACAGTAATTTCTCTGGATTGCAAGGTGCAATTCTGAAATTTTTTGCTTTTTCCTGCTCCTCTTAGCATGATAAAGAAGATTCAAAGAGAGTGAGATGCCAGCTACTTTCATTCAGTCAGTAGCTTCAATCATTTCTGGACGTTTTTCAATGGTAAAAATCAATGAATATTGTAAATGCACAAACAGTAATTTCTCCACATTGCAAGGTGCAATTCTGAAATTTTTTGCTTTTTCCTGCTCCTCTTAGCATGATAAAGAAGATTCAAAGAGAGTGAGATGCCAGCTCCTTTCATTCAGTCAGTAGCTTCAAACATTTCTGGTATATGAATAACATGATGTTTTTCAATGGCAAAAATCAATGAATATTGTAAATGCACAAACAGTAACAATGGCAAAAATCAATGAATATTGTAAATGCACAAACAGTAATTTCTCCGCATTGCAAGGTGCAATTCTGAAATTTTTTGCTTTTTCCTGCTCCTCTTAGCATGATAAAGAAGATTCAAAGAGAGTGAGATGCCAGCTCCTTTCATTCAGTCAGTAGCTTCAATCATTTCTGGACGTTTTTCAATGGCAAAAATCAATGAATATTGTAAATGCACAAACAGTAATTTCTCCGCATTGCAAGATGCAATTCTGAAATTTTTTGCTTTTTCCTGCTCCTCTTAGCATGATAAAGAAGATTCAAAGAGAGTGAGATGCCAGCTCCTTTCATTCAGTCAGTAGCTTCAGTCATTTCTGGACGTTTTTCAATGGCAAAAATCAATGAATATTGTAAATGCACAAACAGTAATTTCTCCGCATTGCAAAGTGCAATTCTGAAATTTTTTGCTTTTTCCTGCTCCTCTTAGCATGATAAAGAAGATTCAAAGAGAGTGAGATGCCAGCTCCTTTCATTCAGTCAGTAGCTTCAAACATTTCTGGTATAAACATTTCTGGATGTTTTTCAATGGCAAAAATCAATGAATATTGTAAATGCACAAACAGTAATATCTCCACATTGCAAGGTGCAATGCTGAAATTTTTTGCTTTTTCCTGCTAATCCTAGGATGATAAAGAAGATTCAAATAGAGTGAGATGCCAGCTCCTTTCATTCAGTCAGTAGCTTCAAACATTTCTGGACGTTTTTCAATGGCAAAAATCAATGAATATTGTAAATGCACAAACAGTAATATCTCCACATTGCAAGGTGCAATTCTGAAATTTTTTGCTTTTTCCTGCTAATCCTAGCATGATAAAGAAGATTCAAAGAGAGTGAGATGTCAGCTCCTTTCATTCAGTCAGTAGCTTCAAACATTTCTGGTATATGAATAACATGATGTTTTTCAATGGCAAAAATCAATGAATATTGTAAATGCACAAACAGTAATATCTCCACATTGCAAGGTGCAATTCTGAAATTTTTTGCTTTTTCCTGCTAATCCTAGCATGATAAAGAAGATTCAAAGAGAGTGAGATGCCAGCTCCTTTCATTCAGTCAGTAGCTTCAAACATTTCTGGACGTTTTTCAATGGCAAAAATCAATGAATATTGTAAATGCACAAACAGTAATTTCTCCGCATTGCAAGGTGCAATTCTGAAATTTTTTGCTTTTTCCTGCTCCTCTTAGCATGATAAAGAAGATTCAAAGAGAGTGAGATGCCAGCTCCTTTCATTCAGTCAGTAGCTTCAATCATTTCTGGACGTTTTTCAATGGCAAAAATCAATGAATATTGTAAATGCACAAACAGTAATTTCTCCGCATTGCAAGATGCAATTCTGAAATTTTTTGCTTTTTCCTGCTCCTCTTAGCATGATAAAGAAGATTCAAAGAGAGTGAGATGCCAGCTCCTTTCATTCAGTCAGTAGCTTCAGTCATTTCTGGACGTTTTTCAATGGCAAAAATCAATGAATATTGTAAATGCACAAACAGTTATTTCTCCGCATTGCAAAGTGCAATTCTGAAATTTTTTGCTTTTTCCTGCTCCTCTTAGCATGATAAAGAAGATTCAAAGAGAGTGAGATGCCAGCTCCTTTCATTCAGTCAGTAGCTTCAAACATTTCTGGTATAAACATTTCTGGATGTTTTTCAATGGCAAAAATCAATGAATATTGTAAATGCACAAACAGTAATATCTCCACATTGCAAGGTGCAATGCTGAAATTTTTTGCTTTTTCCTGCTAATCCTAGGATGATAAAGAAGATTCAAATAGAGTGAGATGCCAGCTCCTTTCATTCAGTCAGTAGCTTCAAACATTTCTGGACGTTTTTCAATGGCAAAAATCAATGAATATTGTAAATGCACAAACAGTAATATCTCCACATTGCAAGGTGCAATTCTGAAATTTTTTGCTTTTTCCTGCTAATCCTAGCATGATAAAGAAGATTCAAAGAGAGTGAGATGTCAGCTCCTTTCATTCAGTCAGTAGCTTCAAACATTTCTGGTATATGAATAACATGATGTTTTTCAATGGCAAAAATCAATGAATATTGTAAATGCACAAACAGTAATATCTCCACATTGCAAGGTGCAATTCTGAAATTTTTTGCTTTTTCCTGCTAATCCTAGCATGATAAAGAAGATTCAAAGAGAGTGAGATGCCAGCTCCTTTCATTCAGTCAGTAGCTTCAAACATTTCTGGACGTTTTTCAATGGCAAAAATCAATGAATATTGTAAATGCACAAACAGTAATATCTCCACATTGCAAGGTGCAATTCTGAAATTTTTTGCTTTTTCCTGCTACTCCTAGCATGATAAAGAAGATTCAAAGAGAGTGAGATGCCAGCTCCTTTCATTCAGTCAGTAGCTTCAAACATTTCTGGACGTTTTTCAATGGCAAAAATCAATGAATATTGTAAATGCACAAACAGTAATATCTCCACATTGCAAGGTGCAATTCTGAAATTTTTTGCTTTTTCCTGCTAATCCTAGCATGATAAAGAAGATTCAAAGAGAGTGAGATGCCAGCTCCTTTCATTCAGTCAGTAGCTTCAAACATTTCTGGACGTTTTTCAATGGCAAAAATCAATGAATATTGTAAATGCACAAACAGTAATTTCTCCGCATTGCAAGGTGCAATTCTGAAATTTTTTGCTTTTTCCTGCTCCTCTTAGCATGATAAAGAAGATTCAAAGAGAGTGAGATGCCAGCTCCTTTCATTCAGTCAGTAGCTTCAATCATTTCTGGTATATGAATAACATGATGTTTTTCAATGGCAAAAATCAATGAATATTGTAAATGCACAAACAGTAATTTCTCCGCATTGCAAGGTGCAATTCTGAAATTTTTTGCTTTTTCCTGCTCCTCTTAGCATGATAAAGAAGATTCAAAGAGAGTGAGATGCCAGCTCCTTTCATTCAGTCAGTAGCTTCAATCATTTCTGGACGTTTTTCAATGGCAAAAATCAATGAATATTGTAAATGCACAAACAGTAATTTCTCCGCATTGCAAGGTGCAATTCTGAAATTTTTTGCTTTTTCCTGCTCCTCTTAGCATGATAAACAAGATTCAAAGAGAGTGAGATGCCAGCTCCTTTCATTCAGTCAGTAGCTTCAATCATTTCTGGACGTTTTTCAATGGCAAAAATCAATGAATATTGTAAATGCACAAACAGTAATTTCTCCGCATTGCAAGGTGCAATTCTGAAATTTTTTGCTTTTTCCTGCTCCTCTTAGCATGATAAAGAAGATTCAAAGAGAGTGAGATGCCAGCTCCTTTCATTCAGTCAGTAGCTTCAAACATTTCTGGTATATGAATAACATGATGTTTTTCAATGGCAAAAATCAATGAATATTGTAAATGCACAAACAGTAATTTCTCCGCATTGCAAGGTGAAAGTCTGAAATTTTTTGCTTTTTCCTGCTCCTCTTAGCATGATAAAGAAGATTCAAAGAGAGTGAGATGCCAGCTACTTTCATTCAGTCAGTAGCTTCAATCATTTCTGGACGTTTTTCAATGGTAAAAATCAATGAATATTGTAAATGCACAAACAGTAATTTCTCCACATTGCAAGGTGCAATTCTGAAATTTTTTGCTTTTTCCTGCTCCTCTTAGCATGATAAAGAAGATTCAAAGAGAGTGAGATGCCAGCTCCTTTCATTCAGTCAGTAGCTTCAAACATTTCTGGTATATGAATAACATGATGTTTTTCAATGGCAAAAATCAATGAATATTGTAAATGCACAAACAGTAATTTCTCTGGATTGCAAGGTGCAATTCTGAAATTTTTTGCTTTTTCCTGCTCCTCTTAGCATGATAAAGAATATTCAAAGAGAGTGAGATGCCAGCTACTTTCATTCAGTCAGTAGCTTCAATCATTTCTGGACGTTTTTCAATGGTAAAAATCAATGAATATTGTAAATGCACAAACAGTAATTTCTCCACATTGCAAGGTGCAATTCTGAAATTTTTTGCTTTTTCCTGCTCCTCTTAGCATGATAAAGAAGATTCAAAGAGAGTGAGATGCCAGCTCCTTTCATTCAGTCAGTAGCTTCAAACATTTCTGGTATATGAATAACATGATGTTTTTCAATGGCAAAAATCAATGAATATTGTAAATGCACAAACAGTAACAATGGCAAAAATCAATGAATATTGTAAATGCACAAACAGTAATATCTCCACATTGCAAGGTGCAATTCTGAAATTTTTTGCTTTTTCCTGCTAATCCTAGCATGATAAAGAAGATTCAAAGAGAGTGAAATGCCAGCTCCTTTCATTCAGTCAGTAGCTTCAAACATTTCTGGTATATGAAAAACATGTTTTTCAATGGCAAAAATCAATGAATATTGTAAATGCACAAACAGTAATATCTCCACATTGCACGGTGCAATTCTGAAATTTTTAGCTTTGTCCTGTTAATCCTAGCATGATAAAGAAGATTCAAAGAGAGTGAGATGCCAGCTCCTTTCATTCAGTCAGTAGCTTCAAACATTTCTAGTATATGAAAAACATGTTTTTCAATGGCAAAAATCAATGAATATTGTAAATGCACAAACAGTAATATCTCCACATTGCACGGTGCAATTCTGAAATTTTTAGCTTTTTCCTGTTAATCCTAGCATGATAAAGAAGATTCAAAGAGAGTGAGATGCCAGCTCCTTTCATTCAGTCATTAGCTTCAAACATTTCTGGTATATGAAAAACATGTTTTTCAATGGCAAAAATCAATGAATATTGTAAATGCACAAACAGTAATATCTCCACATTGCACGGTGCAATTCTGAAATTTTTAGCTTTTTCCTGTTAATCCTAGCATGATAAAGAAGATTCAAAGAGAGTGAGATGCCAGCTCCTTTCATTCAGTCAGTAGCTTCAAACATTTCTGGTATATGAAAAACATGTTTTTCAATGGCAAAAATCAATGAATATTGTAAATGCACAAACAGTAATATCTCCACATTGCAAGGTGCAATTCTGAAATTTTTTGCTTTTTCCTGTTAATCCTAGCATGATAAAGAAGATTCAAAGAGAGTGAGATGCCAGCTCCTTTCATTCAGTCAGTAGCTTCAAACATTTCTGGTATATGAAAAACATGTTTTTCAATGGCAAAAATCAATGAATATTGTAAATGCACAAACAGTAATATCTCCACATTGCAAGGTGCAATTCTGAAATTTTTTGCTTTTGTCTGCTAATCCTAGCATGATAAAGAAGATTCAAAGAGAGTGAGATGCCAGCTCCTTTCATTCAGTCAGTAGCTTCAAACATTTCTGGTATATGAAAAACATGTTTTTCAATGGCAAAAATCAATGAATATTGTAAATGCACAAACAGTAATATCTCCACATTGCACGGTGCAATTCTGAAATTTTTAGCTTTTTCCTGTTAATCCTAGCATGATAAAGAAGATTCAAAGAGAGTGAGATGCCAGCTCCTTTCATTCAGTCAGTAGCTTCAAACTTTTCTGGTATATGAAAAACATGTTTTTCAATGGCAAAAATCAATGAATATTGTAAATGCACAAACAGTAATATCTCCACATTGCACGGTGCAATTCTGAAATTTTTAGCTTTTTCCTGTTAATCCTAGCATGATAAAGAAGATTCAAAGAGAGTGAGATGCCAGCTCCTTTCATTCAGTCAGTAGCTTCAAACATTTCTGGTATATGAAAAACATGTTTTTCAATGGCAAAAATCAATGAATATTGTAAATGCACAAACAGTAATATCTCCACATTGCAAGGTGCAATTCTGAAATTTTTTGCTTTTTCCTGCTAATCCTAGCATGATAAAGAAGATTCAAAGAGAGTGAGATGCCAGCTCCTTTCATTCAGTCAGTAGCTTCAAACATTTCTGGTATATGAAAAACATGTTTTTCAATGGCAAAAATCAATGAATATTGTAAATGCACAAACAGTAATATCTCCACATTGCACGGTGCAATTCTGAAATTTTTAGCTTTTTCCTGTTAATCCTAGCATGATAAAGAAGATTCAAAGAGAGTGAGATGCCAGCTCCTTTCATTCAGTCAGTAGCTTCAAACATTTCTGGTATATGAAAAACATGTTTTTCAATGGCAAAAATCAATGAATATTGTAAATGCACAAACAGTAATATCTCCACATTGCAAGGTGCAATTCTGAAACTTTTTGCTTTTTCCTGTTAATCCTAGCATGATAAAGAAGATTCAAAGAGAGTGAGATGCCAGCTCCTTTCATTCAGTCAGTAGCTTCAAACATTTCTGGTATATGAAAAACATGTTTTTCAATGGCAAAAATCAATGAATATTGTAAATGCACAAACAGTAATATCTCCACATTGCAAGGTGCAATTCTGAAATTTTTTGCTTTTTCCTGCTAATCCTAGCATGATAAAGAAGATTCAAAGAGAGTGAGATGCCAGCTCCTTTCATTCAGTCAGTAGCTTCAAACATTTCTGGTATATGAAAAACATGTTTTTCAATGGCAAAAATCAATGAATATTGTAAATGCACAAACAGTAATATCTCCACATTGCACGGTGCAATTCTGAAATTTTTAGCTTTTTCCTGTTAATCCTAGCATGATAAAGAAGATTCAAAGAGAGTGAGATGCCAGCTCCTTTCATTCAGTCAGTAGCTTCAAACATTTCTGGTATATGAAAAACATGTTTTTCAATGGCAAAAATCAATGAATATTGTAAATGCACAAACAGTAATATCTCCACATTGCACGGTGCAATTCTGAAATTTTTAGCTTTTTCCTGTTAATCCTAGCATGATAAAGATTCAAAGAGAGTGAGATGCCAGCTCCTTTCATTCAGTCAGTAGCTTCAAACATTTCTGGTATATGAAAAACATGTTTTTCAATGGCAAAAATCAATGAATATTGTAAATGCACAAACAGTAATATCTCCACATTGCAAGGTGCAATTCTGAAATTTTTTGCTTTTTCCTGTTAATCCTAGCATGATAAAGAAGATTCAAAGAGAGTGAGATGCCAGCTCCTTTCATTCAGTCAGTAGCTTCAAACATTTCTGGTATATGAAAAACATGTTTTTCAATGGCAAAAATCAATGAATATTGTAAATGCACAAACAGTAATATCTCCACATTGCAAGGTGCAATTCTGAAATTTTTTGCTTTTTCCTGCTAATCCTAGCATGATAAAGAAGATTCAAAGAGAGTGAGATGCCAGCTCCTTTCATTCAGTCAGTAGCTTCAAACATTTCTGGTATATGAAAAACATGTTTTTCAATGGCAAAAATCAATGAATATTGTAAATGCACAAACAGTAATATCTCCACATTGCACGGTGCAATTCTGAAATTTTTAGCTTTTTCCTGTTAATCCTAGCATGATAAAGAAGATTCAAAGAGAGTGAGATGCCAGCTCCTTTCATTCAGTCAGTAGCTTCAAACATTTCTGGTATATGAAAAACATGTTTTTCAATGGCAAAAATCAATGAATATTGTAAATGCACAAACAGTAATATCTCCACATTGCACGGTGCAATTCTGAAATTTTTAGCTTTTTCCTGTTAATCCTAGCATGATAAAGAAGATTCAAAGAGAGTGAGATGCCAGCTCCTTTCATTCAGTCAGTAGCTTCAAACATTTCTGGTATATGAAAAACATGTTTTTCAATGGCAAAAATCAATGAATATTGTAAATGCACAAACAGTAATATCTCCACATTGCACGGTGCAATTCTGAAATTTTTAGCTTTTTCCTGTTAATCCTAGCATGATAAAGAAGATTCAAAGAGAGTGAGATGCCAGCTCCTTTCATTCAGTCAGTAGCTTCAAACATTTCTGGTATATGAAAAACATGTTTTTCAATGGCAAAAATCAATGAATATTGTAAATGCACAAACAGTAATATCTCCACATTGCACAGTGCAATTCTGAAATTTTTAGCTTTTTCCTGTTAATCCTAGCATGATAAAGAAGATTCAAAGAGAGTGAGATGCCAGCTCCTTTCATTCAGTCAGTAGCTTCAAACATTTCTGGTATATGAAAAACATGTTTTTCAATGGCAAAAATCAATGAATATTGTAAATGCACAAACAGTAATATCTCCACATTGCACAGTGCAATTCTGAAATTTTTAGCTTTTTCCTGTTAATCCTAGCATGATAAAGAAGATTCAAAGAGAGTGAGATGCCAGCTCCTTTCATTCAGTCAGTAGCTTCAAACATTTCTGGTATATGAAAAACATGTTTTTCAATGGCAAAAATCAATGAATATTGTAAATGCACAAACAGTAATATCTCCACATTGCACGGTGCAATTCTGAAATTTTTAGCTTTTTCCTGTTAATCCTAGCATGATAAAGAAGATTCAAAGAGAGTGAGATGCCAGCTCCTTTCATTCAGTCAGTAGCTTCAAACATTTCTGGTATATGAAAAACATGTTTTTCAATGGCAAAAATCAATGAATATTGTAAATGCACAAACAGTAATATCTCCACATTGCACGGTGCAATTCTGAAATTTTTAGCTTTTTCCTGTTAATCCTAGCATGATAAAGATTCAAAGAGAGTGAGATGCCAGCTCCTTTCATTCAGTCAGTAGCTTCAAACATTTCTGGTATATGAAAAACATGTTTTTCAATGGCAAAAATCAATGAATATTGTAAATGCACAAACAGTAATATCTCCACATTGCAAGTTGCAATTCTGAAATTTTTTGCTTTTTCCTGTTAATCCTAGCATGATAAAGAAGATTCAAAGAGAGTGAGATGCCAGCTCCTTTCATTCAGTCAGTAGCTTCAAACATTTCTGGTATATGAAAAACATGTTTTTCAATGGCAAAAATCAATGAATATTGTAAATGCACAAACAGTAATATCTCCACATTGCACGGTGCAATTCTGAAATTTTTAGCTTTTTCCTGTTAATCCTAGCATGATAAAGAAGATTCAAAGAGAGTGAGATGCCAGCTCCTTTCATTCAGTCATTAGCTTCAAACATTTCTGGTATATGAAAAACATGTTTTTCAATGGCAAAAATCAATGAATATTGTAAATGCACAAACAGTAATATCTCCACATTGCACGGTGCAATTCTGAAATTTTTAGCTTTTTCCTGTTAATCCTAGCATGATAAAGAAGATTCAAAGAGAGTGAGATGCCAGCTCCTTTCATTCAGTCATTAGCTTCAAACATTTCTGGTATATGAAAAACATGTTTTTCAATGGCAAAAATCAATGAATATTGTAAATGCACAAACAGTAATATCTCCACATTGCAAGGTGCAATTCTGAAATTTTTTGCTTTTTCCTGTTAATCCTAGCATGATAAAGAAGATTCAAAGAGAGTGAGATGCCAGCTCCTTTCATTCAGTCAGTAGCTTCAAACATTTCTGGTATATGAAAAACATGTTTTTCAATGGCAAAAATCAATGAATATTGTAAATGCACAAACAGTAATATCTCCACATTGCAAGGTGCAATTCTGAAATTTTTTGCTTTTTCCTGCTAATCCTAGCATGATAAAGAAGATTCAAACAGAGTGAGATGCCAGCTCCTTTCATTCAGTCAGTAGCTTCAAACATTTCTGGTATATGAAAAACATGTTTTTCAATGGCAAAAATCAATGAATATTGTAAATGCACAAACAGTAATATCTCCACATTGCACGGTGCAATTCTGAAATTTTTAGCTTTTTCCTGTTAATCCTAGCATGATAAAGAAGATTCAAAGAGAGTGAGATGCCAGCTCCTTTCATTCAGTCAGTAGCTTCAAACATTTCTGGTATATGAAAAACATGTTTTTCAATGGCAAAAATCAATGAATATTGTAAATGCACAAACAGTAATATCTCCACATTGCACGGTGCAATTCTGAAATTTTTAGCTTTTTCCTGTTAATCCTAGCATGATAAAGAAGATTCAAAGAGAGTGAGATGCCAGCTTCTTTCATTCAGTCAGTAGCTTCAAACATTTCTGGTATATGAAAAACATGTTTTTCAATGGCAAAAATCAATGAATATTGTAAATGCACAAACAGTAATATCTCCACATTGCACGGTGCAATTCTGAAATTTTTAGCTTTTTCCTGTTAATCCTAGCATGATAAAGAAGATTCAAAGAGAGTGAGATGCCAGCTCCTTTCATTCAGTCAGTAGCTTCAAACATTTCTGGTATATGAAAAACATGTTTTTCAATGGCAAAAATCAATGAATATTGTAAATGCACAAACAGTAATATCTCCACATTGCACGGTGCAATTCTGAAATTTTTAGCTTTTTCCTGTTAATCCTAGCATGATAAAGAAGATTCAAAGAGAGTGAGATGCCAGCTCCTTTCATTCAGTCATTAGCTTAAAACATTTCTGGTATATGAAAAACATGTTTTTCAATGGCAAAAATCAATGAATATTGTAAATGCACAAACAGTAATATCTCCACATTGCACGGTGCAATTCTGAAATTTTTAGCTTTTTCCTGTTAATCCTAGCATGATAAAGAAGATTCAAAGAGAGTGAGATGCCAGCTCCTTTCATTCAGTCATTAGCTTCAAACATTTCTGGTATATGAAAAACATGTTTTTCAATGGCAAAAATCAATGAATATTGTAAATGCACAAACAGTAATATCTCCACATTGCACGGTGCAATTCTGAAATTTTTAGCTTTTTCCTGTTAATCCTAGCATGATAAAGAAGATTCAAAGAGAGTGAGATGCCAGCTCCTTTCATTCAGTCAGTAGCTTCAAACATTTCTGGTATATGAAAAACATGTTTTTCAATGGCAAAAATCAATGAATATTGTAAATGCACAAACAGTAATATCTCCACATTGCACGGTGCAATTCTGAAATTTTTAGCTTTTTCCTGTTAATCCTAGCATGACAAAGATTCAAAGAGAGTGAGATGCCAGCTCCTTTCATTCAGTCAGTAGCTTCAAACATTTCTGGTATATGAAAAACATGTTTTTCAATGGCAAAAATCAATGAATATTGTAAATGCACAAACAGTAATATCTGCACATTGCAAGGTGCAATTCTGAAATTTTTTGCTTTTTCCTGTTAATCCTAGCATGATAAAGAAGATTCAAAGAGAGTGAGATGCCAGCTCCTTTCATTCAGTCATTAGCTTCAAACATTTCTGGTATATGAAAAACATGTTTTTCAATGGCAAAAATCAATGAATATTGTAAATGCACAAACAGTAATATCTCCACATTGCACGGTGCAATTCTGAAATTTTTAGCTTTTTCCTGTTAATCCTAGCATGATAAAGAAGATTCAAAGAGAGTGAGATGCCAGCTCCTTTCATTCAGTCAGTAGCTTCAAACATTTCTGGTATATGAAAAACATGTTTTTCAATGGCAAAAATCAATGAATATTGTAAATGCACAAACAGTAATATCTCCACATTGCAAGGTGCAATTCTGAAATTTTTTGCTTTTTCCTGCTAATCCTAGCATGATAAAGAAGATTCAAAGAGAGTGAGATGCCAACTCCTTTCATTCAGTCAGTAGCTTCAAACATTTCTGGTATATGAAAAACATGTTTTTCAATGGCAAAAATCAATGAATATTGTAAATGCACAAACAGTAATATCTCCACATTGCAAGGTGCAATTCTGAAATTTTTTGCTTTTTCCTGCTAATCCTAGCATGATAAAGAAGATTCAAAGAGAGTGAGATGCCAGCTCCTTTCATTCAGTCAGTAGCTTCAAACATTTCTGGTATATGAAAAACATGTTTTTCAATGGCAAAAATCAATGAATATTGTAAATGCACAAACAGTAATATCTCCACATTGCACGGTGCAATTCTGAAATTTTTAGCTTTTTCCTGTTAATCCTAGCATGATAAAGAAGATTCAAAGAGAGTGAGATGCCAGCTCCTTTCATTCAGTCAGTAGCTTCAAACATTTCTGGTATATGAAAAACATGTTTTTCAATGGCAAAAATCAATGAATATTGTAAATGCACAAACAGTAATATCTCCACATTGCAAGGTGCAATTCTGAAATTTTTTGCTTTTTCCTGCTAATCCTAGCATGATAAAGAAGATTCAAAGAGAGTGAGATGCCAGCTCCTTTCATTCAGTCAGAAGCTTCAAACATTTCTGGTATATGAAAAACATGTTTTTCAATGGCAAAAATCAATGAATATTGTAAATGCACAAACAGTAATATCTCCACATTGCACGGTGCAATTCTGAAATTTTTAGCTTTTTCCTGTTAATCCTTGCATGATAAAGAAGATTCAAAGAGAGTGAGATGCCAGCTCCTTTCATTCAGTCAGTAGCTTCAAACATTTCTGGTATATGAAAAACATGTTTTTCAATGGCAAAAATCAATGAATATTGTAAATGCACAAACAGTAATATCTCCACATTGCACGGTGCAATTCTGAAATTTTTAGCTTTTTCCTGTTAATCCTAGCATGATAAAGATTCAAAGAGAGTGAGATGCCAGCTCCTTTCATTCAGTCAGTAGCTTCAAACATTTCTGGTATATGAAAAACATGTTTTTCAATGGCAAAAATCAATGAATATTGTAAATGCACAAACAGTAATATCTCCACATTGCAAGGTGCAATTCTGAAATTTTTTGCTTTTTCCTGTTAATCCTAGCATGATAAAGAAGATTCAAAGAGAGTGAGATGCCAGCTCCTTTCATTCAGTCAGTAGCTTCAAACATTTCTGGTATATGAAAAACATGTTTTTCAATGGCAAAAATCAATGAATATTGTAAATGCACAAACAGTAATATCTCCACATTGCACGGTGCAATTCTGAAATTTTTAGCTTTTTCCTGTTAATCCTAGCATGATAAAGAAGATTCAAAGAGAGTGAGATGCCAGCTCCTTTCATTCAGTCATTAGCTTCAAACATTTCTGGTATATGAAAAACATGTTTTTCAATGGCAAAAATCAATGAATATTGTAAATGCACAAACAGTAATATCTCCACATTGCACGGTGCAATTCTGAAATTTTTAGCTTTTTCCTGTTAATCCTAGCATGATAAAGAAGATTCAAAGAGAGTGAGATGCCAGCTCCTTTCATTCAGTCATTAGCTTCAAACATTTCTGGTATATGAAAAACATGTTTTTCAATGGCAAAAATCAATGAATATTGTAAATGCACAAACAGTAATATCTCCACATTGCACGGTGCAATTCTGAAATTTTTAGCTTTTTCCTGTTAATCCTAGCATGATAAAGAAGATTCAAAGAGAGTGAGATGCCAGCTCCTTTCATTCAGTCAGTAGCTTCAAACATTTCTGGTATATGAAAAACATGTTTTTCAATGGCAAAAATCAATGAATATTGTAAATGCGCAAACAGTAATATCTCCACATTGCACGGTGCAATTCTGAAATTTTTAGCTTTTTCCTGTTAATCCTAGCATGATAAAGATTCAAAGAGAGTGAGATGCCAGCTCCTTTCATTCAGTCAGTAGCTTCAAACATTTCTGGTATATGAAAAACATGTTTTTCAATGGCAAAAATCAATGAATATTGTAAATGCACAAACAGTAATATCTCCACATTGCAAGGTGCAATTCTGAAATTTTTTGCTTTTTCCTGTTAATCCTAGCATGATAAAGAAGATTCAAAGAGAGTGAGATGCCAGCTCCTTTCATTCAGTCAGTAGCTTCAAACATTTCTGGTATATGAAAAACATGTTTTTCAATGGCAAAAATCAATGAATATTGTAAATGCACAAACAGTAATATCTCCACATTGCAAGGTGCAATTCTGAAATTTTTTGCTTTTTCCTGCTAATCCTAGCATGATAAAGAAGATTCAAAGAGAGTGAGATGCCAGCTCCTTTCATTCAGTCAGTAGCTTCAAACATTTCTGGTATATGAAAAACATGTTTTTCAATGGCAAAAATCAATGAATATTGTAAATGCACAAACAGTAATGTCTCCACATTGCACAGTGCAATTCTGAAATTTTTAGCTTTTTCCTGTTAATCCTAGCATGATAAAGAAGATTCAAAGAGAGTGAGATGCCAGCTCCTTTCATTCAGTCAGTAGCTTCAAACATTTCTGGTATATGAAAAACATGTTTTTCAATGGCAAAAATCAATGAATATTGTAAATGCACAAACAGTAATATCTCCACATTGCACGGTGCAATTCTGAAATTTTTAGCTTTTTCCTGTTAATCCTAGCATGATAAAGAAGATTCAAAGAGAGTGAGATGCCAGCTCCTTTCATTCAGTCAGTAGCTTCAAACATTTCTGGTATATGAAAAACATGTTTTTCAATGGCAAAAATCAATGAATATTGTAAATGCACAAACAGTAATATCTCCACATTGCACGGTGCAATTCTGAAATTTTTAGCTTTTTCCTGTTAATCCTAGCATGATAAAGAAGATTCAAAGAGAGTGAGATGCCAGCTCCTTTCATTCAGTCAGTAGCTTCAAACATTTCTGGTATATGAAAAACATGTTTTTCAATGGCAAAAATCAATGAATATTGTAAATGCACAAACAGTAATATCTCCACATTGCACGGTGCAATTCTGAAATTTTTAGCTTTTTCCTGTTAATCCTAGCATGATAACGAAGATTCAAAGAGAGTGAGATGCCAGCTCCTTTCATTCAGTCATTAGCTTCAAACATTTCTGGTATATGAAAAACATGTTTTTCAATGGCAAAAATCAATGAATATTGTAAATGCACAAACAGTAATATCTCCACATTGCACGGTGCAATTCTGAAATTTTTAGCTTTTTCCTGTTAATCCTAGCATGATAAAGAAGATTCAAAGAGAGTGAGATGCCAGCTCCTTTCATTCAGTCAGTAGCTTCAAACATTTCTGGTATATGAAAAACATGTTTTTCAATGGCAAAAATCAATGAATATTGTAAATGCACAAACAGTAATATCTCCACATTGCACGGTGCAATTCTGAAATTTTTAGCTTTTTCCTGTTAATCCTAGCATGATAAAGAAGATTCAAAGAGAGTGAGATGCCAGCTCCTTTCATTCAGTCAGTAGCTTCAAACATTTCTGGTATATGAAAAACATGTTTTTCAATGGCAAAAATCAATGAATATTGTAAATGCACAAACAGTAATATCTCCACATTGCAAGGTGCAATTCTGAAATTTTTTGCTTTTTCCTGCTAATCCTAGCATGATAAAGAAGATTCAAAGAGAGTGAGATGCCAGCTCCTTTCATTCAGTCAGTAGCTTCAAACATTTCTGGTATATGAAAAACATGTTTTTCAATGGCAAAAATCAATGAATATTGTAAATGCACAAACAGTAATATCTCCACATTGCACGGTGCAATTCTGAAATTTTTAGCTTTTTCCTGTTAATCCTAGCATGATAAAGAAGATTCAAAGAGAGTGAGATGCCAGCTCCTTTCATTCAGTCAGTAGCTTCAAACATTTCTGGTATATGAAAAACATGTTTTTCAATGGCAAAAATCAATGAATATTGTAAATGCACAAACAGTAATATCTCCACATTGCAAGGTGCAATTCTGAAATTTTTTGCTTTTTCCTGCTAATCCTAGCATGATAAAGAAGATTCAAAGAGAGTGAGATGCCAGCTCCTTTCATTCAGTCAGTAGCTTCAAACATTTCTGGTATATGAAAAACATGTTTTTCAATGGCAAAAATCAATGAATATTGTAAATGCACAAACAGTAATATCTCCACATTGCACGGTGCAATTCTGAAATTTTTAGCTTTTTCCTGTTAATCCTAGCATGATAAAGAAGATTCAAAGAGAGTGAGATGCCAGCTCCTTTCATTCAGTCAGTAGCTTCAAACATTTCTGGTATATGAAAAACATGTTTTTCAATGGCAAAAATCAATGAATATTGTAAATGCACAAACAGTAATATCTCCACATTGCACGGTGCAATTCTGAAATTTTTAGCTTTTTCCTGTTAATCCTAGCATGATAAAGAAGATTCAAAGAGAGTGAGATGCCAGCTCCTTTCATTCAGTCAGTAGCTTCAAACATTTCTGGTATATGAAAAACATGTTTTTCAATGGCAAAAATCAATGAATATTGTAAATGCACAAACAGTAATATCTCCACATTGCAAGGTGCAATTCTGAAATTTTTTGCTTTTTCCTGCTAATCCTAGCATGATAAAGAAGATTCAAAGAGAGTGAGATGCCAGCTCCTTTCATTCAGTCAGTAGCTTCAAACATTTCTGGTATATGAAAAACATGTTTTTCAATGGCAAAAATCAATGAATATTGTAAATGCACAAACAGTAATATCTCCACATTGCACAGTGCAATTCTGAAATTTTTAGCTTTTTCCTGTTAATCCTAGCATGATAAAGAAGATTCAAAGAGAGTGAGATGCCAGCTCCTTTCATTCAGTCAGTAGCTTCAAACATTTCTGGTATATGAAAAACATGTTTTTCAATGGCAAAAATCAATGAATATTGTAAATGCACAAACAGTAATATCTCCACATTGCACGGTGCAATTCTGAAATTTTTAGCTTTTTCCTGTTAATCCTAGCATGATAAAGAAGATTCAAAGAGAGTGAGATGCCAGCTCCTTTCATTCAGTCAGTAGCTTCAAACATTTCTGGTATATGAAAAACATGTTTTTCAATGGCAAAAATCAATGAATATTGTAAATGCACAAACAGTAATATCTCCACATTGCACGGTGCAATTCTGAAATTTTTAGCTTTTTCCTGTTAATCCTAGCATGATAAAGAAGATTCAAAGAGAGTGAGATGCCAGCTCCTTTCATTCAGTCAGTAGCTTCAAACATTTCTGGTATATGAAAAACATGTTTTTCAATGGCAAAAATCAATGAATATTGTAAATGCACAAACAGTAATATCTCCACATTGCACGGTGCAATTCTGAAATTTTTAGCTTTTTCCTGTTAATCCTAGCATGATAACGAAGATTCAAAGAGAGTGAGATGCCAGCTCCTTTCATTCAGTCATTAGCTTCAAACATTTCTGGTATATGAAAAACATGTTTTTCAATGGCAAAAATCAATGAATATTGTAAATGCACAAACAGTAATATCTCCACATTGCACGGTGCAATTCTGAAATTTTTAGCTTTTTCCTGTTAATCCTAGCATGATAAAGAAGATTCAAAGAGAGTGAGATGCCAGCTCCTTTCATTCAGTCAGTAGCTTCAAACATTTCTGGTATATGAAAAACATGTTTTTCAATGGCAAAAATCAATGAATATTGTAAATGCACAAACAGTAATATCTAGACATTGCACGGTGCAATTCTGAAATTTTTAGCTTTTTCCTGTTAATCCTAGCATGATAAAGAAGATTCAAAGAGAGTGAGATGCCAGCTCCTTTCATTCAGTCAGTAGCTTCAAACATTTCTGGTATATGAAAAACATGTTTTTCAATGGCAAAAATCAATGAATATTGTAAATGCACAAACAGTAATATCTCCACATTGCAAGGTGCAATTCTGAAATTTTTTGCTTTTTCCTGCTAATCCTAGCATGATAAAGAAGATTCAAAGAGAGTGAGATGCCAGCTCCTTTCATTCAGTCAGTAGCTTCAAACATTTCTGGTATATGAAAAACATGTTTTTCAATGGCAAAAATCAATGAATATTGTAAATGCACAAACAGTAATATCTCCACATTGCACGGTGCAATTCTGAAATTTTTAGCTTTTTCCTGTTAATCCTAGCATGATAAAGAAGATTCAAAGAGAGTGAGATGCCAGCTCCTTTCATTCAGTCAGTAGCTTCAAACATTTCTGGTATATGAAAAACATGTTTTTCAATGGCAAAAATCAATGAATATTGTAAATGCACAAACAGTAATATCTCCACATTGCAAGGTGCAATTCTGAAATTTTTTGCTTTTTCCTGCTAATCCTAGCATGATAAAGAAGATTCAAAGAGAGTGAGATGCCAGCTCCTTTCATTCAGTCAGTAGCTTCAAACATTTCTGGTATATGAAAAACATGTTTTTCAATGGCAAAAATCAATGAATATTGTAAATGCACAAACAGTAATATCTCCACATTGCACGGTGCAATTCTGAAATTTTTAGCTTTTTCCTGTTAATCCTAGCATGATAAAGAAGATTCAAAGAGAGTGAGATGCCAGCTCCTTTCATTCAGTCAGTAGCTTCAAACATTTCTGGTATATGAAAAACATGTTTTTCAATGGCAAAAATCAATGAATATTGTAAATGCACAAACAGTAATATCTCCACATTGCACGGTGCAATTCTGAAATTTTTAGCTTTTTCCTGTTAATCCTAGCATGATAAAGATTCAAAGAGAGTGAGATGCCAGCTCCTTTCATTCAGTCAGTAGCTTCAAACATTTCTGGTATATGAAAAACATGTTTTTCAATGGCAAAAATCAATGAATATTGTAAATGCACAAACAGTAATATCTCCACATTGCAAGGTGCAATTCTGAAATTTTTTGCTTTTTCCTGTTAATCCTAGCATGATAAAGAAGATTCAAAGAGAGTGAGATGCCAGCTCCTTTCATTCAGTCAGTAGCTTCAAACATTTCTGGTATATGAAAAACATGTTTTTCAATGGCAAAAATCAATGAATATTGTAAATGCACAAACAGTAATATCTCCACATTGCACGGTGCAATTCTGAAATTTTTAGCTTTTTCCTGTTAATCCTAGCATGATAAAGAAGATTCAAAGAGAGTGAGATGCCAGCTCCTTTCATTCAGTCATTAGCTTCAAACATTTCTGGTATATGAAAAACATGTTTTTCAATGGCAAAAATCAATGAATATTGTAAATGCACAAACAGTAATATCTCCACATTGCACGGTGCAATTCTGAAATTTTTAGCTTTTTCCTGTTAATCCTAGCATGATAAAGAAGATTCAAAGAGAGTGAGATGCCAGCTCCTTTCATTCAGTCATTAGCTTCAAACATTTCTGGTATATGAAAAACATGTTTTTCAATGGCAAAAATCAATGAATATTGTAAATGCACAAACAGTAATATCTCCACATTGCAAGGTGCAATTCTGAAATTTTTTGCTTTTTCCTGTTAATCCTAGCATGATAAAGAAGATTCAAAGAGAGTGAGATGCCAGCTCCTTTCATTCAGTCAGTAGCTTCAAACATTTCTGGTATATGAAAAACATGTTTTTCAATGGCAAAAATCAATGAATATTGTAAATGCACAAACAGTAATATCTCCACATTGCAAGGTGCAATTCTGAAATTTTTTGCTTTTTCCTGCTAATCCTAGCATGATAAAGAAGATTCAAAGAGAGTGAGATGCCAGCTCCTTTCATTCAGTCAGTAGCTTCAAACATTTCTGGTATATGAAAAACATGTTTTTCAATGGCAAAAATCAATGAATATTGTAAATGCACAAACAGTAATATCTCCACATTGCACGGTGCAATTCTGAAATTTTTAGCTTTTTCCTGTTAATCCTAGCATGATAAAGAAGATTCAAGGAGAGTGAGATGCCAGCTCCTTTCATTCAGTCAGTAGCTTCAAACATTTCTGGTATATGAAAAACATGTTTTTCAATGGCAAAAATCAATGAATATTGTAAATGCACAAACAGTAATATCTCCACATTGCACGGTGCAATTCTGAAATTTTTAGCTTTTTCCTGTTAATCCTAGCATGATAAAGAAGATTCAAAGAGAGTGAGATGCCAGCTTCTTTCATTCAGTCAGTAGCTTCAAACATTTCTGGTATATGAAAAACATGTTTTTCAATGGCAAAAATCAATGAATATTGTAAATGCACAAACAGTAATATCTCCACATTGCACGGTGCAATTCTGAAATTTTTAGCTTTTTCCTGTTAATCCTAGCATGATAAAGAAGATTCAAAGAGAGTGAGATGCCAGCTCCTTTCATTCAGTCAGTAGCTTCAAACATTTCTGGTATATGAAAAACATGTTTTTCAATGGCAAAAATCAATGAATATTGTAAATGCACAAACAGTAATATCTCCACATTGCACAGTGCAATTCTGAAATTTTTAGCTTTTTCCTGTTAATCCTAGCATGATAAAGAAGATTCAAAGAGAGTGAGATGCCAGCTCCTTTCATTCAGTCATTAGCTTAAAACATTTCTGGTATATGAAAAACATGTTTTTCAATGGCAAAAATCAATGAATATTGTAAATGCACAAACAGTAATATCTCCACATTGCACGGTGCAATTCTGAAATTTTTAGCTTTTTCCTGTTAATCCTAGCATGATAAAGAAGATTCAAAGAGAGTGAGATGCCAGCTCCTTTCATTCAGTCATTAGCTTCAAACATTTCTGGTATATGAAAAACATGTTTTTCAATGGCAAAAATCAATGAATATTGTAAATGCACAAACAGTAATATCTCCACATTGCACGGTGCAATTCTGAAATTTTTAGCTTTTTCCTGTTAATCCTAGCATGATAAAGAAGATTCAAAGAGAGTGAGATGCCAGCTCCTTTCATTCAGTCAGTAGCTTCAAACATTTCTGGTATATGAAAAACATGTTTTTCAATGGCAAAAATCAATGAATATTGTAAATGCACAAACAGTAATATCTCCACATTGCACGGTGCAATTCTGAAATTTTTAGCTTTTTCCTGTTAATCCTAGCATGACAAAGATTCAAAGAGAGTGAGATGCCAGCTCCTTTCATTCAGTCAGTAGCTTCAAACATTTCTGGTATATGAAAAACATGTTTTTCAATGGCAAAAATCAATGAATATTGTAAATGCACAAACAGTAATATCTCCACATTGCAAGGTGCAATTCTGAAATTTTTTGCTTTTTCCTGTTAATCCTAGCATGATAAAGAAGATTCAAAGAGAGTGAGATGCCAGCTCCTTTCATTCAGTCATTAGCTTCAAACATTTCTGGTATATGAAAAACATGTTTTTCAATGGCAAAAATCAATGAATATTGTAAATGCACAAACAGTAATATCTCCACATTGCACGGTGCAATTCTGAAATTTTTAGCTTTTTCCTGTTAATCCTAGCATGATAAAGAAGATTCAAAGAGAGTGAGATGCCAGCTCCTTTCATTCAGTCAGTAGCTTCAAACATTTCTGGTATATGAAAAACATGTTTTTCAATGGCAAAAATCAATGAATATTGTAAATGCACAAACAGTAATATCTCCACATTGCAAGGTGCAATTCTGAAATTTTTTGCTTTTTCCTGCTAATCCTAGCATGATAAAGAAGATTCAAAGAGAGTGAGATGCCAACTCCTTTCATTCAGTCAGTAGCTTCAAACATTTCTGGTATATGAAAAACATGTTTTTCAATGGCAAAAATCAATGAATATTGTAAATGCACAAACAGTAATATCTCCACATTGCAAGGTGCAATTCTGAAATTTTTTGCTTTTTCCTGCTAATCCTAGCATGATAAAGAAGATTCAAAGAGAGTGAGATGCCAGCTCCTTTCATTCAGTCAGTAGCTTCAAACATTTCTGGTATATGAAAAACATGTTTTTCAATGGCAAAAATCAATGAATATTGTAAATGCACAAACAGTAATATCTCCACATTGCACGGTGCAATTCTGAAATTTTTAGCTTTTTCCTGTTAATCCTAGCATGATAAAGAAGATTCAAAGAGAGTGAGATGCCAGCTCCTTTCATTCAGTCAGTAGCTTCAAACATTTCTGGTATATGAAAAACATGTTTTTCAATGGCAAAAATCAATGAATATTGTAAATGCACAAACAGTAATATCTCCACATTGCAAGGTGCAATTCTGAAATTTTTTGCTTTTTCCTGCTAATCCTAGCATGATAAAGAAGATTCAAAGAGAGTGAGATGCCAGCTCCTTTCATTCAGTCAGAAGCTTCAAACATTTCTGGTATATGAAAAACATGTTTTTCAATGGCAAAAATCAATGAATATTGTAAATGCACAAACAGTAATATCTCCACATTGCACGGTGCAATTCTGAAATTTTTAGCTTTTTCCTGTTAATCCTAGCATGATAAAGAAGATTCAAAGAGAGTGAGATGCCAGCTCCTTTCATTCAGTCAGTAGCTTCAAACATTTCTGGTATATGAAAAACATGTTTTTCAATGGCAAAAATCAATGAATATTGTAAATGCACAAACAGTAATATCTCCACATTGCACGGTGCAATTCTGAAATTTTTAGCTTTTTCCTGTTAATCCTAGCATGATAAAGATTCAAAGAGAGTGAGATGCCAGCTCCTTTCATTCAGTCAGTAGCTTCAAACATTTCTGGTATATGAAAAACATGTTTTTCAATGGCAAAAATCAATGAATATTGTAAATGCACAAACAGTAATATCTCCACATTGCAAGGTGCAATTCTGAAATTTTTTGCTTTTTCCTGTTAATCCTAGCATGATAAAGAAGATTCAAAGAGAGTGAGATGCCAGCTCCTTTCATTCAGTCAGTAGCTTCAAACATTTCTGGTATATGAAAAACATGTTTTTCAATGGCAAAAATCAATGAATATTGTAAATGCACAAACAGTAATATCTCCACATTGCACGGTGCAATTCTGAAATTTTTAGCTTTTTCCTGTTAATCCTAGCATGATAAAGAAGATTCAAAGAGAGTGAGATGCCAGCTCCTTTCATTCAGTCATTAGCTTCAAACATTTCTGGTATATGAAAAACATGTTTTTCAATGGCAAAAATCAATGAATATTGTAAATGCACAAACAGTAATATCTCCACATTGCACGGTGCAATTCTGAAATTTTTAGCTTTTTCCTGTTAATCCTAGCATGATAAAGAAGATTCAAAGAGAGTGAGATGCCAGCTCCTTTCATTCAGTCATTAGCTTCAAACATTTCTGGTATATGAAAAACATGTTTTTCAATGGCAAAAATCAATGAATATTGTAAATGCACAAACAGTAATATCTCCACATTGCACGGTGCAATTCTGAAATTTTTAGCTTTTTCCTGTTAATCCTAGCATGATAAAGAAGATTCAAAGAGAGTGAGATGCCAGCTCCTTTCATTCAGTCAGTAGCTTCAAACATTTCTGGTATATGAAAAACATGTTTTTCAATGGCAAAAATCAATGAATATTGTAAATGCGCAAACAGTAATATCTCCACATTGCACGGTGCAATTCTGAAATTTTTAGCTTTTTCCTGTTAATCCTAGCATGATAAAGATTCAAAGAGAGTGAGATGCCAGCTCCTTTCATTCAGTCAGTAGCTTCAAACATTTCTGGTATATGAAAAACATGTTTTTCAATGGCAAAAATCAATGAATATTGTAAATGCACAAACAGTAATATCTCCACATTGCAAGGTGCAATTCTGAAATTTTTTGCTTTTTCCTGTTAATCCTAGCATGATAAAGAAGATTCAAAGAGAGTGAGATGCCAGCTCCTTTCATTCAGTCAGTAGCTTCAAACATTTCTGGTATATGAAAAACATGTTTTTCAATGGCAAAAATCAATGAATATTGTAAATGCACAAACAGTAATATCTCCACATTGCAAGGTGCAATTCTGAAATTTTTTGCTTTTTCCTGCTAATCCTAGCATGATAAAGAAGATTCAAAGAGAGTGAGATGCCAGCTCCTTTCATTCAGTCAGTAGCTTCAAACATTTCTGGTATATGAAAAACATGTTTTTCAATGGCAAAAATCAATGAATATTGTAAATGCACAAACAGTAATGTCTCCACATTGCACAGTGCAATTCTGAAATTTTTAGCTTTTTCCTGTTAATCCTAGCATGATAAAGAAGATTCAAAGAGAGTGAGATGCCAGCTCCTTTCATTCAGTCAGTAGCTTCAAACATTTCTGGTATATGAAAAACATGTTTTTCAATGGCAAAAATCAATGAATATTGTAAATGCACAAACAGTAATATCTCCACATTGCACGGTGCAATTCTGAAATTTTTAGCTTTTTCCTGTTAATCCTAGCATGATAAAGAAGATTCAAAGAGAGTGAGATGCCAGCTCCTTTCATTCAGTCAGTAGCTTCAAACATTTCTGGTATATGAAAAACATGTTTTTCAATGGCAAAAATCAATGAATATTGTAAATGCACAAACAGTAATATCTCCACATTGCACGGTGCAATTCTGAAATTTTTAGCTTTTTCCTGTTAATCCTAGCATGATAAAGAAGATTCAAAGAGAGTGAGATGCCAGCTCCTTTCATTCAGTCAGTAGCTTCAAACATTTCTGGTATATGAAAAACATGTTTTTCAATGGCAAAAATCAATGAATATTGTAAATGCACAAACAGTAATATCTCCACATTGCACGGTGCAATTCTGAAATTTTTAGCTTTTTCCTGTTAATCCTAGCATGATAACGAAGATTCAAAGAGAGTGAGATGCCAGCTCCTTTCATTCAGTCATTAGCTTCAAACATTTCTGGTATATGAAAAACATGTTTTTCAATGGCAAAAATCAATGAATATTGTAAATGCACAAACAGTAATATCTCCACATTGCACGGTGCAATTCTGAAATTTTTAGCTTTTTCCTGTTAATCCTAGCATGATAAAGAAGATTCAAAGAGAGTGAGATGCCAGCTCCTTTCATTCAGTCAGTAGCTTCAAACATTTCTGGTATATGAAAAACATGTTTTTCAATGGCAAAAATCAATGAATATTGTAAATGCACAAACAGTAATATCTCCACATTGCACGGTGCAATTCTGAAATTTTTAGCTTTTTCCTGTTAATCCTAGCATGATAAAGAAGATTCAAAGAGAGTGAGATGCCAGCTCCTTTCATTCAGTCAGTAGCTTCAAACATTTCTGGTATATGAAAAACATGTTTTTCAATGGCAAAAATCAATGAATATTGTAAATGCACAAACAGTAATATCTCCACATTGCAAGGTGCAATTCTGAAATTTTTTGCTTTTTCCTGCTAATCCTAGCATGATAAAGAAGATTCAAAGAGAGTGAGATGCCAGCTCCTTTCATTCAGTCAGTAGCTTCAAACATTTCTGGTATATGAAAAACATGTTTTTCAATGGCAAAAATCAATGAATATTGTAAATGCACAAACAGTAATATCTCCACATTGCACGGTGCAATTCTGAAATTTTTAGCTTTTTCCTGTTAATCCTAGCATGATAAAGAAGATTCAAAGAGAGTGAGATGCCAGCTCCTTTCATTCAGTCAGTAGCTTCAAACATTTCTGGTATATGAAAAACATGTTTTTCAATGGCAAAAATCAATGAATATTGTAAATGCACAAACAGTAATATCTCCACATTGCAAGGTGCAATTCTGAAATTTTTTGCTTTTTCCTGCTAATCCTAGCATGATAAAGAAGATTCAAAGAGAGTGAGATGCCAGCTCCTTTCATTCAGTCAGTAGCTTCAAACATTTCTGGTATATGAAAAACATGTTTTTCAATGGCAAAAATCAATGAATATTGTAAATGCACAAACAGTAATATCTCCACATTGCACGGTGCAATTCTGAAATTTTTAGCTTTTTCCTGTTAATCCTAGCATGATAAAGAAGATTCAAAGAGAGTGAGATGCCAGCTCCTTTCATTCAGTCAGTAGCTTCAAACATTTCTGGTATATGAAAAACATGTTTTTCAATGGCAAAAATCAATGAATATTGTAAATGCACAAACAGTAATATCTCCACATTGCACGGTGCAATTCTGAAATTTTTAGCTTTTTCCTGTTAATCCTAGCATGATAAAGAAGATTCAAAGAGAGTGAGATGCCAGCTCCTTTCATTCAGTCAGTAGCTTCAAACATTTCTGGTATATGAAAAACATGTTTTTCAATGGCAAAAATCAATGAATATTGTAAATGCACAAACAGTAATATCTCCACATTGCAAGGTGCAATTCTGAAATTTTTTGCTTTTTCCTGCTAATCCTAGCATGATAAAGAAGATTCAAAGAGAGTGAGATGCCAGCTCCTTTCATTCAGTCAGTAGCTTCAAACATTTCTGGTATATGAAAAACATGTTTTTCAATGGCAAAAATCAATGAATATTGTAAATGCACAAACAGTAATATCTCCACATTGCACAGTGCAATTCTGAAATTTTTAGCTTTTTCCTGTTAATCCTAGCATGATAAAGAAGATTCAAAGAGAGTGAGATGCCAGCTCCTTTCATTCAGTCAGTAGCTTCAAACATTTCTGGTATATGAAAAACATGTTTTTCAATGGCAAAAATCAATGAATATTGTAAATGCACAAACAGTAATATCTCCACATTGCACGGTGCAATTCTGAAATTTTTAGCTTTTTCCTGTTAATCCTAGCATGATAAAGAAGATTCAAAGAGAGTGAGATGCCAGCTCCTTTCATTCAGTCAGTAGCTTCAAACATTTCTGGTATATGAAAAACATGTTTTTCAATGGCAAAAATCAATGAATATTGTAAATGCACAAACAGTAATATCTCCACATTGCACGGTGCAATTCTGAAATTTTTAGCTTTTTCCTGTTAATCCTAGCATGATAAAGAAGATTCAAAGAGAGTGAGATGCCAGCTCCTTTCATTCAGTCAGTAGCTTCAAACATTTCTGGTATATGAAAAACATGTTTTTCAATGGCAAAAATCAATGAATATTGTAAATGCACAAACAGTAATATCTCCACATTGCAAGGTGCAATTCTGAAATTTTTTGCTTTTTCCTGTTAATCCTAGCATGATAAAGAAGATTCAAAGAGAGTGAGATGCCAGCTCCTTTCATTCAGTCAGTAGCTTCAAACATTTCTGGTATATGAAAAACATGTTTTTCAATGGCAAAAATCAATGAATATTGTAAATGCACAAACAGTAATATCTCCACATTGCAAGGTGCAATTCTGAAATTTTTTGCTTTTTCCTGCTAATCCTAGCATGATAAAGAAGATTCAAAGAGAGTGAGATGCCAGCTCCTTTCATTCAGTCAGTAGCTTCAAACATTTCTGGTATATGAAAAACATGTTTTTCAATGGCAAAAATCAATGAATATTGTAAATGCACAAACAGTAATATCTCCACATTGCACGGTGCAATTCTGAAATTTTTAGCTTTTTCCTGTTAATCCTAGCATGATAAAGAAGATTCAAAGAGAGTGAGATGCCAGCTCCTTTCATTCAGTCAGTAGCTTCAAACATTTCTGGTATATGAAAAACATGTTTTTCAATGGCAAAAATCAATGAATATTGTAAATGCACAAACAGTAATATCTCCACATTGCAAGGTGCAATTCTGAAATTTTTTGCTTTTTCCTGCTAATCCTAGCATGATAAAGAAGATTCAAAGAGAGTGAGATGCCAGCTCCTTTCATTCAGTCAGAAGCTTCAAACATTTCTGGTATATGAAAAACATGTTTTTCAATGGCAAAAATCAATGAATATTGTAAATGCACAAACAGTAATATCTCCACATTGCACGGTGCAATTCTGAAATTTTTAGCTTTTTCCTGTTAATCCTAGCATGATAAAGAAGATTCAAAGAGAGTGAGATGCCAGCTCCTTTCATTCAGTCAGTAGCTTCAAACATTTCTGGTATATGAAAAACATGTTTTTCAATGGCAAAAATCAATGAATATTGTAAATGCACAAACAGTAATATCTCCACATTGCAAGGTGCAATTCTGAAATTTTTTGCTTTTTCCTGTTAATCCTAGCATGATAAAGAAGATTCAAAGAGAGTGAGATGCCAGCTCCTTTCATTCAGTCAGTAGCTTCAAACATTTCTGGTATATGAAAAACATGTTTTTCAATGGCAAAAATCAATGAATATTGTAAATGCACAAACAGTAATATCTCCACATTGCACGGTGCAATTCTGAAATTTTTAGCTTTTTCCTGTTAATCCTAGCATGATAAAGAAGATTCAAAGAGTGAGATGCCAGCTCCTTTCATTCAGTCAGTAGCTTCAAACATTTCTGGTATATGAAAAACATGTTTTTCAATGGCAAAAATCAATGAATATTGTAAATGCACAAACAGTAATATCTCCACATTGCAAGGTGCAATTCTGAAATTTTTTGCTTTTTCCTGTTAATCCTAGCATGATAAAGAAGATTCAAAGAGAGTGAGATGCCAGCTCCTTTCATTCAGTCAGTAGCTTCAAACATTTCTGGTATATGAAAAACATGTTTTTCAATGGCAAAAATCAATGAATATTGTAAATGCACAAACAGTAATATCTCCACATTGCAAGGTGCAATTCTGAAATTTTTTGCTTTTGTCTGCTAATCCTAGCATGATAAAGAAGATTCAAAGAGAGTGAGATGCCAGCTCCTTTCATTCAGTCAGTAGCTTCAAACATTTCTGGTATATGAAAAACATGTTTTTCAATGGCAAAAATCAATGAATATTGTAAATGCACAAACAGTAATATCTCCACATTGCAAGGTGCAATTCTGAAATTTTTTGCTTTTGTCTGCTAATCCTAGCATGATAAAGAAGATTCAAAGAGAGTGAGATGCCAGCTCCTTTCATTCAGTCAGTAGCTTCAAACATTTCTGGTATATGAAAAACATGTTTTTCAATGGCAAAAATCAATGAATATTGTAAATGCACAAACAGTAATATCTCCACATTGCACGGTGCAATTCTGAAATTTTTAGCTTTTTCCTGTTAATCCTAGCATGATAAAGAAGATTCAAAGAGAGTGAGATGCCAGCTCCTTTCATTCAGTCAGTAGCTTCAAACATTTCTGGTATATGAAAAACATGTTTTTCAATGGCAAAAATCAATGAATATTGTAAATGCACAAACAGTAATATCTCCACATTGCAAGGTGCAATTCTGAAATTTTTTGCTTTTTCCTGCTAATCCTAGCATGATAAACAAGATTCAAAGAGAGTGAGATGCCAGCTCCTTTCATTCAGTCAGTAGCTTCAAACATTTCTGGTATATGAAAAACGTTTTTCAATGGCAAAAATTAATGAATATTGTAAATGCACAAACAGTAAAATCTCCACATTGCACGGTGCAATTCTGAAATTTTTAGCTTTTTCCTGTTAATCCTAGCATGATAAAGAAGATTCAAAGAGAGTGAGATGCCAGCTCCTTTCATTCAGTCAGTAGCTTCAAACATTTCTGGTATATGAAAAACATGTTTTTCAATGGCAAAAATCAATGAATATTGTAAATGCACAAACAGTAATATCTCCACATTGCAAGGTGCAATTCTGAAATTTTTTGCTTTTTCCTGCTAATCCTAGCATGATAAAGAAGATTCAAAGAGAGTGAGATGCCAGCTCCTTTCATTCAGTCAGTAGCTTCAAACATTTCTGGTATATGAAAAACATGTTTTTCAATGGCAAAAATCAATGAATATTGTAAATGCACAAACAGTAATATCTCCACATTGCACGGTGCAATTCTGAAATTTTTAGCTTTTTCCTGTTAATCCTAGCATGATAAAGAAGATTCAAAGAGAGTGAGATGCCAGCTCCTTTCATTCAGTCAGTAGCTTCAAACATTTCTGGTATATGAAAAACATGTTTTTCAATGGCAAAAATCAATGAATATTGTAAATGCACAAACAGTAATATCTCCACATTGCAAGGTGCAATTCTGAAATTTTTTGCTTTTTCCTGTTAATCCTAGCATGATAAAGAAGATTCAAAGAGAGTGAGATGCCAGCTCCTTTCATTCAGTCAGTAGCTTCAAACATTTCTGGTATATGAAAAACATGTTTTTCAATGGCAAAAATCAATGAATATTGTAAATGCACAAACAGTAATATCTCCACATTGCAAGGTGCAATTCTGAAATTTTTTGCTTTTTCCTGCTAATCCTAGCATGATAAAGAAGATTCAAAGAGAGTGAGATGCCAGCTCCTTTCATTCAGTCAGTAGCTTCAAACATTTCTGGTATATGAAAAACATGTTTTTCAATGGCAAAAATCAATGAATATTGTAAATGCACAAACAGTAATATCTCCACATTGCACGGTGCAATTCTGAAATTTTTAGCTTTTTCCTGTTAATCCTAGCATGATAAAGAAGATTCAAAGAGAGTGAGATGCCAGCTCCTTTCATTCAGTCAGTAGCTTCAAACATTTCTGGTATATGAAAAACATGTTTTTCAATGGCAAAAATCAATGAATATTGTAAATGCACAAACAGTAATATCTCCACATTGCAAGGTGCAATTCTGAAATTTTTTGCTTTTTCCTGCTAATCCTAGCATGATAAAGAAGATTCAAAGAGAGTGAGATGCCAGCTCCTTTCATTCAGTCAGAAGCTTCAAACATTTCTGGTATATGAAAAACATGTTTTTCAATGGCAAAAATCAATGAATATTGTAAATGCACAAACAGTAATATCTCCACATTGCACGGTGCAATTCTGAAATTTTTAGCTTTTTCCTGTTAATCCTAGCATGATAAAGAAGATTCAAAGAGAGTGAGATGCCAGCTCCTTTCATTCAGTCAGTAGCTTCAAACATTTCTGGTATATGAAAAACATGTTTTTCAATGGCAAAAATCAATGAATATTGTAAATGCACAAACAGTAATATCTCCACATTGCAAGGTGCAATTCTGAAATTTTTTGCTTTTTCCTGTTAATCCTAGCATGATAAAGAAGATTCAAAGAGAGTGAGATGCCAGCTCCTTTCATTCAGTCAGTAGCTTCAAACATTTCTGGTATATGAAAAACATGTTTTTCAATGGCAAAAATCAATGAATATTGTAAATGCACAAACAGTAATATCTCCACATTGCACGGTGCAATTCTGAAATTTTTAGCTTTTTCCTGTTAATCCTAGCATGATAAAGAAGATTCAAAGAGTGAGATGCCAGCTCCTTTCATTCAGTCAGTAGCTTCAAACATTTCTGGTATATGAAAAACATGTTTTTCAATGGCAAAAATCAATGAATATTGTAAATGCACAAACAGTAATATCTCCACATTGCAAGGTGCAATTCTGAAATTTTTTGCTTTTTCCTGCTAATCCTAGCATGATAAACAAGATTCAAAGAGAGTGAGATGCCAGCTCCTTTCATTCAGTCAGTAGCTTCAAACATTTCTGGTATATGAAAAACGTTTTTCAATGGCAAAAATTAATGAATATTGTAAATGCACAAACAGTAAAATCTCCACATTGCACGGTGCAATTCTGAAATTTTTAGCTTTTTCCTGTTAATCCTAGCATGATAAAGAAGATTCAAAGAGAGTGAGATGCCAGCTCCTTTCATTCAGTCAGTAGCTTCAAACATTTCTGGTATATGAAAAACATGTTTTTCAATGGCAAAAATCAATGAATATTGTAAATGCACAAACAGTAATATCTCCACATTGCAAGGTGCAATTCTGAAATTTTTTGCTTTTTCCTGCTAATCCTAGCATGATAAAGAAGATTCAAAGAGAGTGAGATGCCAGCTCCTTTCATTCAGTCAGTAGCTTCAAACATTTCTGGTATATGAAAAACATGTTTTTCAATGGCAAAAATCAATGAATATTGTAAATGCACAAACAGTAATATCTCCACATTGCACGGTGCAATTCTGAAATTTTTAGCTTTTTCCTGTTAATCCTAGCATGATAAAGAAGATTCAAAGAGAGTGAGATGCCAGCTCCTTTCATTCAGTCAGTAGCTTCAAACATTTCTGGTATATGAAAAACATGTTTTTCAATGGCAAAAATCAATGAATATTGTAAATGCACAAACAGTAATATCTCCACATTGCAAGGTGCAATTCTGAAATTTTTTGCTTTTTCCTGTTAATCCTAGCATGATAAAGAAGATTCAAAGAGAGTGAGATGCCAGCTCCTTTCATTCAGTCAGTAGCTTCAAACATTTCTGGTATATGAAAAACATGTTTTTCAATGGCAAAAATCAATGAATATTGTAAATGCACAAACAGTAATATCTCCACATTGCAAGGTGCAATTCTGAAATTTTTTGCTTTTTCCTGCTAATCCTAGCATGATAAAGAAGATTCAAAGAGAGTGAGATGCCAGCTCCTTTCATTCAGTCAGTAGCTTCAAACATTTCTGGTATATGAAAAACATGTTTTTCAATGGCAAAAATCAATGAATATTGTAAATGCACAAACAGTAATATCTCCACATTGCACGGTGCAATTCTGAAATTTTTAGCTTTTTCCTGTTAATCCTAGCATGATAAAGAAGATTCAAAGAGAGTGAGATGCCAGCTCCTTTCATTCAGTCAGTAGCTTCAAACATTTCTGGTATATGAAAAACATGTTTTTCAATGGCAAAAATCAATGAATATTGTAAATGCACAAACAGTAATATCTCCACATTGCAAGGTGCAATTCTGAAATTTTTTGCTTTTTCCTGCTAATCCTAGCATGATAAAGAAGATTCAAAGAGAGTGAGATGCCAGCTCCTTTCATTCAGTCAGAAGCTTCAAACATTTCTGGTATATGAAAAACATGATTTTCAATGGCAAAAATCAATGAATATTGTAAATGCACAAACAGTAATATCTCCACATTGCACGGTGCAATTCTGAAATTTTTAGCTTTTTCCTGTTAATCCTAGCATGATAAAGAAGATTCAAAGAGAGTGAGATGCCAGCTCCTTTCATTCAGTCAGTAGCTTCAAACATTTCTGGTATATGAAAAACATGTTTTTCAATGGCAAAAATCAATGAATATTGTAAATGCACAAACAGTAATATCTCCACATTGCAAGGTGCAATTCTGAAATTTTTTGCTTTTTCCTGTTAATCCTAGCATGATAAAGAAGATTCAAAGAGAGTGAGATGCCAGCTCCTTTCATTCAGTCAGTAGCTTCAAACATTTCTGGTATATGAAAAACATGTTTTTCAATGGCAAAAATCAATGAATATTGTAAATGCACAAACAGTAATATCTCCACATTGCACGGTGCAATTCTGAAATTTTTAGCTTTTTCCTGTTAATCCTAGCATGATAAAGAAGATTCAAAGAGTGAGATGCCAGCTCCTTTCATTCAGTCAGTAGCTTCAAACATTTCTGGTATATGAAAAACATGTTTTTCAATGGCAAAAATCAATGAATATTGTAAATGCACAAACAGTAATATCTCCACATTGCAAGGTGCAATTCTGAAATTTTTTGCTTTTTCCTGTTAATCCTAGCATGATAAAGAAGATTCAAAGAGAGTGAGATGCCAGCTCCTTTCATTCAGTCAGTAGCTTCAAACATTTCTGGTATATGAAAAACATGTTTTTCAATGGCAAAAATCAATGAATATTGTAAATGCACAAACAGTAATATCTCCACATTGCAAGGTGCAATTCTGAAATTTTTTGCTTTTGTCTGCTAATCCTAGCATGATAAAGAAGATTCAAAGAGAGTGAGATGCCAGCTCCTTTCATTCAGTCAGTAGCTTCAAACATTTCTGGTATATGAAAAACATGTTTTTCAATGGCAAAAATCAATGAATATTGTAAATGCACAAACAGTAATATCTCCACATTGCAAGGTGCAATTCTGAAATTTTTTGCTTTTGTCTGCTAATCCTAGCATGATAAAGAAGATTCAAAGAGAGTGAGATGCCAGCTCCTTTCATTCAGTCAGTAGCTTCAAACATTTCTGGTATATGAAAAACATGTTTTTCAATGGCAAAAATCAATGAATATTGTAAATGCACAAACAGTAATATCTCCACATTGCACGGTGCAATTCTGAAATTTTTAGCTTTTTCCTGTTAATCCTAGCATGATAAAGAAGATTCAAAGAGAGTGAGATGCCAGCTCCTTTCATTCAGTCAGTAGCTTCAAACATTTCTGGTATATGAAAAACATGTTTTTCAATGGCAAAAATCAATGAATATTGTAAATGCACAAACAGTAATATCTCCACATTGCAAGGTGCAATTCTGAAATTTTTTGCTTTTTCCTGCTAATCCTAGCATGATAAACAAGATTCAAAGAGAGTGAGATGCCAGCTCCTTTCATTCAGTCAGTAGCTTCAAACATTTCTGGTATATGAAAAACGTTTTTCAATGGCAAAAATTAATGAATATTGTAAATGCACAAACAGTAAAATCTCCACATTGCACGGTGCAATTCTGAAATTTTTAGCTTTTTCCTGTTAATCCTAGCATGATAAAGAAGATTCAAAGAGAGTGAGATGCCAGCTCCTTTCATTCAGTCAGTAGCTTCAAACATTTCTGGTATATGAAAAACATGTTTTTCAATGGCAAAAATCAATGAATATTGTAAATGCACAAACAGTAATATCTCCACATTGCAAGGTGCAATTCTGAAATTTTTTGCTTTTTCCTGCTAATCCTAGCATGATAAAGAAGATTCAAAGAGAGTGAGATGCCAGCTCCTTTCATTCAGTCAGTAGCTTCAAACATTTCTGGTATATGAAAAACATGTTTTTCAATGGCAAAAATCAATGAATATTGTAAATGCACAAACAGTAATATCTCCACATTGCACGGTGCAATTCTGAAATTTTTAGCTTTTTCCTGTTAATCCTAGCATGATAAAGAAGATTCAAAGAGAGTGAGATGCCAGCTCCTTTCATTCAGTCAGTAGCTTCAAACATTTCTGGTATATGAAAAACATGTTTTTCAATGGCAAAAATCAATGAATATTGTAAATGCACAAACAGTAATATCTCCACATTGCACGGTGCAATTCTGAAATTTTTTGCTTTTTCCTGTTAATCCTAGCATGATAAAGAAGATTCAGAGAGTGAGATGCCAGCTCCTTTCATTCAGTCAGTAGCTTCAAACATTTCTGGTATATGAAAAACATGTTTTTCAATGGCAAAAATCAATGAATATTGTAAATGCACAAACAGTAATATCTCCACATTGCAAGGTGCAATTCTGAAATTTTTTGCTTTTTCCTGCTAATCCTAGCATGATAAAGAAGATTCAAAGAGAGTGAGATGCCAGCTCCTTTCATTCAGTCAGTAGCTTCAAACATTTCTGGTATATGAAAAACATGTTTTTCAATGGCAAAAATCAATGAATATTGTAAATGCACAAACAGTAATATCTCCACATTGCATGGTGCAATTCTGAAATTTTTAGCTTTTTCCTGTTAATCCTAGCATGATAAAGAAGATTCAAAGAGAGTGAGATGCCAGCTCCTTTCATTCAGTCAGTAGCTTCAAACATTTCTGGTATATGAAAAACATGTTTTTCAATGGCAAAAATCAATGAATATTGTAAATGCACAAACAGTAATATCTCCACATTGCACGGTGCAATTCTGAAATTTTTTGCTTTTTCCTGTTAATCCTAGCATGATAAAGAAGATTCAGAGAGTGAGATGCCAGCTCCTTTCATTCAGTCAGTAGCTTCAAACATTTCTGGTATATGAAAAACATGTTTTTCAATGGCAAAAATCAATGAATATTGTAAATGCACAAACAGTAATATCTCCACATTGCAAGGTGCAATTCTGAAATTTTTTGCTTTTTCCTGCTAATCCTAGCATGATAAAGAAGATTCAAAGAGAGTGAGATGCCAGCTCCTTTCATTCAGTCAGTAGCTTCAAACATTTCTGGTATATGAAAAACATGTTTTTCAATGGCAAAAATCAATGAATATTGTAAATGCACAAACAGTAATATCTCCACATTGCACGGTGCAATTCTGAAATTTTTAGCTTTTTCCTGTTAATCCTAGCATGATAAAGAAGATTCAAAGAGAGTGAGATGCCAGCTCCTTTCATTCAGTCAGTAGCTTCAAACATTTCTGGTATATGAAAAACATGTTTTTCAATGGCAAAAATCAATGAATATTGTAAATGCACAAACAGTAATATCTCCACATTGCAAGGTGCAATTCTGAAATTTTTTGCTTTTTCCTGTTAATCCTAGCATGATAAAGAAGATTCAAAGAGAGTGAGATGCCAGCTCCTTTCATTCAGTCAGTAGCTTCAAACATTTCTGGTATATGAAAAACATGTTTTTCAATGGCAAAAATCAATGAATATTGTAAATGCACAAACAGTAATATCTCCACATTGCAAGGTGCAATTCTGAAATTTTTTGCTTTTTCCTGCTAATCCTAGCATGATAAAGAAGATTCAAAGAGAGTGAGATGCCAGCTCCTTTCATTCAGTCAGTAGCTTCAAACATTTCTGGTATATGAAAAACATGTTTTTCAATGGCAAAAATCAATGAATATTGTAAATGCACAAACAGTAATATCTCCACATTGCACGGTGCAATTCTGAAATTTTTAGCTTTTTCCTGTTAATCCTAGCATGATAAAGAAGATTCAAAGAGAGTGAGATGCCAGCTCCTTTCATTCAGTCAGTAGCTTCAAACATTTCTGGTATATGAAAAACATGTTTTTCAATGGCAAAAATCAATGAATATTGTAAATGCACAAACAGTAATATCTCCACATTGCAAGGTGCAATTCTGAAATTTTTTGCTTTTTCCTGCTAATCCTAGCATGATAAAGAAGATTCAAAGAGAGTGAGATGCCAGCTCCTTTCATTCAGTCAGTAGCTTCAAACATTTCTGGTATATGAAAAACGTTTTTCAATGGCAAAAATCAATGAATATTGTAAATGCACAAACAGTAATATCTCCACATTGCACGGTGCAATTCTGAAATTTTTAGCTTTTTCCTGTTAATCCTAGCATGATAAAGAAGATTCAAAGAGAGTGAGATGCCAGCTCCTTTCATTCAGTCAGTAGCTTCAAACATTTCTGGTATATGAAAAACATGTTTTTCAATGGCAAAAATCAATGAATATTGTAAATGCACAAACAGTAATATCTCCACATTGCAAGGTGCAATTCTGAAATTTTTTGCTTTTTCCTGCTAATCCTAGCATGATGAAGAAGATTCAAAGAGAGTGAGATGCCAGCTCCTTTCATTCAGTCAGTAGCTTCAAACATTTCTGGTATATGAAAAACATGTTTTTCAATGGCAAAAATCAATGAATATTGTAAATGCACAAACAGTAATATCTCCACATTGCACGGTGCAATTCTGAAATGTTTACCTTTTTCCTGTTAATCCTAGCATGATAAAGAAGATTCAAAGAGAGTGAGATGCCAGCTCCTTTCATTCAGTCAGTAGCTTCAAACATTTCTGGTATATGAAAAACATGTTTTTCAATGGCAAAAATCAATGAATATTGTAAATGCACAAACAGTAATATCTCCACATTGCACGGTGCAATTCTGAAATTTTTTGCTTTTTCCTGTTAATCCTAGCATGATAAAGAAGATTCAGAGAGTGAGATGCCAGCTCCTTTCATTCAGTCAGTAGCTTCAAACATTTCTGGTATATGAAAAACATGTTTTTCAATGGCAAAAATCAATGAATATTGTAAATGCACAAACAGTAATATCTCCACATTGCAAGGTGCAATTCTGAAATTTTTTGCTTTTTCCTGCTAATCCTAGCATGATAAAGAAGATTCAAAGAGAGTGAGATGCCAGCTCCTTTCATTCAGTCAGTAGCTTCAAACATTTCTGGTATATGAAAAACATGTTTTTCAATGGCAAAAATCAATGAATATTGTAAATGCACAAACAGTAATATCTCCACATTGCACGGTGCAATTCTGAAATTTTTAGCTTTTTCCTGTTAATCCTAGCATGATAAAGAAGATTCAAAGAGAGTGAGATGCCAGCTCCTTTCATTCAGTCAGTAGCTTCAAACATTTCTGGTATATGAAAAACATGTTTTTCAATGGCAAAAATCAATGAATATTGTAAATGCACAAACAGTAATATCTCCACATTGCAAGGTGCAATTCTGAAATTTTTTGCTTTTTCCTGCTAATCCTAGCATGATAAAGAAGATTCAAAGAGAGTGAGATGCCAGCTCCTTTCATTCAGTCAGTAGCTTCAAACATTTCTGGTATATGAAAAACATGTTTTTCAATGGCAAAAATCAATGAATATTGTAAATGCACAAACAGTAATATCTCCACATTGCAAGGTGCAATTCTGAAATTTTTTGCTTTTTCCTGCTAATCCTAGCATGATAAAGAAGATTCAAAGAGAGTGAGATGCCAGCTCCTTTCATTCAGTCAGTAGCTTCAAACATTTCTGGTATATGAAAAACATGTTTTTCAATGGCAAAAATCAATGAATATTGTAAATGCACAAACAGTAATATCTCCACATTGCACGGTGCAATTCTGAAATTTTTAGCTTTTTCCTGTTAATCCTAGCATGATAAAGAAGATTCAAAGAGAGTGAGATGCCAGCTCCTTTCATTCAGTCAGTAGCTTCAAACATTCCTGGTATATGAAAAACATGTTTTTCAATGGCAAAAATCAATGAATATTGTAAATGCACAAACAGTAATATCTCCACATTGCACGGTGCAATTCTGAAATTTTTTGCTTTTTCCTGCTAATCCTAGCATGATAAAGAAGATTCAAAGAGAGTGAGATGCCAGCTCCTTTCATTCAGTCAGTAGCTTCAAACATTTCTGGTATATGAAAAACATGTTTTTCAATGGCAAAAATCAATGAATATTGTAAATGCACAAACAGTAATATCTCCACATTGCAAGGTGCAATTCTGAAATTTTTTGCTTTTTCCTGCTAATCCTAGCATGATAAAGAAGATTCAAAGAGAGTGAGATGCCAGCTCCTTTCATTCAGTCAGTAGCTTCAAACATTTCTGGTATATGAAAAACATGTTTTTCAATGGCAAAAATCAATGAATATTGTAAATGCACAAACAGTAATATCTCCACATTGCAAGGTGCAATTCTGAAATTTTTTGCTTTTTCCTGCTAATCCTAGCATGATAAAGAAGATTCAAAGAGAGTGAGATGCCAGCTCCTTTCATTCAGTCAGTAGCTTCAAACATTTCTGGTATATGAAAAACATGTTTTTCAATGGCAAAAATCAATGAATATTGTAAATGCACAAACAGTAATATCTCCACATTGCACGGTGCAATTCTGAAATTTTTAGCTTTTTCCTGTTAATCCTAGCATGATAAAGAAGATTCAAAGAGAGTGAGATGCCAGCTCCTTTCATTCAGTCAGTAGCTTCAAACATTTCTGGTATATGAAAAACATGTTTTTCAATGGCAAAAATCAATGAATATTGTAAATGCACAAACAGTAATATCTCCACATTGCAAGGTGCAATTCTGAAATTTTTTGCTTTTTCCTGCTAATCCTAGCATGATAAAGAAGATTCAAAGAGAGTGAGATGCCAGCTCCTTTCATTCAGTCAGAAGCTTCAAACATTTCTGGTATATGAAAAACATGTTTTTCAATGGCAAAAATCAATGAATATTGTAAATGCACAAACAGTAATATCTCCACATTGCACGGTGCAATTCTGAAATTTTTAGCTTTTTCCTGTTAATCCTAGCATGATAAAGAAGATTCAAAGAGAGTGAGATGCCAGCTCCTTTCATTCAGTCAGTAGCTTCAAACATTTCTGGTATATGAAAAACATGTTTTTCAATGGCAAAAATCAATGAATATTGTAAATGCACAAACAGTAATATCTCCACATTGCACGGTGCAATTCTGAAATTTTTAGCTTTTTCCTGTTAATCCTAGCATGATAAAGATTCAAAGAGAGTGAGATGCCAGCTCCTTTCATTCAGTCAGTAGCTTCAAACATTTCTGGTATATGAAAAACATGTTTTTCAATGGCAAAAATCAATGAATATTGTAAATGCACAAACAGTAATATCTCCACATTGCAAGGTGCAATTCTGAAATTTTTTGCTTTTTCCTGTTAATCCTAGCATGATAAAGAAGATTCAAAGAGAGTGAGATGCCAGCTCCTTTCATTCAGTCAGTAGCTTCAAACATTTCTGGTATATGAAAAACATGTTTTTCAATGGCAAAAATCAATGAATATTGTAAATGCACAAACAGTAATATCTCCACATTGCACGGTGCAATTCTGAAATTTTTAGCTTTTTCCTGTTAATCCTAGCATGATAAAGAAGATTCAAAGAGAGTGAGATGCCAGCTCCTTTCATTCAGTCATTAGCTTCAAACATTTCTGGTATATGAAAAACATGTTTTTCAATGGCAAAAATCAATGAATATTGTAAATGCACAAACAGTAATATCTCCACATTGCACGGTGCAATTCTGAAATTTTTAGCTTTTTCCTGTTAATCCTAGCATGATAAAGAAGATTCAAAGAGAGTGAGATGCCAGCTCCTTTCATTCAGTCATTAGCTTCAAACATTTCTGGTATATGAAAAACATGTTTTTCAATGGCAAAAATCAATGAATATTGTAAATGCACAAACAGTAATATCTCCACATTGCACGGTGCAATTCTGAAATTTTTAGCTTTTTCCTGTTAATCCTAGCATGATAAAGAAGATTCAAAGAGAGTGAGATGCCAGCTCCTTTCATTCAGTCAGTAGCTTCAAACATTTCTGGTATATGAAAAACATGTTTTTCAATGGCAAAAATCAATGAATATTGTAAATGCACAAACAGTAATATCTCCACATTGCAAGGTGCAATTCTGAAATTTTTTGCTTTTTCCTGTTAATCCTAGCATGATAAAGAAGATTCAAAGAGAGTGAGATGCCAGCTCCTTTCATTCAGTCAGTAGCTTCAAACATTTCTGGTATATGAAAAACATGTTTTTCAATGGCAAAAATCAATGAATATTGTAAATGCACAAACAGTAATATCTCCACATTGCAAGGTGCAATTCTGAAATTTTTTGCTTTTTCCTGCTAATCCTAGCATGATAAAGAAGATTCAAAGAGAGTGAGATGCCAGCTCCTTTCATTCAGTCAGTAGCTTCAAACATTTCTGGTATATGAAAAACATGTTTTTCAATGGCAAAAATCAATGAATATTGTAAATGCACAAACAGTAATATCTACACATTGCACAGTGCAATTCTGAAATTTTTAGCTTTTTCCTGTTAATCCTAGCATGATAAAGATTCAAAGAGAGTGAGATGCCAGCTCCTTTCATTCAGTCAGTAGCTTCAAACATTTCTGGTATATGAAAAACATGTTTTTCAATGGCAAAAATCAATGAATATTGTAAATGCACAAACAGTAATATCTCCACATTGCACGGTGCAATTCTGAAATTTTTAGCTTTTTCCTGTTAATCCTAGCATGATAAAGAAGATTCAAAGAGAGTGAGATGCCAGCTCCTTTCATTCAGTCAGTAGCTTCAAACATTTCTGGTATATGAAAAACATTTTTTTCAATGGCAAAAATCAATGAATATTGTAAATGCACAAACAGTAATATCTCCACATTGCACGGTGCAATTCTGAAATTTTTAGCTTTTTCCTGTTAATCCTAGCATGATAAAGAAGATTCAAAGAGAGTGAGATGCCAGCTCCTTTCATTCAGTCAGTAGCTTCAAACATTTCTGGTATATGAAAAACATGTTTTTCAATGGCAAAAATCAATGAATATTGTAAATGCACAAACAGTAATATCTCCACATTGCACGGTGCAATTCTGAAATTTTTAGCTTTTTCCTGTTAATCCTAGCATGATAACGAAGATTCAAAGAGAGTGAGATGCCAGCTCCTTTCATTCAGTCATTAGCTTCAAACATTTCTGGTATATGAAAAACATGTTTTTCAATGGCAAAAATCAATGAATATTGTAAATGCACAAACAGTAATATCTCCACATTGCACGGTGCAATTCTGAAATTTTTAGCTCTTTCCTGTTAATCCTAGCATGATAAAGAAGATTCAAAGAGAGTGAGATGCCAGCTCCTTTCATTCAGTCAGTAGCTTCAAACATTTCTGGTATATGAAAAACATGTTTTTCAATGGCAAAAATCAATGAATATTGTAAATGCACAAACAGTAATATCTCCACATTGCACGGTGCAATTCTGAAATTTTTAGCTTTTTCCTGTTAATCCTAGCATGATAAAGAAGATTCAAAGAGAGTGAGATGCCAGCTCCTTTCATTCAGTCAGTAGCTTCAAACATTTCTGGTATATGAAAAACATGTTTTTCAATGGCAAAAATCAATGAATATTGTAAATGCACAAACAGTAATATCTCCACATTGCAAGGTGCAATTCTGAAATTTTTTGCTTTTTCCTGCTAATCCTAGCATGATAAAGAAGATTCAAAGAGAGTGAGATGCCAGCTCCTTTCATTCAGTCAGTAGCTTCAAACATTTCTGGTATATGAAAAACATGTTTTTCAATGGCAAAAATCAATGAATATTGTAAATGCACAAACAGTAATATCTCCACATTGCACGGTGCAATTCTGAAATTTTTAGCTTTTTCCTGTTAATCCTAGCATGATAAAGAAGATTCAAAGAGAGTGAGATGCCAGCTCCTTTCATTCAGTCAGTAGCTTCAAACATTTCTGGTATATGAAAAACATGTTTTTCAATGGCAAAAATCAATGAATATTGTAAATGCACAAACAGTAATATCTCCACATTGCAAGGTGCAATTCTGAAATTTTTTGCTTTTTCCTGTTAATCCTAGCATGATAAAGAAGATTCAAAGAGAGTGAGATGCCAGCTCCTTTCATTCAGTCAGTAGCTTCAAACATTTCTGGTATATGAAAAACATGTTTTTCAATGGCAAAAATCAATGAATATTGTAAATGCACAAACAGTAATATCTCCACATTGCACGGTGCAATTCTGAAATTTTTAGCTTTTTCCTGTTAATCCTAGCATGATAAAGAAGATTCAAAGAGAGTGAGATGCCAGCTCCTTTCATTCAGTCAGTAGCTTCAAACATTTCTGGTATATGAAAAACATGTTTTTCAATGGCAAAAATCAATGAATATTGTAAATGCACAAACAGTAATATCTCCACATTGCACGGTGCAATTCTGAAATTTTTTGCTTTTTCCTGTTAATCCTAGCATGATAACGAAGATTCAAAGAGAGTGAGATGCCAGCTCCTTTCATTCAGTCATTAGCTTCAAACATTTCTGGTATATGAAAAACATGTTTTTCAATGGCAAAAATCAATGAATATTGTAAATGCACAAACAGTAATATCTCCACATTGCACGGTGCAATTCTGAAATTTTTAGCTCTTTCCTGTTAATCCTAGCATGATAAAGAAGATTCAAAGAGAGTGAGATGCCAGCTCCTTTCATTCAGTCAGTAGCTTCAAACATTTCTGGTATATGAAAAACATGTTTTTCAATGGCAAAAATCAATGAATATTGTAAATGCACAAACAGTAATATCTCCACATTGCACGGTGCAATTCTGAAATTTTTAGCTTTTTCCTGTTAATCCTAGCATGATAAAGAAGATTCAAAGAGAGTGAGATGCCAGCTCCTTTCATTCAGTCAGTAGCTTCAAACATTTCTGGTATATGAAAAACATGTTTTTCAATGGCAAAAATCAATGAATATTGTAAATGCACAAACAGTAATATCTCCACATTGCAAGGTGCAATTCTGAAATTTTTTGCTTTTTCCTGCTAATCCTAGCATGATAAAGAAGATTCAAAGAGAGTGAGATGCCAGCTCCTTTCATTCAGTCAGTAGCTTCAAACATTTCTGGTATATGAAAAACATGTTTTTCAATGGCAAAAATCAATGAATATTGTAAATGCACAAACAGTAATATCTCCACATTGCACGGTGCAATTCTGAAATTTTTAGCTTTTTCCTGTTAATCCTAGCATGATAAAGAAGATTCAAAGAGAGTGAGATGCCAGCTCCTTTCATTCAGTCAGTAGCTTCAAACATTTCTGGTATATGAAAAACATGTTTTTCAATGGCAAAAATCAATGAATATTGTAAATGCACAAACAGTAATATCTCCACATTGCAAGGTGCAATTCTGAAATTTTTTGCTTTTTCCTGTTAATCCTAGCATGATAAAGAAGATTCAAAGAGAGTGAGATGCCAGCTCCTTTCATTCAGTCAGTAGCTTCAAACATTTCTGGTATATGAAAAACATGTTTTTCAATGGCAAAAATCAATGAATATTGTAAATGCACAAACAGTAATATCTCCACATTGCAAGGTGCAATTCTGAAATTTTTTGCTTTTTCCTGCTAATCCTAGCATGATAAAGAAGATTCAAAGAGAGTGAGATGCCAGCTCCTTTCATTCAGTCAGTAGCTTCAAACATTTCTGGTATATGAAAAACATGTTTTTCAATGGCAAAAATCAATGAATATTGTAAATGCACAAACAGTAATATCTCCACATTGCACGGTGCAATTCTGAAATTTTTAGCTCTTTCCTGTTAATCCTAGCATGATAAAGAAGATTCAAAGAGAGTGAGATGCCAGCTCCTTTCATTCAGTCAGTAGCTTCAAACATTTCTGGTATATGAAAAACATGTTTTTCAATGGCAAAAATCAATGAATATTGTAAATGCACAAACAGTAATATCTCCACATTGCACGGTGCAATTCTGAAATTTTTAGCTTTTTCCTGTTAATCCTAGCATGATAAAGAAGATTCAAAGAGAGTGAGATGCCAGCTCCTTTCATTCAGTCAGTAGCTTCAAACATTTCTGGTATATGAAAAACATGTTTTTCAATGGCAAAAATCAATGAATATTGTAAATGCACAAACAGTAATATCTCCACATTGCAAGGTGCAATTCTGAAATTTTTTGCTTTATCATGCTAGGATTAGCAGGATAAAGCAAAAATTTCAGAATTGCACCTTGCAATGTGGAGATATTACTGTTTGTGCATTTACAATATTCATTGATTTTTGCCATTGAAAAACATGTTTTCATATACCAGAAATGTTTGAAGCTACTGACTGAATGAAAGGAGCTGGCATCTCACTCTCTTTGAATCTTCTTTATCATGCTAGGATTAACAGGAAAAAGCTAAAAATTTCAGAATTGCACCGTGCAATGTGGAGATATTACTGTTTGTGCATTTACAATATTCATTGATTTTTGCCATTGAAAAACATGTTTTTCATATACCAGAAATGTTTGAAGCTACTGACTGAATGAAAGGAGCTGGCATCTCACTCTCTTTGAATCTTCTTTATCATGCTAGGATTAACAGGAAAGAGCTAAAAATTTTCAGAATTGCACCGTGCAATGTGGGAGATATTACTGTTTGTGCATTTACAATATTCATTGATTTTTGCCATTGAAAAACATGTTTTTCATATACCAGAAATGTTTGAAGCTACTGACTGAATGAAAGGAGCTGGCATCTCACTCTCTTTGAATCTTCTTTATCATGCTAGGATTAGCAGGAAAAAGCAAAAAATTTCAGATTGCACCTTGCAATGTGGAGATATTACTGTTGTGCATTTACAATATTCATTGATTTTTGCCATTGAAAAACATGTTTTTCATATACCAGAAATGTTTGAAGCTACTGACTGAATGAAAGGAGCTGGCATCTCACTCTCTTTGAATCTTCTTTATCATGCTAGGATTAACAGGAAAAAGCAAAAAATTTCAGAATTGCACCTTGCAATGTGGAGATATTACTGTTTGTGCATTTACAATATTCATTGATTTTTTGCCATTGATAACATGTTTTTCATATACCAGAAATGTTTGAAGCTACTGACTGAATGAAAGGAGCTGGCATCTCACTCTCTTTGAATCTTCTTTATCATGCTAGGATTAACAGGAAAAAGCTAAAAATTTCAGAATTGCACCGTGCAATGTGGAGATATTACTGTTTGTGCATTTACAATATTCATTGATTTTTGCCATTGAAAAACATGTTTTTCATATACCAGAAAATGTTTGAAGCTTACTACTGAATGAAAGGAGCTGGCATCTCACTCTCTTTGAATCTTCTTTATCATGCTAGGATTAGCAGGAAAAAGCAAAAAATTTCAGAATTGCACCTTGCAATGTGGAGATATTACTGTTTGTGCATTTACAATATTCATTGATTTTTTGCCATTGAAAAACATGTTTTTCATATACCAGAAATGTTTGAAGCTACTGACTGAATGAAGGAGCTGGCATCTCACTCTCTTTGAATCTTCTTTATCATGCTAGGATTAACAGGAAAAAAGCTAAAAATTTCAGAATTGCACCGTGCAATGTGGAGATATTACTGTTTGTGCATTTACAATATTCATTGATTTTTGCCATTGAAAAACATGTTTTTCATATACCAGAAATGTTTGAAGCTACTGACTGAATGAAAGGAGCTGGCATCTCACTCTCTTTGAATCTTCTTTATCATGCTAGGATTAACAGGAAAGAGCTAAAAATTTCAGAATTGCACCGTGCAATGTGGAGATATTACTGTTTGTGCATTTACAATATTCATTGATTTTTGCCATTGAAAAACATGTTTTTCATATACCAGAAATGTTGAAGCTAATGACTGAATGAAAGGAGCTGGCATCTCACTCTCTTTGAATCTTCGTTATCATGCTAGGATTAACAGGAAAAAGCAAAAAATTTCAGAATTGCACCGTGCAATGTGGAGATATTACTGTTTGTGCATTTACAATATTCATTGATTTTTGCCATTGAAAAACATGTTTTTCATATACCAGAAATGTTTGAAGCTACTGACTGGAATGAAAGGAGCTGGCATCTCACTCTCTTTGAATCTTCTTTATCATGCTAGGATTAACAGGAAAAAGCTAAAAATTTCAGAATTGCACCGTGCAATGTGGAGATATTACTGTTTGTGCATTTACAATATTCATTGATTTTTGCCATTGAAAAACATGTTTTTCATATACCAGAAATGTTTGAAGCTACTGACTGAATGAAAGGAGCTGGCATCTCACTCTCTTTGAATCTTCTTTATCATGCTAGGATTAACAGGAAAAAGCAAAAAATTTCAGAATTGCACCTTGCAATGTGGAGATATTACTGTTTGTGCATTTACAATATTCATTGATTTTTGCCATTGAAAAACATGTTTTCATATACCAGAAATGTTTTGAAGCTACTGACTGAATGAAAGGAGCTGGCATCTCACTCTCTTTGAATCTTCTTTATCATGCTAGGATTAACAGGAAAAAGCTAAAAATTTCAGAATTGCACCGTGCAATGTGGAGATATTACTGTTTGTGCATTTACAATATTCATTGATTTTTGCCATTGAAAAACATGTTTTCATATACCAGAAATGTTGAAGCTACTGACTGGAATGAAAGGAGCTGGCATCTCACTCTCTTTGAATCTTCTTTATCATGCTAGGATTAGCAGGAAAAGCAAAAAATTTCAGAAATTGCACCTTGCAATGTGGAGATATTACTGTTTGTGCATTTACAATATTCATTGATTTTGCCATTGAAAAACATGTTTTTCATATACCAGAAATGTTTGAAGCTACTGACTGAATGAAAGGAGCTGGCATCTCACTCTCTTTGAATCTTCTTTATCATGCAGGATTAACAGGAAAAAGCTAAAAATTTCAGAATTGCACCGTGCAATGTGGAGATATTACTGTTTGTGCATTTACAATATTCATTGATTTTTGCCATTGAAAAACATGTTTTTCATATACCAGAAATGTTTGAAGCTACTGACTGAATGAAAGGAGCTGGCATCTCACTCTCTTTGAATCTTCTTTATCATGCTAGGATTAACAGGAAAGAGCTAAAAATTTCAGAATTGCACCGTGCAATGTGAGATAGTACTGTTTGTGCATTTACAATATTCATTGATTTTGCCATTGAAAACATGTTTTCATATACCAGAAATGTTTGAAGCTAATGACTGAATGAAAGGAGCTGGCATCTCAACTCTCTTTGAATCTTCGTTATCATGCTAGGATTAACAGGAAAAAGCTAAAAATTTCAGAATTGCACCGTGCAATGTGGAGATATTACTGTTTGTGCATTTACAATATTCATTGATTTTTGCCATTGAAAAACATGTTTTTTCATATACCAGAAATGTTTGAAGCTACTGACTGAATGAAAGGAGCTGGCATCTCACTCTCTTTGAATCTTCTTTATCATGCTAGGATTAACAGGAAAAAGCTAAAAATTTCAGAATTGCACCGTGCAATGTGGAGATATTACTGTTTGTGCATTTACAATATTCATTGATTTTTGCCATTGAAAAAAATGTTTTTCATATACCAGAAATGTTTGAAGCTACTGACTGAATGAAAGGAGCTGGCATCTCACTCTCTTTGAATCTTCTTTATCATGCTAGGATTAACAGGAAAAAGCTAAAAATTTCAGAATGCACCGTGCAATGTGGAGATATTACTGTTTGTGCATTTACAATATTCATTGATTTTTGCCATTGAAAAACATGTTTTTCATATACCAGAAATGTTTGAAGCTACTGACTGAATGAAAGGAGCTGGCATCTCACTCTCTTTGAATCTTTATCATGCTAGGATTAACAGGAAAAAGCTAAAAATTTCAGAATTGCACTGTGCAATGTGTAGATATTACTGTTTGTGCATTTACAATATTCATTGATTTTTGCCATTGAAAAACATGTTTTTCATATACCAGAAATGTTTGAAGCTACTGACTGAATGAAAGGAGCTGGCATCTCACTCTCTTTGAATCTTCTTTATCATGCTAGGATTAGCAGGAAAAAGCAAAAAATTTCAGAATTGCACCTTGCAATGTGGAGATATTACTGTTTGTGCATTTACAATATTCATTGATTTTTGCCATTGAAAAACATGTTTTTCATATACCAGAAATGTTTGAAGCTACTGACTGAATGAAAGGAGCTGGCATCTCACTCTCTTTGAATCTTCTTTATCATGCTAGGATTAACAGGAAAAAGCAAAAAATTTCAGAATTGCACCTTGCAATGTGGAGATATTACTGTTTGTGCATTTACAATATTCATTGATTTTTTGCCATTGAAAAACATGTTTTTCATATACCAGAATGTTTGAAGCTACTGACTGAATGAAAGGAGCTGGCATCTCACTCTCTTTGAATCTTCTTTATCATGCTAGGATTAACAGGAAAAAGCTAAAAATTTCAGAATTGCACCGTGCAATGTGGAGATATTACTGTTTGTGCATTTACAATATTCATTGATTTTTGCCATTGAAAAACATGTTTTTCATATACCAGAAATGTTTGAAGCTAATGACTGAATGAAAGGAGCTGGCATCTCACTCTCTTTGAATCTTCTTTATCATGCTAGGATTAACAGGAAAAAGCTAAAAATTTCAGAATTGCACCGTGCAATGTGGAGATATTACTGTTTGTGCATTTACAATATTCATTGATTTTTGCCATTGAAAAACATGTTTTTCATATACCAGAAATGTTGAAGCTAATGACTGAATGAAAGGAGCTGGCATCTCACTTCAGAATTGCACCGTGCAATGTGGAGATATTACTGTTTGTGCATTTACAATATTCATTGATTTTTGCCATTGAAAACATGTTTTTCATATACCAGAAATGTTTGAAGCTACTGACTGAATGAAAGGAGCTTGGCATCTCACTCTCTTTGAATCTTCTTTATCATGCTAGGATTAACAGGAAAAAAGCAAAAAATTTCAGAATTGCACCTTGCAATGTGGAGATATTACTGTTTGTGCATTTACAATATTCATTGATGTTTGCCATTGAAAACATGTTTCATATACCAGAATGTTGAAGCTACTGACTGAATGAAAGGAGCTGGCATCTCACTCTCTTTGATCTTTATCATGCTAGGATTAACAGGAAAAAGCTAAAAATTTCAGAATTGCACCGTGCAATGTGGAGATATTACTGTTTGTGCATTTACATATTCATTGATTTTTGCCATTGAAAAACATGTTTTTCATATACCAGAAATGTTTGAAGCTACTGACTGAATGAAAGGAGCTGGCATCTCACTCTCTTTGAATCTTCTTTATCATGCTAGGATTAACAGGAAAAAGCTAAAAATTTCAGAATTGCACCGTGCCAATGTGGAGATATTACTGTTTGTGCATTTACAATATTCATTGATTTTTGCCATTGAAAACATGTTTTTCATATACCAGAAATGTTTGAAGCTTCTGACTGAATGAAAGGAGCTGGCATCTCACTCTCTTTGATCTCTTTATCATGCTAGGATTAGCAGGAAAAAGCAAAAAATTTCAGAATTGCACCTTGCAATGTGGAGATATTACTGTTTGTGCATTTACAATATTCATTGATTTTTGCCATTGAAAAACATGTTTTCATATACCAGAAATGTTTGAAGCTACTGACTGAATGAAAGGAGCTGGCATCTCACTCTCTTTGAATCTTCTTTATCATGCTAGGATTAACAGGAAAAAGCTAAAAATTTCAGAATTGCACCGTGCAATGTGGAGATATTACTGTTTGTGCATTTACAATATTCATTGATTTTTGCCATTGAAAAACATGTTTTTCATATACCAGAAATGTTTGAAGCTACTGACTGAATGAAAAGGAGCTGGCATCTCACCTCTTTGAATCTTCTTTATCATGCTAGGAACATTGAAAAACATGTTTTTCATATACCAGAAATGTTTGAAGCTACTGACTGAATGAAAGGAGCTGGCATCTCACTCTCTTTGAATCTTCTTTATCATGCTAGGATTAGCAGGAAAAAGCAAAAATTTCAGAAATTGCACCTTGCAATGTGGAGATATTACTGTTTGTGCATTTACAATATTCATTGATTTTTGCCATTGAAAAACATGTTTTTCATATACCAGAAATGTTTGAAGCTACTGACTGAATGAAAGGAGCTGGCATCTCACTCTCTTTGAATCTTCTTTATCATGCTAGGATTAGCAGGAAAAAGCAAAAAATTTCAGAATTGCACCGTGCAATGTGGAGATATTACTGTTTGTGCATTTACAATATTCATTGATTTTTGCCATTGAAAAACATGTTTTTCATATACCAGGAATGTTTGAAGCTACTGACTGAATGAAAGGAGCTGGCATCTCACTCTCTTTGAATCTTCTTTATCATGCTAGGATTAACAGGAAAAAGCTAAAAATTTCAGAATTGCCCGTGCATGTGGAGATATTACTGTTTGTGCATTTACAATATTCATTGATTTTTGCCATTGAAAAACATGTTTTTCATATACCAGAAATGTTTGAAGCTACTGACTGAATGAAAGGAGCTGGCATCTCACTCTCTTTGAATCTTCTTTATCATGCTAGGATTAGCAGGAAAAAGCAAAAAATTTCAGAATTGCACCTTGGCAATGTGGAGATATTACTGTTTGTGCATTTACAATATCATTGATTTTTGCCATTGAAAAACATGTTTTCATATACCAGAAATGTTTGAAGCTACTGACTGAATGAAAGGAGCTGGCATCTCACTCTCTTTGAATCTTCTTTATCATGCTAGGATTAAGCAGGAAAAAGCAAAAAATTTCAGAATTGCACCTTGCAATGTGGAGATATTACTGTTTGTGCATTTACAATATTCATTGATTTTTGCCATTGAAAAACATGTTTTTCATATACCAGAAATGTTTGAAGCTACTGACTGAATGAAAGGAGCTGGCATCTCACTCTCTTTGATCTTCTTTATCATGCTAGGATTAACAGGAAAAAGCTAAAAATTTCAGAATTGCACCGTGCAATGTGGAGATATTACTGTTTGTGCATTTACAATATTCATTGATTTTTGCCATTGAAAAACATGTTTTTCATATACCAGAATGTTTGAAGCTACTGACTGAATGAAAGGAGCTGGCATCTCACTCTCTTTGAATCTTCTTTATCATGCTAGGATTAGCAGGAAAAAGCAAAAAATTTCAGAATTGCACCTTGCAATGTGGAGATATTACTGTTTGTGCATTACAATATTCATTGATTTTTGCCATTGAAAAACATGTTTTTCATATACCAGAATGTTTGAAGCTACTGACTGAATGAAAGGAGCTGGCATCTCACTCTCTGAATCTTCTTTATTCATGCTAGGATTAACAGGAAAAAGCAAAAAATTTCAGAATTGGCACCGTGCAATGTGGAGATATTACTGTTTGTGCATTTACAATATTCATTGATTTTTGCCATTGAAAAACATGTTTTCATATACCAGAATGTTTGAAGCTACTGACTGAATGAAAGGAGCTGGCATCTCACTCTCTTTGAATCTTCTTTATCATGCTAGGATTAACAGGAAAAAGGTAAACATTTCAGAATTGCACCGTGCAATGTGGAGATATTACTGTTTGTGCATTTACAATATTCATTGATTTTTGCCATTGAAAAACATGTTTTTCATATACCAGAAATGTTTGAAGCTACTGACTGAATGAAAGGAGCTGGCATCTCACTCTCTTGATCTCTTCATCATGCTAGGATTAGCAGGAAAAGCAAAAAATTCAGAATTGCACCTTGCAATGTGGAGATATTACTGTTTGTGCATTTACAATATTCATTGATTTTTGCCATTGAAAAACATGTTTTTCATATACCAGAAATGTTTGAAGCTACTGACTGAATGAAAGGAGCTGGCATCTCACTCTCTTTTTGAATCTTCTTATCATGCTAGGATTAACAGGAAAAAGCTAAAAAATTTCAGAATTGCACCGTGCAATGTGGAGATATTACTGTTTGTGCATTTTACAATATTCATTGATTTTTGCCATTGAAAAACTGTTTTTCATATACCAGAAATGTTTGAAGCTACTGACTGAATGAAAGGAGCTGGCATCTCACTCTCTTTGAATCTTCTTATCATGCTAGGATTAGCAGGAAAAGCAAAAATTTCAGAATTGCACCTTGCAATGTGGAGATTATTACTGTTTGTGCATTTACAATATTCATTGATTTTTGCCATTGAAAACATGTTTTCATATACCAGAAATGTTTGAAGCTACTGACTGAATGAAAGGAGCTGGCATCTCACTCTCTTTGAATCTTCTTTATCATGCTAGGATTAACAGGAAAAAGCTAAAAATTTCAGAATTGCACCGTGCAATGTGGAGATATTACTGTTTGTGCATTTACAATATTCATATGATTTTTGCCATTGAAAAACATGTTTTTCATATACCAGAAATGTTTGAAGCTACTGACTGAATGAAAGGAGCTGGCATCTCACTCTCTTTGAATCTTCTTTATCATGCTAGATTAGCAGGAAAAAGCAAAAAATTTCAGAATTGCACCTTGCAATGTGGAGATATTACTGTTTGTGCATTTACAATATTCATTGATTTTGCCATTGAAAAACATGTTTTTCCATATACCAGAAATGTTGAAGCTACTGACTGAATGAAAGGAGCTGGCATCTCACTCTCTTTGAATCTTCTTTATCATGCTAGGATTAACAGGAAAAAGCAATAAAATTTCAGAATTGCACCGTGCAATGTGGAGATATATACTGTTTGTGCATTTACAATATTCATTGATTTTTTGCCATTGAAAAACATGTTTTTCATATACCAGAAATGTTGAAGCTACTGACTGAATGAAAGGAGCTGGCATCTCACTCTCTTTGATCTTCTTTATCATGCTAGGATTAACAGGAAAAAGCTAAAAATTTCAGAATTGCACCGTGCAATGTGGAGATATTACTGTTTGTGCATTTACAATATTCATTGATTTTTGCCATTGAAAACATGTTTTCTCATATACCAGAAATGTTTGAAGCTACTGACTGAATGAAAGGAGCTGGCATCTCACTCTCTTTGAATCTTCTTTATCATGCTAGGATTAACAGGAAAAAGCAAAAAATTTCAGAATTGCACCTGCAATGTGGAGATATTACTGTTTGTGCATTTACAATATTCATTGATTTTTGCCATTGAAAAACATGTTTTTCATATACCAGAAATGTTTGAAGCTACTGACTGAATGAAAGGAGCTGGCATCTCACTCTCTGAATCTTCTTTATCATGCTAGGATTAACAGGAAAAAGCAAAAAATTTCAGAATTGCACCGTGGCATGTGAAGATTACTGTTTTGCATTTACAATATTCATTGATTTTTGCCATTGAAAAACATGTTTTTCATATACCAGAAATGTTTGAAGCTACTGACTGAATGAAAGGAGCTGGCATCTCACTCTCTTTGAATCTTCTTTATCATGCTAGGATTAACAGGAAAAAAGCTAAAAATTTCAGAATTGCACCATGCAATGTGGAGATATTACTGTTTGTGCATTTACAATATTCATTGATTTTTGCCATTGAAAACATGTTTTCATATACCAGAAATGTTTGAAGCTACTGACTGAATGAAAGGAGCTGGCATCTCACTCTTTGAATCTTCTTTATCATGCTAGGATTAGCAGGAAAAAGCAAAAATTTCAGAATTGCACCTTGCAATGTGGAGATATTACTGTTTGTGCATTTACAATATTCATTGATTTTTGCCATTGAAAACATGTTTTTCATATACCAGAAATGTTTGAAGCTACTGACTGAATGAAGAGCTGGCATCTCATCTCTCTGAATCTTCTTTATCATGCCTAGGATTAACAGGAAAAAGCAAAAAATTTCAGAATTGCACCGTGCAATGTGGAGATATTACTGTTTGTGCATTTACAATATTCATTGATTTTTGCCATTGAAAAACTGTTTTCAGTATACCAGAAATGTTTGAAGCTACTGACTGAATGAAGGAGCTGGCATCTCACTCTCTTTGAATCTCTTTATCATGCTAGGATTAGCAGGAAAAAGCTAAAAATTTCAGAATTGCACCGTGCAATGTGGAGATATTACTGTTTGTGCATTTACAATATTCATTGATTTTTGCCATTGAAAAACATTTTTTTCATATACCAGAAATGTTTGAAGCTACTGACTGAAGAAAGGAGCTGGCATCTCACTCTCTTTGAATCTTCTTTATCATGCTAGGATTAGCAGGAAAAAAGCAAAAATTTCAGAATTGCACCTTGCAATGTGGAGATATTACTGTTTGTGCATTTACAATATTCATTGATTTTTGCCATTGAAAAACATGTTTTCATATACCAGAAATGTTTGAAGCTACTGACTGAATGAAAGGAGCTGGCTCTCACTCTCTTTGATCTTCTTTATCATGCTAGGATTAACAGGAAAAAGCTAAAAATTTCAGAATTGCACCGTGCAATGTGGATATTTTACTGTTTGTGCATTTACAATATTCATTAATTTTTTGCCATTGAAAACGTTTTTTCATATACCAGAAATGTTTGAAGCTACTGACTGAATGAAAGGAGCTGGCATCTCACTCTCTTTGAATTCTTGTTTATCATGCTAGGATTAGCAGGAAAAGCAAAAAATTTCAGAATTGCACCTTGCAATGTGGAGATATTACTGTTTGTGCCATTTACATTATTCATTGATTTTGCCATTGAAAAACATGTTTTTCATATACCAGAAATGTTTGAAGCTACTGACTGAATGAAAGGAGCTGGCATCTCACTCTCTTTGAATCTTCTTTATCATGCTAGGATTAACAGGAAAAAGCTAAAAATTTCAGAATTGCACCGTGCAATGTGGAGATATTACTGTTTGTGCATTTACAATATTCATTGATTTTTGCCATTGAAAAACATGTTTTCATATACCAGAAATGTTTGAAGCTACTGACTGAATGAAAGGAGCTGGCATCTCACTCTCTTTGAATCTTCTTTATACATGCTAGGATTAGCAGACAAAAGCAAAAAATTTCAGAATTGCACCTTGCATGTGGAGATATTACTGTTTGTGCATTTACAATATTCATTGATTTTTGCCATTGAAAAACATGTTTTTCATATACCAGAAATGTTTGAAAGCTACTGACTGAATGAAAGGAGCTGGCATCTCACTCCTTTGAATCTTCTTTATCATGCTAGGATTAGCAGACAAAAGCAAAAAATTTCAGAAATTGCACCTTGCAATGTGGAGATATTACTGTTTGTGCATTACAATATTCATTGATTTTTGCCATTGAAAAACATGTTTTTCATATACCAGAAATGTTTGAAGCTACTGACTGAATGAAAGGAAGCTGGCATCTCACTCTCTTTGAATCTTCTTATCATGCTAGGATTAACAGGAAAAGCAAAAATTTCAGAATTGCACCTTGCAATGTGGAGATATTACTGTTGTGCATTTACAATATTCATTGATTTTTGCCATTGAAAAACAGGTTTTTCATATACCAGATATGTTTGAAGCTACTGACTGAATGAAAGGGAGCTGGCATCTCACTCTTTGAATCTTCTTTATCATGCTAGGATTAACAGGAAAAAAGCTAAAATTTCAGAATTGCACCGTGCAATGTGGAGATATTACTGTTTGTGCATTTACAATATTCATTGATTTTTGCCATTGAAAACATGTTTTTCAATATACCAGAAATGTTTTGAAGCTACTGACTGAATGAAAGGAGCTGGCATCTCACCTCTCTTTGAATCTTCTTTATCATGCTAGGATTAACAGGAAAAAGCAAAAAATTTCAGAAATTGCACCTTGCAATGTGGAGATATTACTGTTTGTGCATTTACAATATTCATTGATGTTTTGCCATTGAAAAACATGTTTTTTCATATACCAGAAATGTTTGAAGCTACTGACTGAATGAAAGGAGCTGGCATCTCACTCTCTTTGATCTTCTTTATCATGCTAGGATTAACAGGAAAAGCTAAAAATTTTCAGAATTGCACCGTGCAATGTGGAGATATTACTGTTTGTGCATTTACAATATCATTGATTTTTGCCATTGAAAATCATGTTTTTCATATACCAGAAATGTTTGAAGCTTCTGAACTGAATGAAAGGAGCTGGCATCTCACTCTCTTTGAATCTTCTTTATCATGCTAGGATTAGCAGGAAAAAGCAAAAAATTTCAGAATTGCACCCTTGCAATGTGGAGATATTACTGTTTGTGCATTTACAATATTCATTGATTTTGCCATTGAAAAACATGTTTTTCATATACCAGAAATGTTTGAAGCTACTGACTGAATGAAAGGAGCTGGCATCTCACTCTCTTTGAATCTTCTTTATCATGCTAGGATTAACAGGAAAAAGCTAAAAATTTCAGAATTGCACCGTGCAATGTGGAGATATTACTGTTTGTGCATTTACAATATTCATTGATTTTTGCCATTGAAAAACATGTTTTTCATATACCCAGAAATGTTTGAAGCTACTGACTGAATGAAAGGAGCTGGCATCTCACTCTCTTTGAAATCTTCTTTATCATGCTAGAT